>NW_028246219.1:0-487134 GCF_964263255.1 Lissotriton vulgaris
AGGTACAAAACAGCAAATCCTGTGTGTGGCTGGAACTGGAAAATACTGTGCTGGAGGCACGGCCTGGCCTCTAACATTCCGATTGTATTTATAATCAGCATGACATTGTAGGAAGCGGGCTCTGTATGTACTATACCAAAGTGAGGTACAGTGTGCACCGAGTCCAGTGAAACCCCAAAGATAGGCAGAGGTAAAGTAGATATAACCTTACTTTTTATTTGTGGTAGTGTGGGTGAGCAGTAAGGCTTCATCAGAGGACAGTGTTAAGCATTTGTTGTACACACTCAGTCAGTAAATGAATTCACACACTCAAAGACTGAACTCAGACCAATTTTGTTTGTTAAAAAATGTATTTTAGTTATTTTATTTCCTAGAACCAAGCACGCCTGGCACAGGTACGTGATTTATACTTTGCAGTAATATTACAGTTTGGTTTGTAATGATACAGTTTGAATTGTAGTCGTATATATACTTTCGTTTGATTACACTAGGACTATTAGTAATGCAATGCTTTGAAATATTGCACATATACTGTTTATTGGCTTTTCAATAGGATGTCAAGTAGATTACTTTACAGATTACTTTTCTTACACAGTGCTAAAGAGTGGCAGTCTTCATTATAGGGCAGCTAACACACCCTGGCACAGACCAAGACTCAGGGTGGAACGCTGTATTTTGTAGAGGTAATAGGGACCCAGTATGCAGACATCTTAAAACTGTCTAAGAGGGTACCCTCTCAATTTCATTATGGCCCAACTTGGCAGGATTAAAAATCACTGGGGTGTTCCCAGGAATCTAAATCCCTGTCAATCTCTCTGCTGATATCAACATGTTTCAGCCTTTTGGTTTGCCCGACATGGGTCACTGGCCTTCCTCAGGCTCTGGATATCTACCTTGCACAAAAACTAGAACTGTCCGGAGGGGGTAGACTGTCAGGAGTGCTAATTCCCTCCTCTTGAAACCACAGATCTTCTGCAAAAAGAGAACATGTCAGCGAGCCTTCTCTGGCTCTGCTCCAAAAATTTGGAACTCTTCCACCGGAAATTCGGAGGATCTCTTCCAAGGCTGCTTTCAAACTGGAAGCAAAAAGATTCCTCATGAATAAGTTCTTACCTTAACATGACGGACAATTGTTAGCTCTAAGCGCATTGGACATACCATAGTATTGGTTATTATCCTTGTATATGATCATTATTTTTGTTTTGGTTATTATTCCTGTACATGATTATTGTATTTACTCCCCTCGAGTCGTTATGCTCCATCGTCGAGCCCATTCTTCATTCACCGAGGTGTATAAATGATTTGTTAGGTGGGCACCAATTGATTCAAAGCCTATTAGATTCCCCATATTAGACTCATGTTTTGATGTGTTACCTTCCTTTCCCTCAAATTGTAAAGCGCTCTGATATCCTTCGGGATCAAGTTTGCGCTATATAAAACGTAATAAAAAAAATTAAAAAATATAAAAATAAAAAAATAGTATACCTGGCTACTACACTGGGACATTTCCTCTAAACAGGTAAGTAAAATCGCTTTGGTTATTTAGTTACAGTTTTAGAGACTGTAATCGATGATCCAACTACACACTTAGAAATGTTTTCATAGAAAAACAGTCAGTGTTATCCTATAGGAGAAAATAGTGTTATCGGTTAAGTGGTAAGTACTTTGTTGTAGGAGTTGGGTTTCTGGGGGTAGACTCAGGGGTCCCCCCGGGTCAGTGAGGCACTGTTGTTGCACCCTCAGAGGCACTAGGGAGGCCGCCTGCAGAGTGTTGAGGCCCAATGTTATCCAATGGAGGATAGGGGCCTCCAGTTGGTGGCTGATTACGAGGAGGCCACAAGGTTGTGGTAGCAAAGCTCCTGGACTTAAGTTCAGGGCAAATGGGGGTTCAAGATAGCACCAAAGGTGCCCCGTCAGCGGCACTAGGGAGAGAGAAATCTCTGCCCCACTTGCCTCGCACTCGTGCAGACACTGCGCATCCACCGCTGCTGCACTGGAGGACGATCCTTCTCCTACCTCGCCGCCAAATACTGGAACTCCATTCCCGTCCACCTTCGAACAGCACCCTCATTGGCAGTCTTCAGGAAGGGACTAAAGAGCTGGCTCTTCGACTGAGACCCACAGCACCGAACCTGGAAACCCTCGCGGGTGATAGGCTGTGCTTCATTAGTACAGTTTGATTTGATGATTGACTGCAAACCTCACGACCCACGGAGTCTAACTCCCAACTCTCTTTATCAGGAGGCAATGTAGAAGTGGGAGTCGTGGCAAAGTGTTTCTTTGCCGCTACTACAATAACTGAGGCTGGTGTTGGGTCAGTACAGAGAAAAGTAGGATCTTGCTTTGAAGGGCGATATTTCTTCAGGAGCCCAGATGGAGCTGACGTCACAGAGGCTGGAGTTAAGAAAAGATGGATAGCCAGTTCTAAGAGACCTGGCACTAGTGACAGCAAATGTCTTGATGCAGACCCGTGTTTAAGTGTTTCAAATATTACAGACATGGGAGTTGACATAGCAATATTGAATTCTGTAGCTCCCTTCACCGAGACCTGTTGAAATGTGGTGGTGTCATCCACCAGAGGCATACATGGAAGTGGGGAGTCTGAATGAGTTGGAGAGCATCGTCCAGTAGAAGTGGAAGATGTATCTGTGGTATGACTGGACCGAGACGGTCATGACTGGATGCAGGAGTGTCAGGAAAATGGAGATGAGCGCCTTGAGCTATGACCGTGGAGCCTGGAATGATAGCCCAACCTGGACCGAAATGTGGGCCTTGGTGTGAGAGTGACTGGTGCTGGTAGAGGTGTTGGAGGAGGTGGAGGCAGAGGAGGTGGAGGCAGAGGAGATGCTGCTGGCAGAGGAGAACATGGTGCGACCCTTGAAAAGGGGGAGTATGTTCTGGAGTACTTCGAATCTGGAGTGGAATAAATATGTCTCCTCTTCTTTCTTGTGTCCTGAAACCGTGACGTCAAAAGAGTTCTCGTAGTCGACCGTCCTCGACGTGCTTGTTGGCGGTGATCATTGACGGCACCTTGATGTTGGTATGGACCTCAACGTCGATCTTCGATGTTGCCTGACATCGATCTGGATCTCGACAGCGACTGTTGGGGAAGTCTTGTAGTCGATGGGCTCTGTGACGTTGAACGAGGTCTGTGCGTCAATGGTGATGTCACTGACGTCAATACACCTTACCTCAATGCTGATCTGCTGTGCTTCCTCGACTTTGCTTGAATCAGATTAACCAGCAGTGGAATAGCACATTCTTCCACAATCCAATCCAATTCAAATGTATGAAACAAAATACTTATTATTTTATATATATATTCATCCAGGTCACGGGTTGGCAGATTTCAGGGAGAGACACGCCAGCAAATAACGCCGTAGACGTCCTTGTAGAAGGGGCACAAACCATTGAGCACAACGTTCTGGCAGCTTTCCAATGACAGACGTGAATGGCGTTGGATGGCCATCTAGAGATGCTTTGCTTTGAGAGAGGATCTAATGGTCTGACCAGTCCGATGCTCCCAGGGGCCTCTGCTTATCTTGTTTCAAGATGGCAGAATCAAGGGGTCACCTGGTGGAGTGCTGGGCACCTCCCTGGGGAGGTGCTGGACAGGGGAGTGGTCACTCCACTCTCCTGTGTGTGGTTTTGTGCCAGAGCAGAGCCATGGGCTCCTGAACTGAAGCAAACCGGTTTATGCAAGAACGGCACCAAATGTACCCTTGGAAGCAGCCTGATGGTGCTCGGCGGCACCCGACCATTCCCAGAGACACTAATTCAAAAGGAGAGGTGGCGTCACCTCTCCTCTACTGGAAATCCTTCGTTCTGTCTCCCCCTGACCATGATAGGCTCACCAGCGAGAGGGCAGAAGAGTGTCTGGGGTCGGCGGCAGCACTGGCTTGAGACAGACCCTACAAGGCTGCACAGGGCGGCATGGGGGGAGGAGGTCCCTAGGGAGCCCCCAGTGCATGTTATCATGCAACTAACACTGGAATCATTGCAGTTGCGTGATTCAATATGTTTGATACCAAACATAACCAGGTTAATGAAGCCAATATGTCGCTGGACATCTAGCGTTTGCCAGTGTCCACTTCATACCCTAAAATGGCTTACCCGTACCTACAAAGCCCAGAGAATGAAGTCTGGGGTTTGTAGGGGCGCCTCTGCTCATGCAAGGGTACCCTCACAATTACAACCATGCACCCTGCCCTTGAGCTGCAGGGCCTACCTTAGGGTTACATAGATTTAAGAGAAGTGACCGGGATATATAGTAACTTTTATATCTGGAGTGAAAGGTTGAAGCACCATTTAATGCAGACTGCAATGGCAGGCTTGCAGACATAGTTCTTTAAGCGTACCTTACAGCGTACCCTACATTCCCTGCGTTATGAAGTCCTGGTAAGGGTCATCGAAGTGAAGCCTCTTTTTGCTACAGGTAGTACAGGACTTAAATATACCTCTTTTTTGCTTTCTCTGATATGGTCAAGTCAGATTTGAGCAAGAAAAAATACAGATATAGAAGTATGTCGATATATCTGTAAATATCTGAAGAGATACAAACTTCAAATTCTCTGTAGAATAAGTCTGGAACAGGAAAACTGAGCAGAGCTCAGAGGAGACTCCCTTACACGACGCGCAGTCAAACATCTGAGGGACTGGAGCTTCTCACAGGCGTGTTCTAGAGGAAAATACAACCTGATTGGTCAAGACTTAAGTTTGGGCTCTTTTTTTTAATGTCTATGATAGGTTATTAAAGTAAGCGGCATAGGCCTATCATTACATTGCTTTTATAAGGTAACAAGGGACTCCCATCGCGGCGATGGGGAATGATTCAAGCATGTGAATCTATGAAATCTTCCAATACTGGAGTAAGTAAAGGATCCCGGATAATCGACAGAGACCAAAGGTCTGCAGTGTTTCTTCACAACGGATTTGAGGATTTGAAACAGTGGATAGTGACCATTAACGTCATACCAGGCCTATAAGGACTGGCACCCATACCCTGTGCTTACACTGGCAAAAATCTAGGCTTGTTGGCACAGATCTGCCAACTTCCATGGCCCCACTGTGTGCCACATGATAACAGCGTGCGTCACACATTCTCCAGGTGAAGAAACACATGGTGTGCACACAGTCCGCTGGAAGCGCCCTGCAAGAGTGGTTTCAAGTTTGATGTGTGGAGGCTCAGCACAGCCGACGTTCATCAGATGTCTTGCAATCTCTCCAGGTCGTGGCCAGCAGCTTCACACGCCTTTGTAATATGTACTGGTGACAGTGCCGTGCTTTAAGCCCCATCCCCTCTCTGGTTGGAGAGGTAGGTTTTGATCTCAATGCCCCACCCCGACCCTTCAAGGCCCTGTCTCTCCCCTCACATGATGAAACAATTTTCAAAGTTGTCAGGTCTGAGCGGTGCATACCCCCTCACTCATCCTGGCAGTCGGCAGCTGCTCTCCAACCAGCTGGGGTGAATGTTTTGCCACAGTGCAACATTCCGTCCATCATCTCCTGTGTTTTGCTGTTCACCCTAAGTGGGTTGGGTATGCCCAGACGGGGGTCCCGTGCTCACTACGCCACTGGAGTCAAGCTTTCCTGGCTGAAGACGGCTGATAGCCAGAAAGCGGTCCTAAGATGCTTGATTCCGGTCTGGGCTGGACTGTTCCCATGAGGCACAGGGTCAGACTGATTTACATATGGCCATGTCTGAACTGGGGTGGCTTGGTGAGCAAATTAACGATGGATTAAACCCAGATCTGTGACCGGGGGTGAATGTGTTGCCATTGTGCAACATTCCGTCCATCATCTTGTGTGCTTTGCTGCCTCCCACCAGCCCAGCACAGCAGGTTTCTGATAATCACCTTTAAAGGCAATGCCTACCTTGGATCCTAGAAGACCACACTCTCTGCCTCTGGGAGGGGAAAGTCGACCTGCTAAAGCCACAGCGGCTGCTGCTCTGCACGCTGCCTGAGACCTGGGACTCATTGAGGTACAAAAGTGCCCAAACAGAACCAATGGACAGAAGATGCACTTTAATCTGAGATACTTGTAAAAGAGGCATTAGTGACAATCACCCACTCACTGACTCAGACTAGAGTCATCACTGGGGACACAGAAGAGGCCTGAGACACACATCAGTACTGAGACAATGCCTGAAGCGAAGCCCCTCTAGCCACTCCCACACTGTTACTGCCAGCTCAGAGATGGAACCTGCCCTCACAGGCACTGACTGCCACCTTGTTTCTGCAGCTCTGATGAACGCCAGGCGGCGCTATGTGATCAACGGAGACTGGGCGGTGAGCTGGCCGGGTGTCTACGAAGTGGCAGGGACCCAGGTGCACTACACCCGCTCCTCAGACGACCATGAGGTGATGGAGGCTCTGGGACCCACAGAAGAGGACCTACACGTGATGGTGAGGAGCGAGCTGCTACTTCAGTTGATGGTCCTGAGTGGGAGTGAAGGGCCTAACACTGCAGGCCAGAGGCCTTCTGGGGCAGGTGTGGGGGTGAATGGCTTAACACTGCAGGGCCAGAGGCCTTCTGGGGCAGGTGTGGGGATGGAGGGTTTAACACTGCAGGGGCAGAGGCCTTCTGGGGAAGGTGTGGGGATGGAGGGTTTAACACTGCAGGCCAGAGGCCTTCTGGGGAAGGTGTGGGGATGGAGGGTTTAACACTGCAGGGGCAGAGGCCTTCTGGGGCAGGTGTGGGGATGGAGGGTTTAACACTGCAGGGGCAGAGGCCTTCTGGGGAAGGTGTGGGGATGGAGGGTTTAACACTGCAGGCCAGAGGCCTTCTGGGGAAGGTGTGGGGATGGAGGGTTTAACACTGCAGGCCAGAGGCCTTCTGGGGAAGGTGTGGGGATGGAGGGTTTAACACTGCAGGCCAGAGGCCTTCTGGGGAAGGTGTGGGGATGGAGGGTTTAACACTGCAGTGGCAGAGGCCTTCTGGGGCAGGTGTGGGGATGGAGGGTTTAACACTGCAGGCCAGAGGCCTTCTGGGGCAGGTGTGGGGGTGAATGGGTTAACACCGCAGGGGCAGGGCCTTCTGGGGCAGGTGCGGGGGTGAATGGGTTAACACTGCAGGGGCAGAGGCCTTCTGGGGCAGGTGTGGGGATGGAGGGTTTAACACTGCAGGCCAGAGGCCTTCTGGGGCAGGTGTGGGGATGGAGGGTTTAACACTGCAGGCCAGAGGCCTTCTGGGGCAGGTGTGGGGATGGAGGGTGTAGTAATCCAGTCCAGTTGAAGGTGAAAGTAGGTTTATTGTACAGAGGAACACAGTACAGCATCTGGTCAGCAGGACAGGTCCAGTAGTAATACAGGCTGGAATCTAGAACCTTTGCCCTTAGTAACAGATTGCAGTACAAGGTTTATAAGGCAACAACAGGCAGAGCCTACTTAAAGAGATATGTACATAATTGAATATGGAATACAACACATCTTATCCCTAAAAAGAACAGAACAGAAAAGAAAAGGAGGAAAAGGGGAGAGGAAACTAAAGAAGAAGAAATAGAAAAGGAAGAAAAATGTGGAAAGCACAAAAAAAAAAACTGAATCAATCTCTAAACCTAAGTGGTACATTAACGCTTCTATTATTGGTCTTAACTCTAGAAGAAACAGAATCATATCTAACAGAATCATTTTTCACAGGTGGAATAACATTGTCAAAGCTGGGAGAGTGAAGATTAGGACATTTAACAACACGTCTCACATTCCAGACTTTGCCATCATTAGTTATGATGCTGTTGGTGTTGACTTTTACAACTTTTCGAATAGGCCCAAATTTAGAAGCACCCTTAATCAAAAACCCAGGTTTACGTATCCTGACAAAATCTCCCACTACAAAATCAGGAACCCTCACATTGTGCTTAGAGTCATAATATTCCTTCATCTTCTCCTGATGATGTTTGACTCTCAGAGAAGTGCTTCGTACGTCAACAGGAGAAGAAATGGCAGGAGAGCTAAACTTCTCTTTCATCCACCACGGACACAATTTGGACACAGGCTCCCTTCCTCTCAATAAACGAAAGGGACTAAGCTCAGTAACTGAGTGAGGGGTTATTCTATACAACCATAACCTTTCTCTGATAACTTTTTTCCACACACTGGGAGTCTTTCTCGCCCATTCAACAGAATCTTTCAAGACGCGGTTAAACCTTTCTACCTGTCCATTACCTTGTGGTTCGTAAAGAGGTGTAGTGATGTGTTTAATCCCACAAGACTTGAGATAGTCCTCTACTTCAGTAGAAATCAATTGTACCCCGTTATCGGTAATCAGAACCTCAGGGCTACCTTCTCTTGCAAATACCTCTCTGAGAAATTCAACAATGACCTGCGAGGAAGCTGAAGACACGAACCTAACTTCAGGCCACTTAGAGTGGTAGTCTATTAACACCAAAGCAAAACGGGCATCTTGAGGTAGAGAATTGAAAGGACCGGAAATATCAAGGGCTAGCTTCCTCCAAGGATTCTCTGGCCAAGAAATGGGTATGAGTGGGGCAGGGTAGGTCTTCAACATCTTATCACTGCTGACACATATAGAGCATTCACGAACTACTCTGTCAATCATTTTGTCCATTCCTGGCCACCAAAAACTAGTTCTCACTAATCTCTTCATGGAAGACATGCCTAAATGACACTCATGAGCAAGCCTAATAATTTCCTCTTGCATATCCTCAGGAGGTACACATTTTCCACTTTTAAAAATCAAATCATTGTCAACTTCTAATTCACTAAGAACTTGATGAAAAGATTTCAATTCTGAAGGAACCATATTACTATTAGGCCAACCCTTTAAGATATACTCTTTAAGAGTAGTCCAATTCTTGTCATGTGTAACAGCATCATCCCACACAGATTTAGAAATGGACGAAAATTCATCTCCTAAGAAATCTCTTAAAGAAGCAACAAACTAAACATCTTCTTCACCTTTGTCATTTGAAGTACATTTAGAGTCACAGGGAAGTCTCGAAAGACAGTCGGCTGTAACATTGCTCCTTCCAGGAAAATATTCCACATCAAAATTGTACTCTTGCAAGCGAGACATGAGTCTAGCAATCCGTGCTGTGGCGTTCCGACCACCACCAGGGGAAAGTATAGAGACTAGTGGTTTATGGTCCGTTTTCAAGAGAAAACGATTACCCCATAAAAAATTCCGGTAATGTTCTATTCCCCAGACACATCCTAAAAGCTCTTTCTCAATGACCGAATACTTCCTTTCTGTTTCAGTCAAAGTGCGGGAAGCAAACGCCACACACCACTCATCATTTCCACACTTTTGTGATAAAACCCCTCCTAGCCCATACTCACTGGCATCAACAGTAACCACACACAGTTTATTAACACAGAAGGGTTTCAATGTGGGGGCATTGGCAATATCATGCTTAATGGTTTGAAAGGCAGACTCCTGCTTCTCACCCCAGTAAAATTCTACTTTTTGTCTTGTTAATTCTCTCAAGGGTTCCATTTTAGTTGCAAACCCCTTAATGAACTTGCTATAGTATTCACACAAGCCATTGAAAGAAAGCAACTTTTCCTTGTTGTCAGGACATGGAGCTTTAAGAATAGCATCAACCAAACATTTCTTGGGAACAACACCATTGCCCGTAAGTGTGTGTCCAAGATATTCCACAGATTCACAAAACATTTTGCACTTGTTGTCCTTTAGAGTGAGACCATGCATACCCAATCTTTTACAAACCTCCATGACATGATCTTTGTGAGAGGCATTATCAGGGGAAAACACAAGAATGTCATCTTGAAAGCACCTCACAAATTTGTAGAGGTCTTTAAAAATATGATGCATAGTACGTTGGAAAACTGATGCCGCAGAGGCCAAACCAAAGGGCATTCTCTTATATTGGAATAAACCCTCAGGGGTGAGAAAAGCTGTCATTTGTTTGGATTCATCTGCTAATACAATTTGGTGATATGCTGATCGCAAATCAAATGTGGAAAAAACCTTCGCTCCCTCTAACATACATACAACCTCATTTATATTAGGAAGGGGATGGCAGTCCACTATGATGTTTGAATTGAGAGCTCTCAAATCTACACATAGCCTCAGGCTTTGATCAGATTTTCGGGCTAAAACGATGGGCGAAACCCATTCGGAAGACTCAACTTCTTCGATAATGTCATCATCAATTAAATTTTTCAAAAGTATTTTAAGATCATCCCTGACATTTATGGGAACATTTCTTAACTTTTGAGTAACAGGAATGGTTCCTTTCTTGAGTCTGATCAAGTGTTGAAAGTTATGTAATTTTCCCAATTCTTTTGAAAAAACCTTGGGAAACAAATTAATGATCTCATTTATCCATGCTTCAGTACTAGTTATAGCTTTAACAGAATGAGTTTCTTCTACACAATCATCAATCATGACAATGGGATCCAATTTCCTGGGATTGAGAGTAATACCAAAACTCCACTGATCTCTCCACCCAAGCACATTCACTCCCTTTGTGGCAATGTATATCTTAACAAACCTCATTCGACCTCTAAAAAACATGTCTGCTCCTAAATATCCTTCCATAGGGATAACAGTTTCAAGAAAAGTTCTGGCAATTATATCAGGAACTTTAAGATCTGTAAGACCAACAATGCCCTCAAACACCTCAGTGAAATATTGTTTAGTGATGATTGTCCAAGGTGACCCTGAGTCGGCCATCAATTTAAGATCCACACCTAAAACATGTACTACGCACTCAGGTTGTTTAAGGTGAATCAACTCTTGTTCATTGGGATCGACAATGGAAACAACTATTCCTCTTTCACAATTATTTCCATTATCTTCCTCAGGAACATCAACTTCTTGCACAGAGTCAGTAACAAAAGAAACTCTATTCTTATTGATATTCCCAGGAGTGGTTCCGGTAGAGGTCTTGCATAAACTACTGAAATGTCCTTGTCTACCACACTTGTTACATTCCTTCCCAATAGCAGGACATTTAGGAAAAGAAGCAGCATGACTAGGACTACCACACCTGAAACAATGGAAAAATTTGTCATTCTTTTTGTAAGAACGTTGAAATGAATTACTGGCACGTTGAGTTTTGTTGGAAGATGACGCAGAAGAGGTGTCAGATTTAACAGCACACACTTCAGAGGAACTGTCTTTGTCCTTCTTATCCAAACACTTTATCCATTTGTCTGATTGTTCAATAGCTTTAGCTGTAACAATAACATCCTTCAAATCCGGATCTCCCATAATCCATAATTTTTCTTGGATTTTCTTGCTCTTGGTATGGACTATAATTTGGTCTCTGATCATCTCATCAGAGATAGGACCAAAATTACAATTAGTAGACAAATAACGTAAAGCTGTCAAGAAATCATCAAAAGTTTCAGACTCTTCTTGAGCTCTAGTGTAAAACTTATAGCGATTCAGAGCCACACTAAAAGTAGGTTTAAATCTAGCTTCAAGACGAGTCATGGCATCATCAAATACATTTCTGTCTCCTCCCCCATCATGTAAAGGAAGTGTTCTGAATACTACTTGACCTTCAGAACCCAAAGAATGTAATAAAATGTTCTTTTTCCTTTCTTGTGAAAATCTCTCCCCATCTATAGCTTTTAAAAATGTCATAAACTCCTCTTTCCAGCGAATGCAAGGTATGGGAGGCTCACCTTTATTTTGTAGAAACTTAGGGGGAGGATCAAACTGCATGTTTGATGATATGCTTAAGTTAATGAGTATTAGTAAGTTCAAGAAATAGTGAAAAAAAAAATTTTTTATGTGAAAGTAATGTGGTATAAAAGAACAAGCATACAATAATAATGAAAGTCAAACCTGTGTAAAAAACATTTTCTTGGTGAAAAACAACTTTTCAATGTGCATTACGAAGAGTTTTGGTCCTTGCACATCAGGAATGCGCTAAGCGCGATACAGGATACCATTAATGAGAAGTCGATCCTTTTGTGAAGGGATTTGCTTCTTCCGCGTTGAAACGCGATGTCAATCGTTCCGCGATCCGTTGCTAAGCGACCAGTACACAAAATGGCGTCGACGTGTGCGCGATGATGTCAAGCGCACACGTCCTACCATAGAGATCGGTGCTTAGGGAATGTCGCGCCTGACAACAATGGCGAGGCACAACAATGACGCGCAGCAGGAGAGCGCGAGGAAAAGCGGTTGCCGAAGGAGCAAACCGGCAGTTTGAAAGTCAGCAAACGGTGAGCGTAAAAGCTTAATTTTAGCGCTGAAATGTTGAAAGTAATCACAAAATGCGGAAAGACATAGCGAGGTATCCAAATAGATTCCGATTGTCTCTAAAACGTGAGTTTTTCCAGGGTTTCTTTCGAGTGAGAAAGAAACAAGGTGAGAACACGGAAAGAATAAAAGTCATAAAGTAGATAGTGAAGATGATAAAACGAGATGAAAGCCAAGGAATTTTTCCAATAGTAGTTGAAGTAGAGTAATGATAAATTATACTTTACATCCAAAATCCATGAAAATGATGATAATTATGCAGCGCAGGTTATAATCCTTTGGTTGCTCCTGTGTTCCCAAATGTAGCAAACCAATGAAAACGTCGCCAATTTTGTAGTAATCCAGTCCAGTTGAAGGTGAAAGTAGGTTTATTGTACAGAGGAACACAGTACAGCATCTGGTCAGCAGGACAGGTCCAGTAGTAATACAGGCTGGAATCTAGAACCTTTGCCCTTAGTAACAGATTGCAGTACAAGGTTTATAAGGCAACAACAGGCAGAGCCTACTTAAAGAGATATGTACATAATTGAATATGGAATACAACAGAGGGTTTAACACTGCAGGGGCAGAGGCCTTCTGGGGAAGGTGTGGGGATGGAGGGTTTAACACCGCAGGGGCAGAGGCCTTCTGGGGCAGGTGTGGGGGTGAATGGGTTAACACTGCAGGGACAGAGGCCTTCTGGGGCAGGTGTGGGGATGGAGGGTTTAACACCGCAGGGCCAGAGGCCTTCTGGGGCAGGTGTGGGGATGGAGGGTTTAACACTGCAGGCCAGAGGCCTTCTGGGGCAGGTGTGGGGATGGAGGGTTTAACACTGCAGGGGCAGAGGCCTTCTGGGGCAGGTGTGGGGATAGAGGGTTTAACACTGCAGGGGCAGAGGCCTTCTGGGGCAGGTGTGGGGATGGAGGGTTTAACACTGCAGGGGCAGAGGCCTTCTGGGGCAGGTGTGGGGATGGAGGGTTTAACACCGCAGGGCCAGAGGCCTTCTGGGGCAGGTGTGGGGATGGAGGGTTCAACACTGCAGGCCAGAGGCCTTCTGGGGCAGGTGTGGGGATGGAGGGTTTAACACTGCAGGCCAGAGGCCTTCTGGGGAAGGTGTGGGGGTGAATGGGTTAACACTGAGAGGCCTTCTGGGGCAGGTGTGGGGATGGAGGGTTTAACACTGCAGGCCAGAGGCCTTCTGGGGCAGGTGTGGGGATAGAGGGTTTAACACTGCAGGCCAGAGGCCTTCTGGGGCAGGTGTGGGGATGGAGGGTTTAACACTGCAGGGGCAGAGGACTTCTGGGGCAGGTGTGGGGATGGAGGGTTTAACACTGCAGGGGCAGAGGACTTCTGGGGCAGGTGTGGGGATGGAGGGTTTAACACTGCAGGCCAGAGGCCTTCTGGGGCAGGTGTGGGGATGGAGGGTTTAACACTGCAGGGGCAGAGGCCTTCTGGGGCAGGTGTGGGGATGGAGGGTTTAACACTGCAGGGGCAGAGGCCTTCTGGGGCAGGTGTGGGGGTGAATGGGTTAACACTGCAGGCCAGAGGCCTTCTGGGGCAGGTGTGGGGATGGAGGGTTTAACACTGCAGGGGCAGGGGCCTTCTGGGGCAGGTGTGGGGATGGAGGGTTTAACACTGCAGGCCAGAGGCCTTCTGGGGCAGGTGTGGGGATGGAGGGTTTAACACTGCAGGCCAGAGGCCTTCTGGGGCAGGTGTGGGGATGGAGGGTTTAACACTGCAGGGGCAGAGGACTTCTGGGGCAGGTGTGGGGATGGAGGGTTTAACACTGCAGGCCAGAGGCCTTCTGGGGCAGGTGTGGGGATGGAGGGTTTAACACTGCAGGGGCAGAGGCCTTCTGGGGCAGGTGTGGGGATGGAGGGTTTAACACTGCAGGGGCAGAGGCCTTCTGGGGCAGGTGTGGGGGTGAATGGGTTAACACTGCAGGCCAGAGGCCTTCTGGGGCAGGTGTGGGGATGGAGGGTTTAACACTGCAGGGGCAGGGGCCTTCTGGGGCAGGTGTGGGGATGGAGGGTTTAACACTGCAGGGGCAGAGGCCTTCTGGGGCAGGTGTGGGGGTGAATGGGTTAACATTGCAGGCCAGAGGCCTTCTGGGGCAGGTGTGGGGATGGAGCGTTTAACACTGCAGGCCAGAGGCCTTCTGGGGCAGGTGTGGGGGTGGAGGGTTTAACACTGCAGGCCAGAGGCCTTCTGGGGCAGGTGTGGGGGTGGAGGGTTTAACACTGCAGGGGCAGAGGCCTTCTGGGGCAGGTGTGGGGATGGAGGGTTTAACACTGCAGGGGCAGAGGCCTTCTGGGGCAGGTGTGGGGGTGAATGGGTTAACACTGCAGGCCAGAGGCCTTCTGGGGCAGGTGTGGGGATGGAGGATTTAACACTGCAGGGGCAGGGGCCTTCTGGGGCAGGTGTGGGGGTGAATGGCTTAACACTGCAGGGCCAGAGGCCTTCTGGGGCAGGTGTGGGGATGGAGGGTTTAACACTGCAGGGGCAGAGGCCTTCTGGGGCAGGTGTGGGGATGGAGGGTTTAACACTGCAGGGGCAGAGGCCTTCTGGGGCAGGTGTGGGGATGGAGGGTTTAACACTGCAGTGGCAGAGGCCTTCTGGGGCAGGTGTGGGGATGGAGGGTTTAACACTGCAGGGGCAGAGGCCTTCTGGGGCAGGTGTGGGGATGGAGGGTTTAACACTGCAGGGGCAGAGGCCTTCTGGGGCAGGTGTGGGGATGGAGGGTTTAACACCGCAGGGCCAGAGGCCTTCTGGGGCAGGTGTGGGGATGGAGGGTTTAACACTGCAGGCCAGAGGCCTTCTGGGGCAGGTGTGGGGATGGAGGGTTTAACACTGCAGGGGCAGAGGCCTTCTGGGGCAGGTGTGGGGGTGAATGGGTTAACACTGCAGGCCAGAGGCCTTCTGGGGCAGGTGTGGGGATGGAGGGTTTAACGGTAAACAGTCAAAATATCGATTACAGTAATTTCGACCTACACTTATATCGAGTTGCAAATATCGAAAGGACAGAATATCGATGTCCAGAATATCGATGGCCAGAATATCGACCCTAAGGTAAGTAATATCGAAATTACTTATATCGATAGCATATATATCGATGTAAGTAATATCGAAATTACTAATATCGATAGCATATATATCGATGTAAGTAATTTCGATTTACTAATATGTGTTAGAAATTTTAGTTAAGTATTTAAAGTAATTGTTATAATATGTGTTTAATATGTTTTTATAACTTAAAGAAATATAAAAGTAAATTATATGTTTTACTACCAGAGCGGGTTGTGGGTTTTTAGGGGAATAGGGTGGGAAGTAATTTATTTTTAATTAAATAATTATTTTTTAATGATTAATTTATTTTTCAATTAAATATTAATTGGCAATGAATTATTTTAATTGATTAATTGATTAATTAATTGATAATTTATGTATATTTTTAAGTAAATTATATGTTTTACTACTGGAGCGGGTTGTGGGTTTATAGGGGAATAGGGTGGGAAGTAATTTATTTTTAATTAAATAATTATTTTTAAAAGATTAATTATTTTACAATTAAATATTAATTGTCAATTAATTATTTTAATTGATTAATTGATTAATTAATTGATAATTTATGTATATTTTTAAGTAAATTATATGTTTTACTACTGGAGCGGGTTGTGGGTTTATAGGGGAATAGGGTGGGAAGTAATTTAATTGTAATATTAATTAATTTTGGGTAAAGGAGTACTTTTAGTGTTAGGGTCAGTTTTCAGTTTTTGGGTAAAGGGGTATATTTAGGGTTCAGAGTCAGTTTTCAGTTTTTGGGTAATGGGGTATTTTTAGGGTTCAGGGTCAGTTTTCAGTTTTTGGGTAAAGGGGTATTTTTAGGGTTCAGGGTCAGTTTTCGGGTAAAGGGGTATTTTTAGGCTTCAGGGTCAGTTTTCAGTTTTTGGGTAAAGGGGTATTTTTAGGGTTCAGGGTCAGTTTTCAGTTTTTGGGTAAAGGGGTATTTTTAGGCTTCAGGGTCAGTTTTCAGTTTTTGGGTAAAGGGGTATTTTTAGGCTTCAGGGTCAGTTTTCAGTTTTTGGGTAAAGGGGTATTTTTAGGCTTCAGGGTCAGTTTTCAGTTTTTGGGTAAAGGGGTATTTTTAGGGTTCAGGGTCAGTTTTCAGTTTTTGGGTAAAGGGGTATTTTTAGGCTTCAGGGTCAGTTTTCAGTTTTTGGGTAAAGGGGTATTTTTAGGGTTCAGGGTCAGTTTTCAGTTTTTGGGTAAAGGGGTATTTTTAGGCTTCAGGGTCAGTTTTCAGTTTTTGGGTAAAGGGGTATTTTTAGGGTTCAGGGTCAGTTTTCTGTTTTTGGGTAAAGGGGTATTTTTAGGGTTCAGGGTCAGTTTTCAGTTTTTGGGTAAAGGGGTATTTTTAGGCTTCAGGGTCAGTTTTCAGTTTTTGGGTAAAGGGGTATTTTTAGGCTTCAGTGTCAGTTTTCAGTTTTTGGGTAAAGGGGTATTTTTAGGGTTCAGGGTCAGTTTTCAGTTTTTGGGTAAAGGGGTATTTTTAGGGTTCAGGGTCAGTTTTCAGTTCGTGGGTAAAGGGGTATTTTTAGGGATCAGGGTCAGTTTTGACTACTGTTGCACCCACTGGAGTGGGAATAGTAATTTTACCCCTACGCTATGAAACGCTTTCCCTACTGTTGCACTCTCTGGAGTAGGAATAGTAATTTTTACCCTTATGTTATCCAATGTTTTATATAATTAATTGTAAAAAAATTATTTTTTATTTTTTATTACTTACATTTTATTTATGTTATTGTTTTATGTTTGTAAATGTTAATTAGTAAATTAGAATATATTTTATTAATTTATAAATTAGTAAAATAAGTATTAATACTTATTGTTCTGTATTTATATATTATATATTTAGTGTATATATTTAATTAATGTATTAGTAATATATATATGTATTAATTATTTAATTTTAAACATTATTAGATACTTTTAAATATGTATATTTTATTTATTAGTGTTATATACTTAATTTTACATTTATATATATTAAAAAAAAATCGATATTTTTAACATCGATATTTTTTACATCGATATTATTTTTTCGATATTTTTGTACTTACCATGTTGTAGATAGGATGTCGATATTTTTGCCATCGATATTGTTGACTCAATATTCTTGTAGGTCGATATTTGTGATTTCGATATTCTGTCAGTGATCCGGTTTAACACTGCAGGGGCAGAGGCCTTCTGGGGCAGGTGTGGGGATGGAGGGTTTAACACTGCAGGCCAGAGGCCTTCTGGGGCAGGTGTGGGGATGGGGGGTTTAACACTGCAGGGGCAGAGGCCTTCTGGGGCAGGTGTGGGGATGGAGGGTTTAACACTGCAGGGGCAGAGGCCTTCTGGGGCAGGTGTGGGGATGGAGGGTTTAACACTGCAGGCCAGAGGCCTTCTGGGGCAGGTGTGGGGATGGAGGGTTTAACACTGCAGGGGCAGAGGCCTTCTGGGGCAGGTGTGGGGGTGAATGGGTTAACACTGCAGGCCAGAGGCCTTCTGGGGCAGGTGTGGGGATGGAGGGTTTAACACTGCAGTGGCAGAGGCCTTCTGGGGCAGGTGTGGGGGTGAATGGGTTAACACCGCAGGGGCAGAGGCCTTCTGGGGCAGGTGTGGGGGTGAATGGGTTAACACTGCAGACCAGAGGCCTTCTGGGGCAGGTGTGGGGGTGAATAGGTTAACACTGCAGGGGCAGAGGCCTTCTGGGGCAGGTGTGGGGATGGAGGGTTTAACACTGCAGGGGCAGAGGCCTTCTGGGGCAGGTGCGGGGGTGAATGGGTTAACACTGCAGGCCAGAGGCCTTCTGGGGCAGGTGTGGGGATGGAGGGTTTAACACTGCAGGGGCAGGGGCCTTCTGGGGCAGGTGCGGGGGTGAATGGGTTAACACTGCAGGCCAGAGGCCTTCTGGGGCAGGTGTGGGGATGGAGGGTTTAACACTGCAGGCCAGAGGCCTTCTGGGGCAGGTGTGGGGATGGAGGGTTTAACACTGCAGGCCAGAGGCCTTCTGGGGCAGGTGTGGGGATGGAGGGTTTAACACTGCAGGGGCAGGGCCTTCTGGGGCAGGTGCGGGGGTGAATGGGTTAACACTGCAGGCCAGAGGCCTTCTGGGGCAGGTGTGGGGATGGAGGGTTTAACACTGCAGGCCAGAGGCCTTCTGGGGCAGGTGTGGGGATGGAGGGTTTAACACTGCAGGCCAGAGGCCTTCTGGGGCAGGTGTGGGGATGGAGGGTTTAACACTGCAGGGGCAGAGGCCTTCTGGGGCAGGTGCGGGGGTGAATGGGTTAACACTGCAGGCCAGAGACCTTCTGGGGCAGGTGTTGGGAAGGAGGGTTTAACACTGCAGGGGCAGAGGCCTTCTGGGGCAGGTGTGGGGGGGTGAATGGGTTAACACTGCAGGCCAGAGGCCTTCTGGGGCAGGTGTGGGGATGGAGCGTTTAACACTGCAGGCCAGAGGCCTTCTGGGGCAGGTGTGGGGATGGAGCGTTTAACACTGCAGGCCAGAGGCCTTCTGGGGCAGGTGTGGGGATGGAGGGTTTAACACTGCAGGCCAGAGGCCTTCTGGGGCAGGTGTGGGGATGGAGGGTTTAACACTGCAGGGGCAGAGGCCTTCTGGGGCAGGTGCGGGGGTGAATGGGTTAACACTGCAGGCCAGAGGCCTTCTGCGGCAGGTGTGGGGAAGGAGGGTTTAACACTGCAGGGGCAGGGGCCTTCTGGGGCAGGTGCGGGGGTGAATGGGTTAACACTGCAGGCCAGAGGCCTTCTGGGGCAGGTGTGGGGATGGAGGGTTTAACACTGCAGGCCAGAGGCCTTCTGGGGCAGGTGTGGGGATGGAGGGTTTAACACTGCAGGCCAGAGGCCTTCTGGGGCAGGTGTGGGGATGGAGGGTTTAACACTGCAGGGGCAGAGGCCTTCTGGGGCAGGTGTGGGGGTGAATGGGTTAACACTGCAGGCCAGAGGCCTTCTGGGGCAGGTGTGGGGATGGAGGGTTTAACACCGCAGGGGCAGAGGCATTCTGGGGGCAGGTGTGGGGATGGAGGGTTTAACACTGCAGGGGCAGAGGCCTTCTGGGGCAGGTGTGGGGATGGAGGGTTTAACACCGCAGGGCCAAAGGCCTTCTGGGGCAGGTGTGGGGATGGAGGGTTTAACACTGCAGGCCAGAGGCCTTCTGGGGCAGGTGTGGGGATGGAGGGTTTAACACTGCAGGGGCAGAGGCCTTCTGGGGCAGGTGTGGGGATGGAGGGTTTAACACTGCAGGGGCAGAGGCCTTCTGGGGCAGGTGTGGGGATGGGGGGTTTAACACTGCAGGCCAGAGGCCTTCTGGGGCAGGTGTGGGGGTGAATGGGTTAACACTGCAGGCCAGAGGCCTTCTGGGGCAGGTGTGGGGATGGAGGGTTTAACACTGCAGGGGCAGAGGCCTTCTGGGGCAGGTGTGGGGATGGAGGGTTTAACACTGCAGGCCAGAGGCCTTCTGGGGCAGGTGTGGGGATGGAGGGTTTAACACTGCAGGCCAGAGGCCTTCTGGGGCAGGTGTGGGGATGGAGGGTTTAACACTGCAGGGGCAGAGGCCTTCTGGGGCAGGTGTGGGGATGGAGGGTTTAACACTGCAGGGGCAGAGGCCTTCTGGGGCAGGTGTGGGGATGGAGGGTTTAACACTACAGGCCAGAGGCCTTCTGGGGCAGGTGTGGGGGTGAATGGGTTAACACTGCAGGCCAGAGGCCTTCTGGGGCAGGTGTGGGGATGGAGGGTTTAACACTGCAGGGGCAGAGGCCTTCTGGGGCAGGTGTGGGGATGGAGGGTTTAACACTGCAGGGGCAGAGGCCTTCTGGGGCAGGTGTGGGGATGGAGGGTTTAACACTGCAGTGGCAGAGGCCTTCTGGGGCAGGTGTGGGGATGGAGGGTTTAACACTGCAGGGGCAGAGGCCTTCTGGGGCAGGTGTGGGGATGAAGGGTTTAACACTGCAGGGGCAGAGGCCTTCTGGGGCAGGTGTGGGGATGGAGGGTTTAACACTGCAGGCCAGAGGCCTTCTGGGGCAGGTGTGGGGATGGAGGGTTTAACACTGCAGGCCAGAGGCCTTCTGGGGCAGGTGTAGGGGTGGAGGGTTTAACACTGCAGGCCAGAGGCCTTCTGGGGTAGGTGTGGGGATGGATGGTTTAACACTGCAGTGGCAGAGGCCTTCTGGGGCAGGTGTGGGGATGGAGGGTTTAACACTGCAGGCCAGAGGCCTTCTGGGGCAGGTGTGGGGATGGAGGGTTTAACACCGCAGGGGCAGAGGCATTCTGGGGGCAGGTGTGGGGATGGAGGGTTTAACACTGCAGGGGCAGAGGCCTTCTGGGGCAGGTGTGGGGATGGAGGGTTTAACACCGCAGGGCCAAAGGCCTTCTGGGGCAGGTGTGGGGATGGAGGGTTTAACACTGCAGGCCAGAGGCCTTCTGGGGCAGGTGTGGGGATGGAGGGTTTAACACTGCAGGGGAAGGGGCCTTCTGGGGCAGGTGTGGGGATGGAGGGTTTAATACTGCAGGGGCAGGGGCCTTCTGGGGCAGGTGCGGGGGTGAATGAGTTAACACTGCAGGCCAGAGGCCTTCTGGGGCAGGTGTGGGGATGGAGGGTTTAACACTGTAGGCCAGAGGCCTTCTGGGGCAGGTGTGGGGATGGAGGGTTTAACACTGCAGGCCAGAGGCCTTCTGGGGCAGGTGTGGGGATGGAGGGTTTAACACTGCAGGGGCAGAGGCCTTCTGGGGCAGGTGTGGGGATGGAGGGTTTAACACTGCTGGGGCAGAGGCCTTCTGGGGCAGGTGTGGGGGTGAATGGGTTAACACTGCAGGCCAGAGGCCTTCTGGGGCAGGTGTGGGGAAGGAGGGTTTAACACTGCAGGGGCAGGGGCCTTCTGGGGCAGGTGTGGGGATGGAGGGTTTAACACTGCAGGGGCAGAGGCCTTCTGGGGCAGGTGTGGGGATGGAGGGTTTAACACTGCAGGCCAGAGGCCTTCTGGGGCAGGTGTGGGGATGGAGGGTTTAACACTGCAGGGGCAGAGGCCTTCTGGGGCAGGTGTGGGGATGGAGGGTTTAACACTGCAGGGGCAGAGGCCTTCTGGGGCAGGTGTGGGGATGGAGGGTTTAACACTGCAGGGGCAGAGGCCTTCTGGGGCAGGTGTGGGGATGGAGGGTTTAACACTGCAGGGGCAGAGGCCTTCTGGGGCAGGTGTGGGGATGGAGGGTTTAACACCGCAGGGCCAGAGGCCTTCTGGGGCAGGTGTGGGGATGGAGGGTTTAACACTGCAGGCCAGAGGCCTTCTGGGGCAGGTGTGGGGATGGAGGGTTTAACACTGCAGGGGCAGAGGCCTTCTGGGGCAGGTGTGGGGATGGAGGGTTTAACACTGCAGGCCAGAGGCCTTCTGGGGCAGGTGTGGGGATGGAGGGTTAACACTGCAGGGGCAGAGGCCTTCTGGGGCAGGTGTGGGGGTGAATGGGTTAACACTGCAGGCCAGAGGCCTTCTGGGGCAGGTGTGGGGATGGAGGGTTTAACACTGCAGGGGCAGAGGCCTTCTGGGGCAGGTGTGGGGGTGAATGGGTTAACACCGCAGGGGCAGAGGCCTTCTGGGGCAGGTGTGGGGATGGAGGGTTTAACACTGCAGGGGCAGAGGCCTTCTGGGGCAGGTGTGGGGATGGAGGGTTTAACACTGCAGGCCAGAGGCCTTCTGGGGCAGGTGTGGGGATGGAGGGTTTAACACTGCAGGGGCAGAGGCCTTCTGGGGCAGGTGTGGGGGTGAATGGGTTAACACTGCAGGCCAGAGGCCTTCTGGGGCAGGTGTGGGGATGGAGGGTTTAACACTGCAGGGGCAGAGGCCTTCTGGGGCAGGTGTGGGGATGGAGGGTTTAACACTGCAGGGGCAGAGGCCTTCTGGGGCAGGTGTGGGGATGGAGGGTTTAACATTTCAGGAGCAGAACCTCCTTGAAGGTAGGTGCACAGGGTATATGAGGTCCAAATACATTTTTACGGCACCAGAATGGACTCCACAGTCAATAGGATTCTTCATTAACTCTGAAGATTGTAAAGATGCAAAGTCACTCCAATCTTTAATGAACTTAGAAGAAACTTTTTTCAGCAGCATTCCGAGAGACACTGCGTTCCCTTTTTACCAAAAGTCTGGTGTCGTGTTTTCACCACTATCTCAGATGCTTGGTGAGAACATTCTTTTCACATAAACCTGTCACTACATCTTGCATTGAATGTTTAATGCTTGAGGTGTTTGGTAATTCACTTACAATCAATACTGACTCACTAGAAAAGGGGTTGATGTATCAAAGGATTTCACACATTCTCTGTCTGTGGGTAAATGTGATGGGACATATTAGGGAAGATTCTTATGAAACCAGCCATTTTACTTATCAGTGAAATCAAATGTAGCCAAAATATAAAATATGATTTTGATATTTCCCGATTCTCTACAGTTTATAAAATAACTACATAAGATCTAAAACATACTTCTAAACACTGCATCTTTAGACCAAAGACCACATAACTGAAAAAAGCAGAAGAGACAATGTATTTATTTTTAGAGTTTTCTAGAGCGCAAACCAGGCCCAAGGTAGGGTATCAAAGCGCTTTACATAGTGAGCGCGGTAATGTAATTTGTACTTGTAAAGCGCACTAATACCCCAACTGGGGTGTCCTGGCGCTGTAACGCATACCGCTGTGGAACCCTTCCTGGCTTTTCCCTGTGAAATGTCCACTCCTGGGCTCCCCCAAGGTGAAGCCAGGCACCCTAGCGGTGCTGGGGCCGTTGTGGAGATTAAGCAAGCTATCGCCCAGAGTTGCAGCGTGGGGCCCGTGATTAGAATAGGGACCGAGGCGAGAATGATCAGGTCCGGGGAAATTGAGCCCCATACCCGCCGAGGCGGGGATTGAACCCTGGTCCCGGGCTAGACCTCTGCATCAGGGTCTGCCGCTCTAACCATTCAGCCACACTTCTCCACCTGTGTGAATAGCACATTTAGTAAAAGCATGGCATACAAAATAACAAAATAGAATAACCAAGTTCGGGGGATAAAAGCAGAATAGAGAATTGTTCTGAGTAATAAGAATCCATTCGAGAGTGTGCAAGTCTTAGCTTGGAAATATCATGGACGGAGAGTAGAGGCAAGTTTGAGGTTGTAAGCTGGTGCGGTGTTTGTGCGGATTTAGGGGAGGAATTCGCTCATCAAGAATAATTTTGCTTCCTTTTTGAAGAGAGGTGTTGAGACGATTTTTCTGATGAATGGCGGAAGTGAGTTCCAAATTCTTGGCGCCGCTCCAGAAAATGCTCTGTTGGAGGTATTAGTCTGGTTGAACCGCAAGGGTTTCAGGAGTAGATTATCTGCGCTCATAGAATGTCTGTTTCCTCCAGATAAGATACGTTTTTGGGCTAGGTACTGGGGGTGTGGTAGTGTAACGCCTTGTGAGTGATGCAAGCCATCTTTAAGTGAAAACAAGCTTCATAGGGTAGCCAGTTGAGTGCCTTCAGGTGTGGTGATATATGGTCAAATTTCCTAGATCCTGTAATGAGTCTTGCTGCGGCATTAAGACAGGCTTTTAGAGGAGCGGTAGAGATTTTGGGAAGCCCTGAGAGGGTAGTACATCCGTACTCCAGCCTCGATATGACTAAGGACTGAACTGCAGTTTTGATGTCCGGGTTCTCAATGAATGGCTTCATTTTTCTGAGATAGCTGAGGTGAAAGCGGGCATTTTTAGCCATCAAGTTGATGTGAGTTTGCATGTTAAGGTTCTTATCCAGTAGGATTCCAAGTGATATTGTGGAGTCCACCAATGTTGGCGTGCAATTCAGAGCAGTGATCACGATGTTTTAGTGACATCCCTAAATAACAAAACTCAAGCAGAATAATGTTAGCCCAGTCTTTCTTGCTGCTACCTTGTATAAGAAAGTTACATTGTATTGGACCCTTCAGGAAGAAATAAAAATGTCTCTTTCAGTCATCTTTTCCTTTCTTTGAATGGCACTTAGTTTGTGGTTGCTAAGGTGTTTTTTCAGTGTTTATATATTTACGCCGTTGATGGCTTATTTCCTATCGTGGGGTTTTATCAGTTATTATAGGTTTAAACCTAAAACCAGATAGCCTATATATTACACATTGACCCCCAGGATCCACATCAGTGCTTTCTCTACTTCATGATACGGACCACAAGAAGACTGAAAGTAGACACATGTTCAATTGCATCTACGACGATGCATATGTTTAGTAATGCCCCGAAACCGGTCCCAGGATGCTTGAAAAGTTTCAGCGCTCCATCCATCATCTTGTTGTGTTGCTATGTTTAGAGGACATCTCCAGACTTCACACTCCTTACCCAACACCTCCTATACAGTACAAACTACAATCAATGTTGCTCCGACAAAATGTTGTTTAAAAAATACTGTTTGACACAAATATTGTGAAAACAATATTGTGCAACAGAACAGAGAAGGCATGGATATTATTTTTTAGGTATTTTATATGTATAGATTTTGAATATACCTCTATATAATAACCTTTTTTGTTTTTGTTGTGTTATTACATGGGTACTCACAAACTTTCTCTCGGGGGCCAAATTTACAGTGTGGTTTGTTTCCGAGGGCCGCACCGGTGGGGGCGGGGTCAGTGGGGAGGGGGCAGGGCTAGATAAACAAAAAAAACTATGACCATGAGGTTTATCACAGGTCCCTGCAGCAGATGCCTTCTTCGACTGCGCCACCACACCCGGCATACACACATCTGTCTCCCTCTGTCTCCCTCCCTCTCTCTCTCACTCCCTCCCACTCCCTCCCCCTCTCACTCCCGCCCACACTCCCTCGCCCACGCTTCCTCGCCCACACTCCCTCCCCCATGCTCCCTCGGCCACACTCCCTCCGTCGCCCTTACTCCCTCCTTTGCCCTTACTCCCTCCTTTGCCCTTACTCCCTCCATCGCCCTCACTCCCTCTGTTACCCTCACTCCCTCCGTCACCCTCACTCCCTCCATCACCCTCACTCCCTCTGTCCCCCTCACTCCCTCCGTCGTCCTCCTCTGTCGCCGCCCTCCCTCTGTCTCCCTTTCTGTCTCCCTTTCTCTGTGTCCCTCTCCCTCCCTTTCCCTTTCCCACTCCCTTCTCTCTCTCTCTCCCTCCCTTTTCCTCTCTCCCTCTGTCTCCCTCTCTTTCCATCCCTCCCTCTGTCTCTGTCCCTCGACCTCCCTCTGCCTCCCTCTGTCATCTCACCCTGCCTGTGTGTCAGCCCCGGGTGAGACAGCTTCCTGACACATACAGCCGCACCCAAGCACTTCACAGGTCGTTAAAGGCCATTTGCATGCTAATGAGGCTTTGTTGTATTCCACCTCTTCTTAGGCCCCTGCAGCTCCACTCTAGCTAAGTGAGAATCGCCTGCCCCTGGCCCCCACAGAGCAGCAGAGACTCTCAGAGTCGCGCTGCAGCAGACAATCTTTAAAAGAAAAAAAAATACATAGGTAGGACGTCTGCAAGGTCCGCGGGCCGCCAGGGAAGGCTTGCCGGGCCGCCAGGGAAGGCTTGCCGGGCCGCCCCTGGCCCGCGGGCCGTACTATGAGTACCCCTGTGTTATTAGATTTACTTTTGTAAGTTAATATTATTATGATGTCAAGTGTGTGTATTATTTTAGTATCGTTTTTTTTAATTGGTAATATATTTGAGTATTTGTAAAAAAAAAAATATTTGTATATGTATTTAATGGTGGTCTGTTATGGAATAGGGAGGGACGTTTTTTAATATTCATTTTTATATGATTATACATCTTTTGTATTTATTTAATAATGCTATTATTAATTATGTATATTTTTTTTAATTTTAGAATATGTAATAGATGATTTTAAATAAAACAGTAATTATGTTGTAATTGTTAATTGGTGAACAATAACACTGGCTATGCAAATGCCTTTCATTGATTTGAATAATTAGTATATCAATTGATTGTACTATGTTCTTATATTAATTACTTTTTGTATTATTTGTTAAATTGCTATGTATTATTGATTATTTGCAAATATTACCTTCGTTTGTTTTGTGCGTGTACGATTTTTGAGGCAGGAGGTTGGGAAGTGTAATATATACACTTATTTTGTAATGATTTGAATTGATAATTATTTGTAAGTTATTTTCCAATCAATTCTTAATTGTTAATCTACTACTTGTGTTATTATCTTTAAACATTTTGCAACGTAAAAAGGATATTTTTATACATTTGCTAAAATATATTTTAAGTTAATATTTCTTTATAATATATATTTTTTAACTTTGGGAGGGAATAGTACATTAAATTACGCTGGAGTGTGAATACTAAATTTGGCATCTCCAAAGTTGACCACTTTACCTAGTGTTCCTCTGGTTGAAGTAGAAATACTAAAACTGATCCCTCCAATGTCCAACCCTTTCGAAACTGTTACTTATGTTACAGTGGGAATAGAAAATCCAACACCTCCAACGTTCAACACTTCTCCTACTATTGCTCAGGTTGGAGCAGAAACACTAAATCTGACCCCTCCAAAGTGAAATGCTTTTCCCATTGTTGCTCTGATTGGAGTGGAAATAGTAAATCTAATTCCTTCAAAGTTCAAGATTTTTACTACTGTTGCCTACTTTGGAGTGAGTGTAGTTAATTTGACCCCTACAAGTCTAACACTTTTATGTGATTTTTTTTTTAAAGATGTTTTGTGATTTAGTCTACTATTTTTATTTTAATAATTTTGTTGTTTATCATTTTAAAAATAGTATAGTGTTGAATTATTGTTAATTATTAGTATATATTTTTATTTTATTATGGTTTATTTAATGGTTTTATATATGGATTATGTTGATTATTTTTTACATTTATTTTAAAATATATATTTGTGTATATTATGTTTGTAAGATATACAATGTAATTATTTTTAAATGTATATATATCTTTTTTTAACATACGATTTTATCAGAGAAAAAGCAGAGTCAATAAATCAGTCATATATAGAGATATATAGCTGAATCATAGTACACAGCAATTGTAATAATACATTAGCATACATTTCGACAGGTGCGTCCAGCCCGGGTCATTGCCAATTCAATCGTTGGAGAGTCACATAGTTCACCCGGGAATTTGTTCCAGTGTCCCCATTTCTTATCCCATTTTGTAGGGCAACCACTAATTTTGTAGACTGTTTTTTTGGCAAGCATGCAACGGTCCATCTCAGCCATCCAGCCCACCACCAACGGCCTCTCGGGGGAGCCCCACTTCATAGTGATGGAGCGATTAGCCAGTAGGAAGGCCAATGCCGCCCACTGTAGTTCCAATTCGTTCAGGTCCGTGGCCCCCCACACATTAAGTACACTCTCTTTTGGCGATAACGGAATTGGCTTACCCAAGGAATTCCTCATTTTACGTATTGCTCCCTCCCAGAATTGCTGCACCTTCGGGCAGTCCCACAGGATGTGGTAGAAGGTGCCTGGCAGGCCACACCCTCTGAGACATAGAGTGTCAGGACGCCTTCCAATTTGGGCCAGTGTGAGAGCAGACATATGTAAAATTTTCAGTTGGATTAATCGGAATCGATGGTTGATTGGAGACATTAGGGCTGCCCGCCATTCCTCCTCTTCTAAGAGGCCCAGGTCTTCCTCCCATTTATCCCGCAAGGGTTGAAGAGTGTCAGGGAGGTTGTTACAGAGCTTACGATAGGTGTAGGATATTGCCTTCTCAGGGAGAGGTTCCGACAACAGCCTATCCTCTAGTATGGAGCTCTCAGGTATGGAGGTGAGGTCATGGATGGCAGTGAGGATGGCATGTTTGATTTGAAGATATCCAAAGTGTTCTGTTGGTGCCAAGGAGTGTTTGGTTTGTAGGTCCTCGAATGTCGATAGCTTGCCCCTATGCACTAAGTCACCCACAGTGGAGAGCCCTATCGTGTCCCATTTATCGAATCCCTGAAGGAAACAGAGGGAGCCCAGTTGTTGCGACGACCATAGTGGAGTCGCTTTGGTTATTTTGTCTGACCATCCCAAACTCTTGTTGGCTCTATGCCAGATTGCAACTGTGTGTGCCATGGGCCCGACATAGCTTTTCCTGGTTGGTTTGCTGTAGAGGGCCCCCAGGTAACCCTCCCGCCCAGTCTGTCTTCTGTCAAGGAGGAAGACCGGATTCAGGGGGGAGCCATGGATCCAGTGATTAATAGCCACTAATTGCGATGACCAATAGTAAAGGCGCAAGTTAGGCAGGGCTATACCTCCGTCGTACCAGCTTTGGGTGAGTTTATGGAGGGCTATGCGGGCTGTCCCCCCGTCCCACAACAGCTGGCGTATATCACTCTCCACAGCGCTAAAATATTAGTCAGGGATCGGAAAGGGACAGTTTTGCAGGGTGTATAAGAAGCGCAGGAGCGCCAGCATTTTAAATAGGGCAGCCCTGCCTGGAAGGGATAGTGGGAGAGATCGCCAGTGTGCTACGTCACTGTGCAGCCTCCGCAGAGGACCCAGTAGGTTCTGGTCATGGAACACTACTGGGTCTGACGTGATAAAGATACCCAGGTATTTAAATCCATCAGGGGCCACTGTGATGGAAAATCCTCGGGGCAGCTTGGGCGGGGGGCCGTACAGCATATACAGTGTCGATTTAGACCAATTGATCGAGTAGCCCGAGTATCTCCCGAAGTTAGTGAGGACGTGGAATAGGCTATTAATGGAGGACCGGGGGGAAGCCACTTCCAGATCCACACCGACCCCAAGACCACCCTAAGAGGCACCCTCATCTACAGACCCCCTGGACCGCGCACACAATTCAGCAAAGACATCGCCGACTTCATCAGCACGCACGCCCTTCCCTCCGCTGACTACATCCTCCTCAGGGACCTCAACTTCCACCTGGAGAACAACAACGACCGCAACACCACCACCCTGCTGGACAACCTTGCCAACCTCTGACTCAAGCAGCTGGTGACCACCCCCATCCACTACGCCGGCCACACGCTTGACCCCGTCTTCTCCTCCAGCAAGGACATCTCCTTCAGCCACGCCACCGGACTCCACTGGACGGACCACAGCTGCGTCCACTTCAGCTTCAGAAGGAAAACGATCCACCACCACCAGCAACAGGCTCCACGCAGAAGCTGGAACAAGATCACAGCCGACCAGCTCGCTACATCCCTGAGCCAGAACCCTCCCGCCAGCTCAGCGAACCCCAACCATGCCGCCAACAACCTCTCGAGGTGGATCAGCAACTGTGCAGATGACCTCGCCCCACTGAGGACCCCTCCCAGCAGACCCAGCAGCAAGAAAGCATCCTGGTTCACCGACGAACTCAAGAGCTCCAAGAAGAACTGCCGAGCCCTCGAGAAAGCCTGGTGCAGAGACCTGACACCAGACAACATGCCCACCCTCAAGCTCGTCACTCGAAAACACCACCAACTGATCCACACCACCAAGAAAACAGCATTCAAAGAACGACTGGACAACAACGCCCACAACAGCAAGGAACTCTTCAACATCGTCAAAGAGCTCTCCAACCCCAGCGCCGGAAACAACAACATCACCCCATCGCAAGACCTCTGCAACTCACTCGCCTCGTACTTCCACAACAAGATCGCAGACATACACAACAGCTTCAGCACAATGCCAACGCACCCTACGACCGCACCAGCGCCCCCCACCACCACCCTCCGCGCCTGGACCCCGACCAACACCGAAGAGACCATACGCACGATGAACTCCATCCACTCCGGATCTCCAACCGACCTCTGTCCTCATCACGTCTTCAACAAGGCCGACTCCGACATCGCACCCCATCTCCGGGACATCATCAACGCCTCCTTCGACAACGCAACCTTCCCGCAGAGCTGGAAGCATGCCGAACTCAGCGCCCTCCTAAAGAAACCATCAGCCGACCCCACCGACCTCAAAAACTACCGCCCCATCTCGCTCCTCCCGTTTCCTGCCAAAGTCATCGAGAAGACCGTCAACAGACAGCTGGCGCCTTCCTCGTGACGAATGGATCCCTCGACCCCTCGCAGTCCGGCTTCCGGGCGAACCACAGTACCGAGACCGCCCTCATCGCAGCCACTGACGACATCCGAGCCCTGCTAGACAACGGTGAAACAGTGGCCCTCATCCTCCTGGACCTCTCTGCGGCGTTCGACACTGTCTGCCACCGCACCCTAGTGCAACGCCTCAGCAACGTCAGAATCCAAGAGAAAACACTGGAATGGATCGTCTCCCTCCTCGCCGGAAGGAGACAAAGAGTCCGCCTCCCCCCGTTCAGATCCGAGGCCACCGAAGTCATATGCGGCGTACCACAAGGATCATCACTCAGCCCCACGCTGTTCAACATCTACATGAGCCCCCTTGCGGCCATCGCACGCCAATACAACCTTAACATCATCTCCTACGCCGACGACACCCAGCTGATCCTCTCCCTCACCAATGACCCCGCCACAGCCAGAACCAACCTACACGAAGGGATGAAAGACGTAGCCGAGTGGATGAGGAACAGCTGCCTGAAACTAAACTCAGATAAGACGGAAGTCCTCATCCTGGGATCGTCGCCATCCGCCTGGGATGACTCCTGGTGGCCCCCTGCCCTGGGCAGCGCACCCAAACCAACGGACCATGCACGCAACCTGGGCTTCATCCTGGACTCCTCCCTCTCCATGACCAGACAAGTCAACGCCATCTCCTCGTCATGCTTCAACATCCTACGCATGCTACGGAAGATCTTCCGGTGGATCCCCACCAAAACCAGGAAGACGGTCACCCAGGCCCTCGTCACCAGCCGACTGGACTACGGCAACTCCCTCTACGCCGGAACCACTGCAAAACTCCAGAAAAGACTTCAGCAAATTCTAAACGCCTCAGCACGACTCATCCTGGACATCCCCCGACACAGCCACATCTCCGCACACCTAAGAAACCTGCACTGGCTCCTCATCAACAAGAGAATCACGTTCCGACTCCTCACTCACGCACACAAAGCTCTCCACAACCAAGGCCCAAGATACCTCAACGACCGCCTCAACTTCTACACTCCCACCCGCCAGCATCGATCGACCAGCCACGCCCTCGCCGCCGCCCCCCGCATCCGAAGAGCCACAACGGGAGGAAGATCCTGCTCCTACCTGGCCACCAAGACGTGGAACTCCCTCCCCACCCACCTCCGCCTGACCCAAGACCACCTCGCCTTCAGGAAGCAACTCAAGACCTGGCTGTTCGAGCAGTAGCAGGCTCCCCCTCCACAAGCGCCTTGAGACCCTCCGGGTGAGTAGCGCGCTATACAAATGCTTTGATTGATTGATTGATATCAGGATGTCATCGGCATAGACAGAAATCCTGTCCATTATCTCGTTGTTCCATTGGAGGCCTCTAATGGAAGCGTCCGTACGAACCCAGTGGACCAGGGGTTCCAAGGTGAGGGATAACAGTAGTGGTGACAGGGGGCAGCCCTGACGGGTCCCTCTGTGGAGTCGGAATTGCCGAGATGTATGGTTGTTGACCCGCACCTGACCCAGTAAATCTGTCTACAGGAGTCACACCCATTGGATAAATTTGGGTCCAAAGCCAAAACTGTGAAGGACCTCAAAGAGATAGGACCACTCGATCGAGTCAAACGCCATTGTGGCATCGAGGAACAGAATGGCGGCATCCTGTTGTATAATAGATTGTCGACTCAGGACGTTGTTGACTCGGCGCAGATTAAGGGCCGTGTTACGTCCTGGGAGGAAGCCCGATTGATCGTCGTGGATTAGGGAAGGAAGCACGAGGAGTAGGCGAGCTGCTAATAGCTTGGCTAGGATCTTGGCCACCGCACTGATGAGAGAGATCGGTCTATAAGACCTGCAATCAGTAGGTGATTTATTCGGCTTGAGGATGACTGCTATGGAGGCCAGTCTTTGGGCGAGTGGCATGACACCGTTATCTCTACCCTCTTCAAACATGTTTTTTAAATGGGGAACAATACCGGGAGCTATAGCCTTCAGGAACTCAACTTGAGATAAGATCCCTCACTTCCTGTCCCTCCTCTGCACAGGTTCTCTGCCAGCAGGCTCCTGACCTTGAGATAGGATCCCTCACTTCCTGTCCATCCCCTGCACAGGTTCTCTACCAGCGGGCTCCTGGTCTTGGGATAAGATCCCTCACTTCCTGTCCCTCCCCTGCACAGGTTCTCTACCAGCGGGCTCCTGGTCTTGAGATAAGATCCCTCACTTCCTGTCCCTCCCCTGCACAGGTTCTCTACCAGCGGGCTCCTGGTCTTGAGATAATATCCCTCACTTCCTGTCCCTCCCCTGCACAGGTTCTCTACCAGCGGGCTCCTGGTCTTGAGATAATATCCCTCACTTCCTGTCCCTCCCCTGCACAGGTTCTCTACCAGCGGGCTCCTGGTCTTGAGATAATATCCCTCACTTCCTGTCCCTCCCCTGCACAGGTTCTCTACCAGCGGGCTCCTGGTCTTGAGATAATATCCCTCACTTCCTGTCCCTCCCCTGCACAGGTTCTCTACCAGTGGGCTCCTGGCCTTGAGATAATATCCCTCACTTCCTGTCCCTCCCCTGCACAGGTTCTCTACCAGCGGGCTCCTGGTCTTGGGATAAGATCCCTCACTTCCTGTCCCTCCCCTGCACAGGTTCTCTACCAGCGGGCTCCTGGTCTTGAGATAATATCCCTCACTTCCTGTCCCTCCCCTGGACAGGTTCTCTACCAGCGGGCTCCTGTTCTTGAGATAATATCCCTCACTTCCTGTCCCTCCCCTGCACAGGTTCTCTACCAGCGGGCTCCTGGTCTTGAGATAATATCCCTCACTTCCTGTCCCTCCCCTGGACAGGTTCTCTACCAAGGGGGCTCCTGGTCTTTCGATAATATCCCTCACTTCCTGTCCCTCCCCTGCACAGGTTCTCTACCAGCGGGCTCCTGGCCTTGAGATAAGATCCCTCACTTCCTGTCCCTGCCCTGGACAGGTTCTCTACCAGCGGGCTCCTGGCCTTGAGATAATATCCCTCACTTCCTGTCCCTCCCCTGCACAGGTTCTCTACCAGCGGGCTCCTGGTCTTGAGATGATATCCCTCACTTCCTGTCCCTCCCCTGGACAGGTTCTCTACCAGCAGGCTCCTGGCCTTGAGATAAGATCCCTCACTTCCTGTCCCTCCCCTGGACAGGTTCTCTACCAAGGGGCTCCTGGCCTTGAGATAAGATCCCTCACTTCCTGTCCCTCCTCTGGACAGGTTCTCTACGAGTAGGGTCCTGGCCTTGATATATGATCCCTCACTTCCTGTCCCTCCCCTGCACAGGTTCTCTACCAGCGGGCTCCTGGCCTTGAGATAAGATCCCTCACTTCCTGTCCCTCCCCTGCACAGGGTCTCTGCCAGCAGGCTCCTGGCCTTGAGATAAGATCCCTCACTTCCTGTCCCTCCTCTGGACAGGTTCTCTACCAGCGGGCTCCTGGTCTTGGGATAAGATCCCTCACTTCCTGTCCCTCCCCTGGACAGGTTCTCTACCAAGGGGCTCCTGGCCTTGAGATAAGATCCCTCACTTCCTGTCCCTCCTCTGGACAGGTTCTCTACGAGTAGGGTCCTGGCCTTGATATATGATCCCTCACTTCCTGTCCCTCCCCTGCACAGGTTCTCTACCAGCGGGCTCCTGGCCTTGAGATAAGATCCCTCACTTCCTGTCCCTCCCCTGCACAGGGTCTCTGCCAGCAGGCTCCTGGCCTTGAGATAAGATCCCTCACTTCCTGTCCCTCCCTTGCACAGGTTCTCTACCAGCGGGCTCCTGGTCTTGGGATAAGATCCCTCACTTCCTGTCCCTCCCCTGGACAGGTTCTCTACCAGCAGGCTCCTGGTCTTGAGATAAGATCCCTCACTTACTGTCCCTCCCCTGCACACGTTCTCTACCAGCGGGCTCCTGGCCTTGAGATAAGATCCCTCACTTCCTGTCCCTCCCCTGCACAGGTTCTCTACCAGCGGGCTCCTGGCCTTGAGATAAGATCCCCCACTTCCTGTCCCTCCTCTGGACAGGTTCTCTACCAGCGGGCTCCTGGTCTTGGGATAAGATCCCTCACTTCCTGTCCCTCCCCTGCACAGGTTCTCTACCAGCGGGCTCCTGGCCTTGAGATAAGACCCCTCACTTCCTGTCCCTCCCCTGCACAGGTTCTCTACCAGCGGGCTCCTGGTCTTCAGATAATATCCCTCACTTCCTGTCCCTCCCCTGCACAGGTTCTCTGCCAGCAGGCTCCTGCTCTTGAGATAATATCCCTCACTTCCTGTCCCTCCCCTGCACAGGTTCTCTGCCAGCGGGCTCCTGGTCTTGAGATAAGATCCCTCACTTCCTGTCCCTGCCCTGGACAGGTTCTCTACCAGCGGGCTCCTGGCCTTGAGATAAGACCCCTCACTTCCTGTCCCTCCCCTGCACAGGTTCTCTACCAGCGGGCTCCTGGTCTTGGGATAAGATCCCTCACTTCCTGTCCCTCCCCTGGACAGGTTCTCTACCAGCAGGCTCCTGGTCTTGGGATAAGATCCCTCACTTCCTGTCCCTCCCCTGCACAGGTTCTCTACCAGCGGGCTCCTGGTCTTGAGATAATATCCCTCACTTCCTGTCCCTCCCCTGCACAGGTTCTCTACCAGCGGGCTCCTGGCCTTGAGATAAGATCCCTCACTTCCTGTCCCTCCCCTGCACAGGTTTTCTACCAGCAGGCTCCTGGTCTTGAGATAAGATCCCTCACTTCCTGTCCCTCCCCTGCACAGGTTCTCTGCCAGCGGCCTCCTGGTCTTGAGATAAGATCCCTCACTTCATGTCCCTCCCCTGGACAGGTTCTCTACCAAGGGGCTCCTGGCCTTGAGATAATATCCCTCACTTCCTGTCCCTCCTCTGGACAGGTTCTCTGCCAGCAGGCTCCTGGCCTTGAGATAAGATCCCTCACTTCCTGCCCCTCCCCTGCACAGGTTCTCGACCAGCGGGCTCCTGGCCTTGAGATAAGACCCCTCACTTCCTGTCCCTCCCCTGCACAGGTTCTCTACCAGCGGGCTCCTGGTCTTGAGATAAGATCCCTCACTTCCTGTCCCTCCTCTGCACAGGTTCTCTGCCAGCAGGCTCCTGGTCTTGGGATAAGATCCCTCACTTCCTGTCCCTCCCCTGGACAGGTTCTCTACCAGCAGGCTCCTGGTCTTGGGATAAGATCCCTCACTTCCTGTCCCTCCTCTGGACAGGTTCTCTGCCAGCAGGCTACTGGCCTTGAGATAAGATCCCTCACTTCCTGTCCCTCCCCTGCACAGGTTCTCGACCAGCGGGCTCCTGGCCTTGAGATAAGACCCCTCACTTCCTGTCCCTCCCCTGCACAGGTTCTCTACGAGTAGGGTCCTGACCTTGATATATGATCCCTCACTTCCTGTCCCTCCCCTGCACAGGTTCTCGACCAGCGGGCTCCTGGCCTTGAGATAAGATCCCTCATTTCCTGTCCCTCCCCTGCACAGGGTCTCTGCCAGCAGGCTCCTGGCCTTGAGATAAGATCCCTCACTTCCTGTCCCTCCCCTGCACAGGTTCTCTACCAGCGGGCTCCTGGTCTTGGGAAAAGATCCCTCACTTCCTGTCCCTCCCCTGGACAGGTTCTCTACCAGCAGGCTCCTGGTCTTGGGATAAGATCCCTCACTTCCTGTCCCTCCTCTGGACAGGTTCTCTGCCAGCAGGCTCCTGGCCTTGAGATAAGATCCCTCACTTCCTGTCCCTCCCCTGCACAGGTTCTCGACCAGCGGGCTCCTGGCCTTGAGATAAGACCCCTCACTTCCTGTCCCTCCCCTGCACAGGTTCTCTACCAGCGGGCTCCTGGCCTTGAGATAAGACCCCTCACTTCCTGTCCCTCCCCTGGACAGGTTCTCTACCAAGGGGCTCCTGGCCTTGAGATAATATCCCTCACTTCCTGTCCCTCCCCTGCACAGGTTCTCTACCAGCGGGCTCCTGGTCTTGAGATAATATCCCTCACTTCCTGTCCCTCCCCTGCACAGGTTCTCTGCCAGCAGGCTCCTGGTCTTGAGATAAGACCCCTCACTTCCTGTCCCTCCTCTGCAAGTCAAGTCAAGTCAAGTCATAAAATTTGTATAGCGCACTACATACCCAGAGGGTTTCAAGGCGCTTAGGAAGGGGAGGAGGATTATTTGTCAAATATCCACGTTTTAAGCTGCTTTCTGAACGCTAGGTGATTCTGGGTGAGGCGAAGGTAAGCGGGGAATGAGTTCCATGTTTTGGCAGCCAGGTATGAAAAGGATCTGCCTCCCATGGTGGTCTTGTTGATGCGAGGTACAGTGGCGAAGGCTTGACTGGAGGAGCGAAGTTGGCGGGAGGGGGTGTAGAAGGACAGTCGAGAGTTGAGGCAATCTGGTCCGATGTCGTAGAGTGATTTGTGTGCGTGGGTAAGCAGTCGGAAAGTGATCCTCTTATTGACGGGTAGCCAGTGGAGGTCTTTAAGGTGACCAGAAATGTGTTCGTTGCGTGGGATGTCTAGTATGAGCCTGGCTGAGGCGTTTTGGATTCGTTGTAGTTTCTTCTGGAGTTTAGTGGTGGTGCCTGCGTAGAGGGTGTTTCCGTAGTCCAGTCGGTCCACAGGTTCTCTACCAGCGGGCTCCTGGTCTTGGGATAAGATCCCTCACTTCCTGTCCCTCCTCTGGACAGGTTCTCTGCCAGCAGGCTCCTGGCCTTGAGATAAGATCCCTCACTTCCTGTCCCTCCCCTGCACAGGTTCTCGACCAGCGGGCTCCTGGTCTTGAGATAAGACCCCTCACTTCCTGTCCCTCCCCTGCACAGGTTCTCTACCAGCGGGCTGCTGGCCTTGAGATAAGACCCCTCACTTCCTGTCCCTCCCCTGCACAGGTTCTCTACCAGCGGGCTCCTGGTCTTGAGATAATATCCCTCACTTCCTGTCCCTCCCCTGCACAGGTTCTCTACCAGCGGGCTCCTGGTCTTGAGATAATATCCCTCACTTCCTGTCCCTCCCCTGGACAGGTTCTCTACCAGCGGGCTCCTGGTCTTGAGATAATATCCCTCACTTCCTGTCCCTCCCCTGCACAGGTTCTCTACCAGCGGGCTCCTGGCCTTGAGATAAGATCCCTCACTTCCTGTCCCTCCCCTGGACAGGTTCTCTACCAGCAGTTGGCTGCTGGTGTTAAGCATGAGTTCCCTCACTCACTGTCCCTCCTCTGTGCAGCTTCTTTTCCAGGAGCAGAACCCAGGTGTGGAGTACGAGTACTGGCTGCCCCGCGATCTCTACAGCACTTTCCATGGAGGAGCGAGCGCCTTGAGGCAGCCACAGCAGCGCCAAGAGGACCGGGGCTTCGGGAATAGTGCGCCTCCTGATCAGAAGAGGGCCACACCTCCGTCAGGGCCCCTACACACTCCAGAGAGATCTGCGGGTGAGTGTGAAGGTGCATACTATGCAATCATTACACTCACTCCTGGCAGCTCAAATAATCTTTCTTAAAGCAGACAACGTACATCACAACACTCACTCGCCACAAGATGGGATATTATATAAAGGACCTTTACATAAATCGCATTCACTTCTCGCTTCCTGCTCTATAGGCCACACTCACTCCCTGCAATGCAAATCATACTCACTCCCTGCAATGCAAATCACACTCACTCCCTGCAATGCAAATCACACTCACTCCCTGCAATGCAAATCACACTCACTCCCTGCAATGCAAATCACACTCACTCCCAGCAATGCAAATCACACTCACTCCCTGCAATGCAAATCACACTCACTCCCTGCAATGCAAATCACGCTCACTCCCAGCAATGCAAATCACACTCACTCCCTGCAATGCAAATCACACTCACTCCCTGCAATGCAAATCACGCTCACTCCCAGCAATGCAAATCACACTCACTCCCAGCAATGCAAATCACACTGACTCCCTGCAATGCAAATCACACTCACTCCCAGCAATGCAAATCACGCTCACTCCCTGCTATGCAAATCACGCTCACTCCCTGCAATGCAAATCACGCTCACTTCCTGTCCCTCCCCTGCACAGGTTCTCGACCAGCGGGCTCCTGGCCTTGAGATAAGACCCCTCACTTCCTGTCCCTCCCCTGCACAGGTTCTCTACCAGCGGGCTCCTGGTCTTGAGATAAGATCCCTCACTTCCTGTCCCTCCTCTGCACAGGTTCTCTGCCAGCAGGCTCCTGGTCTTGGGATAAGATCCCTCACTTCCTGTCCCTCCCCTGGACAGGTTCTCTACCAGCAGGCTCCTGGTCTTGGGATAAGATCCCTCACTTCCTGTCCCTCCTCTGGACAGGTTCTCTGCCAGCAGGCTCCTGGCCTTGAGATAAGATCCCTCACTTCCTGTCCCTCCCCTGCACAGGTTCTCGACCAGCGGGCTCCTGGCCTTGAGATAAGACCCCTCACTTCCTGTCACTCCCTGCAATGCAAATCACACTCACTCCCTGCAATGCAAATCATACTCACTCCCTGCAATGCAAATCATACTCGCGTCCTGCTAGATACGTCATATTCACACCCTGCTAGATAAATCACACTCACTCTTATATAAATCACACTCACTCTTATATAAGTCATACGTATTCTCTGTGAGATACGTCATTCCCACTCGATGTTAGATACATCATACTAACTCCTGTATAAATCACTCACTCCTGTATAAATCATACTCACTCCTGCATAAACCACTCACTCCTGTATAAATCATACTCACACCTGTATAAATCATACTCACTCCAGCATAAATCATACTCCCTCCCGTATAAATCATACTCACACCTGCATAAATCATACTAACTCCTGCATTAATCATACTCACTCCTGTATAAATCATACTCACTCCTGTATAAATCATACTCACTCCTGCATAAATCATACTCACTCCTGTATAAATCATAAACACTCCTGTATAAATCACACTCACTCCTGTATAAATCCTACTCACTCATGTATAAATCCTACTCACTCCTGTATAAATCATACTCACTCCTGTATAAATCATACTCACTCCTGCATAAATCATCCTCACTCCTGTATAAATCATACTCACTCCTGTATAAATCACTCACTCCTGTATAAATCACACTTATACCTGCATAAATCATACTCACTCCTGTATAAATCATACTCACTCCTGTATAAATCACTCACTTCTGTATAAATCACACTTAAACCGGCATACATCATACTCACTCCTGTATAAATCATACTCACTCCTGTATAAATCACTCACTCCTGTATAAATCACACTTATACCTGCATAAATCATACTCACTCCCTTATAAATCATACTCACTCCTGTATAAACCACACACTCCTGTATAAATCACACTTATACCTGCATAAATCATACTCACACCTGTATAAATCACACGCACTCCTGCATAAATCATACTCACTCCTGTATAAATCACACTCACTCCTGTATAAATCACACTCACACCAGCATAAATCATACTCACTCCTGTATAATCACACTCACTCCTGTATAAATCAGTCACTTCTGTGTAAACCACTCACTCCTGTATAAATCACACACACCTGCATAAATCATACTCACACCTGTATAAATCACACTCACTCCTGCATAAATCATACTCACTCCTGTATAAATCACACTCACTCCTGTATAAATCACACTCACACCTGCACAAATCATACTCACTCCTGTATAAATCACACTCACTCCTGTATAAATCACTCACTCCTGTATAAATCACTCACTACTGCATAAATCATACTCACTCCTGGATAAATCATACTCACTCCTGTATAAATCACACTCACACCAGCATAAATCATACTCACTCCTGTATAATCACACTCACTCCTGTATAAATCAGTCACTTCTGTGTAAACCACTCACTCCTGTATAAATCACACACACCTGCATAAATCATACTCACACCTGTATAAATCACACTCACTCCTGCATAAATCATACTCACTCCTGTATAAATCACACTCACTCCTGTATAAATCACACTCACACCTGCACAAATCATACTCACTCCTGTATAAATCACACTCACTCCTGTATAAATCACTCACTCCTGTATAAATCACTCACTACTGCATAAATCATACTCACTCCTGGATAAATCATACTCACACCTGCATAAATCATACTCACTCCTGTATAAATCATACTCACTCCTGTATAAATCACTCACTCCTGTATAAATCACTCACTCCTGCATAAATCACTCACTCCTGCATAAATCATACTCACTCCTGCATAAATCTTACTCACTCCTGTATAAATCATACTCACTCCTGTATAAATCATACTCACTCCCTCACTCCTGTATAAATCATACTCACTCCTGTATAAATCATACTCACTCCTGTATAAATCATACTCACTCCTGTATAAATCATACTCACACCTGCATAAATCGTACTCACTCCTGCATAAATCATACTCACTCCTGTATAAATCATACTCACTCCTGTATAAATCACACTCACTCCTGTATAAATCATACTCACACCTGCATAAATCATACTCACACCTGCATAAATCATACTCACTCCTGTATAAATCATACTCACACCTGCAAAAATCATACTCACTCCTGCATAAATCATACTCACTCCTGTATAAATTATACTAACTCCTGTATAAATCACACTCACTCCTGTATAAATCATACTCACTCCTGTATAAATCATACTCACTCCTGTATAAATCACTCACTCCTGTATAAATCATACTAACTCCTGCATAAATCATACTCACTCCTGTATAAATCACTCACTCCTGTATAAATCATACTCACTCCTGTATAAATCACTCACTCCAGTATAAATCATACTCACTCCTATATAAATCATACTCACTCCTGTATAAATCATACTCACACCTGCATAAATCATACTCACTCCTGTATAAATCATACTAACTCCTGCATAAATCATACTCACTCCTGTATAAATCATACTCACTCCTGTATAAATCATACTCACTCCTGTATAAATCACTCACTCCTGTATAAATCATACTCACTCCTGTATAAATCACTCACTCCTGTATAAATCACTCACTCCTGTATAAATCACTCACTCCTGTATAAATCATTCTCACTCCTGTATAAATCATACTAACTCCTGCATAACTCATACTCACTCCTGCATAAATCATACTCACTCCTGCACAAATCATACTCACTCCTGTATAAATCATACTCACTCCTGTATAAATCACTCACTCCTGTATAAATCACTCACTCCTGTATAAATCATACTCACTCCTGTATAAATCATACTAACTCCTGCATAAATCATACTCACTCCTGTATAAATCACACTCACTCCCAGGTTGGTGAGGGGTACGTAACCAGATATGTGCAGGTGAGTGGTACATATGGAGAACCTTGCCGGTGAGTTGTACGTAGGCAGAACCATGTAGGGAAGGGGTACAAAGGCAGAGCCGTGCAGGTGAAGGTACCTTGGCAGAGCCATGCAGCTGAGGGGTACCTTGGCAGAGCTGTGCAGGTGGGCGTGCCTTGGTAGAACCATGTAGGGAAGGGGTACAAAGGCAGAGCCGTGCAGGTGAAGGTACCTTGGCAGAGCCGTGCTGATCTGTGGACCTTGGTAAGTGGTACCCAGGTAGAGCTGTTCAGGTGAGGGGTACCTAGGCAGAGCCGTGCAGGTGAAGGTACCTTGGCAGAGCCGTGCTGATCTGTGGACCTTGGTAAGTGGTGCCCAGGTAGAGCTGTTCAGGTGAGGGGTACCTAGGCAGAGCCGTGCAGGTGAGGTATCTTGGCCGTGCTGGGCACACAAGCATGTCTCAACCACACACCACTCCCCTACCACCTGTGTGAGGTGACCCTCTCTTCCCTTGCAGGAGGCTGCGGCGAATGCAAAAAAGTCAGGGACAAATCCCAGCAGATCCGGAGCTACTGCCAGAGCGACTTCGGTAAGACCCCGCCTGCTCTCCTGCCTCTCGGGGTTTCTGTCACATTCCTTCTCCCACCCTCTTCAAAGCTCTCCCCCTTTCACCCTTTGATCCAAAACTACTGAACAGATTTACACCAAATTACGGAGCGCACTATTCCGGACCCAGATCCAGCTTTCGGCCACATTTAGTGCAAGTCTGTTCCGGGGTTCGGGCTGTAGTTGTGTCTAAAATCCGTACGGCAACAAGCATGGGGACCCCCCATGCACTGATAATTACTCCACATATTACATCACTCATGACATCTTCTATGACATCACTGCAATATTTGCAGTAAAATTATGGATGAGAAAACTGTGCATGGCGGGGACGCGAGTTATAGTTACTTGAGATAACTCGAACTGCTGAATTCCTTTGCTTTTGTGTATGTAAAATCTGAAAATCTAAATGACGTCCCTGTTATCTTAGATTTTTTCAGTGAATTTCCAAGGTTTTTTTAAAATTCTGTTTCCTAATTATGTCTCTGTACATTTGTTTTTTCAATATATATTTATATATATGTATATGTGTGTATATATATATATATATATATGTATTTATATATTTATATATCAGTGTCCTGGTCTCGCTTTCTCATTGGCTCTCTCTTTGCAGTCTTCCGTGCCCGGATTGTGAAGAAAACGCTCATTGGACACGAGACGCGCTACGATGTACGGGTGAAGCAGTCTTATAAAAACCGCTACCACATAGTGCATCGTGAGTACATCTGGGTGCCCGATCCATGCGACTGTCCCCGCCTGATGGAACGGAGGGACTACCTGCTGATGGCGCGACGCCACCTCAACTCTGAGCGCATCGTGCTAGACAGACACAGCTATACCGCCCTGTGGACATCCCAAGAGGTCCTCAGACTGCAAGAGCTACAAAGACACTGTACCTCAGCAGGCACGGATGAGCCTGAGGGACATGAAGCACAGCCAGGCCCTGTAACACCTTACAGCTCCCTGCAAAGACATGAACCCGCACTCCATTAATCACTCACAACATACAATAACCTCATCCCTGCAGGCATGATGGGCAGAGCATCGAGCCTTCTGTCATTGGATGGGTGGTGGCCTGTAGGGGACAAGAGGCGAGCGCAGAGACGTTGTCTGGTGTGTAGGGCAGGATGGGCTGGGAGCTAAATGCAGCTCTTGAAGATGGCTTCCAGGGATGGACTGTGGGTCCTGGGGCTGGCAGTGGTTACTGGACGGGGCCCCTGCAAGTACCTATTGGTTACAACTGACTCCGAAGGGCTCTGGGGGCTACCGCGCTGCTCTCTGGGTGTCAAGAATGCATACTTAGGTCTTCATTCTCCAAAGGGTAGCGCAGCCAAGCAGTCAAGGCTTATTCCAGGAGTGATGGAGCCTTAAAACTCGGGTACTGCCCAACAAGTAATCAAACCCAGCGAGAGTCACTGCTCCATCAGGGTCGTAGCTTTAAAAAATGAAACATTATAATTAGAATAAAAAAAAAAATGCAGAACTGACAAGCACATTCTGAGGCCGAGGCTCAGCCAAATAGTGTTGAAGCACCTACGTGGTTAGGCGCTATAATTAAAACAAGCATTGGCATAGCCAATAGGTCTCGCCTTTGGGACCTTATAAGTGTTAGCCAGGCAACAGTTGGTGTGATTGCACCAAGGATATTGTGTTGCATAACTAAATACTTATAAGGTCCCAAAAGCGAGACCTATTGGCTATGCCAATGCTTGTTTTCATTTCTCTATTGTCCTGCCCCAATATGAAATCCATGTCTTTTTTTTGGGCACCTACTGTCATACGTGAACTGCTGAGCTCTGAAAGAATTCCAAATAATGATATATAGACATATGCAAAATCGGACCCGTTTATTCTCTCTGTATCTATTTTTGCAAATAATAAAGTTTCTAAAAAAAAATCAAGAAATAGGTGTCAAACAAAGAATATAGTTGCCTTTCTAGTGAGTGGTCTGCAGGTCTAATGCTCTCAACTAATCCCGCCTGCTTCCGCCCTGTTGCCCCTCCCCAAAAAATGAAAGAAGTTTCTCAACATAGTTAAAATATAATAAAAATGAATATGTCAAGTCGATGTTTTTACTAGCAATTTCAATGTATAGAACCTTCTTCGCTCATGGAATCTGTTTTCAAAAACGATTTACGCGCCATATAGGACAAGGAAATAAGACCTGAAAGGAGTTCCATATCAGGCCGGTCTATTATGTTAAAGGTGTTTGTATAGCGCACGGCTGCCCCAGCCAAGGGGCGTCCCGGCGCTAGCTGCCAATGTCCAGGGGACAGCTAACGATGGAAATTAGAGGGGGTTGTCCGGAAGTGCACATAACATAACTAATTGAAAAGGTGAGTTTTGATGGCTTTCCAGAAGGAAAAAAGGTCGTTCATTTCTCGGATCTGAGCTGGAATGTCTCACTGGAAAAACTTTCATGAGTCCTAGTGTGGGTGATTTCATGTAGATATAAACTATTTAATGTACACGTGGGCAGGTGTAATCGAAAGGGAGCCCGTTATAGTAGCCAGCGTGAACTTCTGAGCTGAGTGGAGATGCAAGCACATGACAGATGGGAGGGAAGGCTGAAGATCCAAGGTTTTCCTTTTCCAGTCGAATGTGCAGCGACGTCAAACTAACACTAAGAAAATGTCATGTTGTTGTAAAGTTTTCTTTATGCAGCTGTCATGGCAATTTCACAGTTCGTGCAGCAACGTGAGGGTTTGGGGACGCATTTCTGAAGGTTAGAACTGCCGACTTGAGACCTGGGGGCCAGTGTTCGAGCCTCGGCATCGGCTCAACATTTATTAATGATTTTTTAATTACAAATAAATAAGCGGGGATCTCGCCGCCCCAGGAATAAGAAAATGTGCATTTTTCTCTTTCTTTACTTTTGAAGTAATCCCGGCACATGTGCTTTAGCTTCAGATGTTTCAAAAACTGCTTTAAACGGAAAAAAAATAGTGCAGGTACTCATTAAAATGAGCTAGAGGCGTGGCAAGTGGGCGGGGTTAGGGGCGGGGCTACGGGAACATATGATCATACATAATGACTTCTGTACGAGTTGCAGCATATATCAAAACACATGAGAAATGTGTTTGTCAACAAAACAGATTACCTCATTACACAAAATGACAGCCAAACAGTGATATGTTAACATTTCCTTGTTTTGAGGTCTTTGCTGGAGGGGTGGGCAGCAGCGTCACTAGGGTTGGTGTCACCCAGTGCTGTAACTCATGGTGTCACCCGTGCGGTCTGCACCCCCCTAGTGACGCCACTGAGCGCTGAGACTCTGTTGGGCAGAATACTAATCAAGCTGGTTCCCAAGTGAACTCTTTCTCTTCATGGTCCAGAAACCTACGCCTGTGAAAGTAAACGAATGCGGCATGCAAGTTTCCTTAGGACAGCAGGTTCTTTCCTTTGCAGCCTCTCCCCTGATCAGGACAGGAATACGGAAAGAGATTAAATAAATATGGAACATAACTACATTTTCGTTTCACAATTGTTTGTGCCAAAGAAATAAAATTTACAGGGTTTTAACTTTGTAAATAATCATTGTAATTAGTTGGTCGCAATATTACCTTAAAATAAATATAATGTTTATCTTTCTGAAAGGAAAGCTCCTTTTAGGTACTTTTAGATCCGTATCAGTAATCCGATTCAATATGTATGCAAATCCTGGCGTTTTCTTTGATCTGCTTTTAAAGCACGTACGGAGCCGAGAGGGCATCCAAAGAAGTGAGCTGCGAGAGACTACCTCCCAAGCACGGAGCCATGGCATTGAACGCTGACCGGGTGGGGGTAGGGGCGCTAAAGCACTTTCATCGCTGCACACCAGATTGACAGTGCAGGGTCTGTCTAGAGACCCTGCCCTGTTAATCACAGTGTGACAAGTGCCCACTCAAACCCCTGCAGTTTGGGAACAATGAAATGGGCGCTGCTAATCTTCAGCAGCAACTCTGGAAAAGGGCGGCTACTTCACGCCTCATTTACTTGCAAGCTGCTCGGTAGCCCTGGAGGACATGGCCTTGCCCTGAGGTGCAGGAGATGCATAACCTGAGCCTGCCGTTATGGTACCGGTACCCTCCTAGTCTACAGAAAAAGTGCCGGTACTGACAGCACAAATATACGGACGTGCCGGTACTCAGTACCGGTGAGTATCGGCCCATTTAAAGCACTGGGTAAAAATGTCGGGCAGACTTTTTTTTCCGTTTATTTATTTCCTTTTGTTGTAATGGCGGCACCCGCGCGGGGGCCCCATTGTAAAAAAAGTAAGTAAACAGGGAAAAAAATACAGCATGTAATCAGTTGTCCTATTTTCAATTTGCTATCCCTAGATGGAGAGGCGGTGGTTTAGCGGTTAGAGCCGCCGACTTGAGACCTGGTTCGAGCCTCGGCATGGCTCAACATTTGTTAAGTATAGGCAAATTACGATCTTGCAATAATAAATAAACACAGGGATCTTGCCGCGCCAGGCAACAATGTCTGATAAACATGAGCCTCCCAAACATATCCACATATCCAATAAACAAATCTTAATGTGGAAACATGCGGCCGCAAACGTTTCAAGTCTGTCAATATAATGAGCTTGCCTCAAGCTTACATGCCTGGAAAAACAGAAACTTAAACGCTTCAAGTGTGACAATATCACATGCTTGCCTTTAAGTTAAAAAAAAGCAAGACCGGAGAAAAGACAGATGGCGGCTGCGCGCATGCATGCGTGCATGAACGCAAGCTTGAGGCCAGCAAAAGCCTCTGGTAGCACTTTGAAACCCCCTTACTAAAAGTCGAGCAAGCAGCGCATGCGCTGCTCTAGGCTTGACCTAAAAAACAAGGGAACCTAATAGCCAGCGTTATGCCATTGGGTACAGAGTGAGTTCTCAGCTGTCCTCGAATTACTTCGGCTCTCAGTTCTTTTACAATGTGTTTGTCTATACAATCCCTGTCATGGAGTAAAGGTGTCTGAGCAAAAGAAGCCGTGTTTCAGATATGGTATTCTCAGTAGTTCTAGATTAGAAGCAAAGGGGGAAACTGGGTGGTTAAAAGTCCAGGTGGCTAAGAAGATGGCCATAAACATCACACAGTAAAAAATAGATATAACACCCCAAAAAGGGACGTATGATTCCCAGGCACATAAAGGATTATGCTACCTAACCTGTAATGTAATGTAATGTAAGCTGGTATTTGCACCGCGCAACATACACTCCATGGCGCATCTTGACGCCTACACTGACCAGAAAAGGTCTGGATGATAGGTCAGGCTACTTTCACTAGTCCGGCTGAGATGATTATACTAAAGCTCTGGCACAGGTGTCAGGAAGATTAAAAATCCAAGTCTTTAGCGCCTTACGGAACTCAGATTCCCGTTCCATAGCACGGAGGTGTGGGGGAAGTTTATTCCATGCCTTAGACCCTAGGACAGGCAGAAATTTACCACACCTCGTACTGAGTCTTAAAGCTGGAACAGTCAGCAAGTTAGCATTTGAGGACCTCAAAGTCTGCGAGGGATGGTATCGAGAGAACCTCCTTAATAAATACTTTGGTCCTTGAGAGTGGAATACTCTAAAAGTAATTAGCAGAACCTTGAAAAGGACCCGTTTGGTCACTGGTAACCAGTGCAGAGTGTTTAGCGCGGCTGACGCCGAGGATTTCTTAGGCTATTTCAGCACCAGCCTGGCGGCAGCCTGTTGCACCATTTGCAGCTTATGGGTGACCACCTTAGTGGTTCCCGCATACAGACTATTGCAGTAGTCGAGTCGTGCGTTACAAGTGCGACCGCTACCATTTTCCTGGCTGCCAGAGGCAGTAGATCAAAGAATTTCCTTAGTCCCTTGATGACATTAAAGCAGGTCCCTGCTACTGATAAAGCCTGCTGTTTAAACGACAGAGTGGTGTCAAATTTGATACCCAAGTTACGTGCCGTATTGATTGTGTGCGGCGGTACCTCTGCGTTTTTCAGCCACCATAGTTTGGGGACGAAGTCATTTTGGGGGCCCATTAATATTATTTCAGTTTTGCCCGTGTTACATTTCAAGTAATTTTTTTCCATCCATTCAAATGTGGCCGTCAGGTAGCATTTGAGATTTTCTTCCCAGTCCCTGGTATCTTTGTCGAGGACTAAGATAAGCTGCGTATCGCCTGCGTACGCTACAACGTCTATACTATAAGACGATATTAGCTTAATCAAAGGGGTGGTATAAATATTGAAATGTGTCGGGCTTAGACTGGATCCCTGCTGGACTCCAGTCGTGAGTGGTTTTTCCTTTAAGCAGAAATCTTCCAGAGTGACTACTTGCCTCCTGACACTTAAGAAGTTCCTGATCCAGTCCAATACCATTCCTGTGATGCCAGATGTTGCAAGCCGGTCAATCAAGATGGTATGTGAGACCGTGTCGAAGGCTGTCGACAGATCTAAAAGTATCAGGCCAGTCTTCTTGCCCTGGTCCAGGGCCATTTGGATGGTGTCGGTGGTGATCAGGAGAGCAGACTCAGTGGAGTGTTGGGCTCTGAAACCAGATTGGTTTGGGTGCCAGGCTTGGGTGTCTTCCAGAAATTTGGTAATCTGTTTGTTTACAAAGGATTCCGTTATTTTACATAGCACGGTGAGTAGTGAGATCGGTTGAAGATTAGACAGCGTGGTCGGATCTGGTAGTTGTTTTTTCTGCAGTGGTTTAACCGCCGCCAATTTCCATTCTAGGGGGATATTTGCCGTGGACAGTGATGTATTTACGATAATATTAATAGTAGGATTAACCATATCCACAATCTTATGTCAGAGCATAGGTGGACACGGGTCGAACGGGGACCCTGATTTTGTCGTCAGAATGGCTTGGCGGGTTTCCTCCAGATTAATTGGTCGGAAGGTCGCCATCATGTCAGAAGGCAAGCTCACTGTACTTCTTTCTTCTCCTAGGGCTTTATCAGGAGTGACAAAGTCCTTGGTGAGGCATTGTACTTTTTGTTCAAAGAAGTCTGCGATGGTATTACAGAGGTTTTCAGATGGGGGAATTTCCTGCTGTAATATTTTGGGGTTGTTGAAATCCTTTACTATCTTAAAAATGGATTTTTGCTTATTATTAGCCGCTTCTATTACTTTGGTATAGAAATTAACTTTGGCCTTTTTGATGAGTGCATGGTATTGATTTCTTACTACTTTGTAGTTATCCCGTTCCTCCTCCTAATATTCTTTCCGCCACCTACGCTCAGCCACGCGAACCTCTCCTTGTTTCTCTTTTAACGAGTGATGGAACCATGGGGCGGACATTCTCTTATTACGCGGCCTACTATTCCCCTTGGCAGGCCCAGCTTTGTCCTTGAGGGCAGCCATCCACTCCTCGAAGCGGTTATTATCCATTTCCGAGTTTCCTGTCATAAGTGGTTTACAGTCGTTAGCCAGCACCATCAGGTCTGGATGGTCTATTATGGCTTTCCATCCCTCGTTTCTGGCCAGCACATGTTTTCCTGACTACTTGTACCCTGCGCACGGGCATCTCCTCCATTGTTTAAATTGTTTTCCCAAAGGCGGGTGAGAATGGAGTAAAAGAAAGTGTCAGTGAAGAGATGTCCATTGAACTGCAAAGGTAAAGGACCTGCTATGGTCACAGGTGTCCGGGGGGAGGGGGTCATAGCACTACATACCAAGAATAGATGCTCACAGGGTAAGTAACATAATCCGTTTGAGGCATTTGTGGTTGTAGATACACATGCTTTGCATAGACTGTATAGCAGTGCTCTCCAAAGTGGTGGTTGACCTGTGGGTGTGCAGTCGATTGAAAGAGTGTACGTAGCATGACCTGTCCTACATTAGCTTGTTGGCGTGCTAGAACATCCAGACAATAATGCTTAGTGAAAGTGTGTGGTGTGGACCAAGAAGCTGCTTTGCATATTATCAGCTATTGGGTGTCAGCTTAGGAAAGCCATAGAAGCCTTTATCTTGGAAACAGAGTGTGCGTTGGGGGGTAGGTAAACTCTGTTTGGCTTTACCACCTTGCAATGCCTTACTGAGATATGGGCTTTCCTGTATGGGGGGGGTGAAAAAGCAACAAAGAGTTGTTCTGTCAGTGTAATATTTATTTATTTATTTGAGAATTTTGTAGAGCGCGCAGCGGCCCCAACGGGGCGTCCCGGCGCTGAGAACTCTGAAAAAAATAGAGGTCATGGGGTCAGATTTCCAATGTTAAGAGGAGAATAGATGTGTTTTCAGGGATTTACGGAAGGCTGATTCTGTCTGGCAGGTGCGTAAGGCTAGTGGGAGCTTATTCCAGCGCTGAGAGGTACAGACCTCAAAAGTTTTTCCACCTGCCCGAGAGCGTTTAAATCGGGGAGTTTCCAGGAAGTGGAGGGTATTAGATCGTAGAGTCCTGGAGTTGGCGTAGGGTCGCAGGGTGTTTTTCAGGTGTGCCGATCCACTGCCTTTTGATGCTCGGAAGGCCAGTGTCATGGCCTTGAATACACATCTTTTTGCTATGGGCAGCCAATGGAGTTTGCGGAGGTGTGGGGAGATATGGTGTCTAGCAGGGATTCTCTCCACCAGCCGGGCGGCGGCATTTTGGACTGTCTGAAGTTTATGGCAGAGGCCTGCTGTGATACCAAGGTAGAGGGCGTTGGCATAATCGAGGTGGGATATGATCAGTGCCTGGATCACAGTTTTACGGCAGTCCGCCGGCAGGTAGTTAATGAGGTGTTTTATGGTGCGGATCTTAGCGAAGCAGGAGGATGCGACTGTTTGTACCTGATTGTTAAAGCTAAGTTGGTTGTCCCAGCGAACTCCGAGATTTCTCACCGAGTCTTTGGGGGTGGGAGCTAGGCTCAGGTCTGCTGGCCACCAGATACTAGAGTCCAGGGGGGATGGTGTGTTGAAAAAGAGGATCTCTGTTTTTCCAGCATTGAGTCGGAGGGAATTAGCATCCATCCTGCTCGAGATGTCCCTGAGACAGGATTTCAGTGGATCAAAAGCTGAGGCGGAGGGGGAGTCGAAAGTGAAGAGAAGCTGGATGTCGTCAGCGTAGGAAGTAGATTTGATCCCCGTCTGTGCAATCAGCTTGGCCAGGGGGGTGAAATACACATTAAAAAGGAGCGGGCTCAGGGAAGAACCCTGTGGGACTCCCCATTTGAGTGGTCTGGCAGGAGAGGTGAATGGAGGAGTGAAGACCTGCTGTGTACGGTCCGAAAGGTAGAATGAGAACCATTTCAGAACAGCGCCACCCAACCCTAGGTCCTCCAGTCTTTCCAGCAGGATTTTGTGAGAGACGGTGTCGAATGCTGCCGAGATATCCACCAGCACCAACACCGCCCTCGACCCTTGGTCAAGCGTCCACCTTACCGAGTCAGCCATTTCGATTAGGGCCGACTCGGTGCTGTGGCCCGACCTGAAACCATGCTGGGAGTCGAGGAGAAGCCTATTGGTTTCAATGTAATTCTACAGCTGGGCATGTACCAGTTTTTCCAGGATCTTGGCTGGAGCAAGCAGGAGAGAAATAGGCCTGTAGTTGCTGGGGTTGTCTGGATCCAAATTGGGTTTTTTAAGGATGGGGACTAAGGAGGCGTGTTTCCATTTGGCAGGGAAACAGCCCGATCTGAGAGAGTTATTCCAGATAAGGTTGAGGTGGGGGTTGAGAAGGGATGCAAGATTTTTATATTGCTTGGCAGGCCAAGGGTCTTTGGGTGAGCCTGATTTGCATTTGAAAAGTTCAGCCAACGAGTCTGCTTCTGAAATGGGTGTAAATTCGAATAGAGTAGGTTGCGGATGCGAGGGAGTGAAGGGATCCTTGTTTTGCCCTACGATGTTAGGGGTGGGGAAGGAGGAATAAATAGCCTCGATTTTATCCTCAAAGAATTGTGAGAGTTTGTCGCAAAGCGACTGAGAGGCGGGCTGAGTACGAGTCAGAGCGTTGGGGTTTGTGAAGGATCTCACTATGTTGAAGATTTCCCTAGCGCCATTACTGGCATGGGTAATTTTGGAGGCAAGAAAATCTCGTTTGTGTTTTTCGATCATTCTCCGGTATTCTTTAAGTGCTGATTTATAAGCGGTTTTGCTGTCCAGGGAGTAGTTCTGTCTCCAGAGGCGTTCGAGGGGTTTACAGGAGGCCTTTTTCTGCCGGAGCTCATCAGAGTACCAGGGCTCCATAAAAATCTAATGTATGTAGAGCCATTTCCGCATCTGAGCCTGATTGAGGTACACAGGTAACTTAACGAACAAGTTACTTACCTTCGGTAACGCATTATCTGGTTGAGACACACCCTAGCCGCAGATTCCTTAACTTTTGAATTGTCACCAAGCGTCAAACTGGATGTGGATTTTTTTTTAGCAGTCCCTCTGCGCGCCGCAGGACGTCGCCTTACAACTCTGTGATGACGTCGACTCTGATTGTGACGTCAGTGGAGTCATATAAGTCCCCTCCAGGGCACGGACGTCTGTTTCTTCTGTGAAACCCTCTGTGCAAAAACACGGTGCCACTGTAGAAACTGGCCGTGGAAACAGTGTGCCAAAAAGATCAATGTATCTTTAAAACTTAATCAAAAAATTGAATTAAATGGTATGATAATACCCAGACAAAGCACATAAGGAAAGACCCGATGTTGTGACAGAGCAAATGGAAATGAAAGGTGTGGCAGCGCCGTGTCAAGATTCAAGAAGTAAGACCAAGTGGTCTGTTGAATTAGACAATGAAGTGAAACAGTGATCACTGGTATATGAAACCAGTGCTGAATGAACGCTCGCAGAGCGGGATGATGGGCGGGCGTTTAGGAGCCTGCGGCTAGACTGTGACTCTACCACATAGCAAAGGTTAGTAACGTGTTCATCTGATAGAGACATCTAGCAGCAGATTCCTCCACTTTTAAATTAAATACCACAGCTCTACCCACACGTAGGAGGGTCGGCGAACAAATCCTATAATAGCTCTCGAGGAGAACCAGCTGGCCGAAGTTGACCACAGACCAGACCTACGGAGGAATGAAATGAAAAAGAGCCCGGCCCTCCATAAACACCGAGGCAATGACCACAGACAGTGCAAATAAGAAACAACCCCCGAAGGCACAGAAAAAGCTCAGCCTCAAGAGGGACAGGATAGAAGACATCCGACAACAGACAGACAATAGAATCTAACCCCAAAGGGTAAGTGAGTCCTTTGACTAGAAGGGCCAAAGGCAGCGCAAACGGCCAGTAACCCGCATTCTCTCCATCAGTAAAGGAATATCTGCAGGAAATATGCCCTGATAGTTCCAGAAAAAGACGGGATTCCACAGCCCATTCCCATTAAAACCAAAAAGAAAAAAACATTCATTGCTAGATCGGGAAGATCAATCCACGTATCGAGAAAGATGAACGTCGAGTCCGTCTCAAAAACAAAGATTTTTTTTAAATAAAAATGACCATCCGAAGATTCATACATTGTATAGTGCCCGTAAAGATGGAAATTAATCAGATATGAATCTGGTATAACAAATGATCCATTATACCCAGATCTATCCATCTGCGTTCCAGGCATACATTTAAATCTAAATTTAAAAGAAAGTACTATCTTTTTTATTACATATAGCAAACATATATCTCAGCATGGGTAAATACATATCTAACACCCTTACGTAAACTCTGTATACACACATGGTTAAACGGAACTGAAAAAACAGTCCCAAAGTCCAATACAATATAATATCAAGAGAGATATCGCACCGTCAATGAAACACCTTTGGAGGCTCAGCATTAAGATAAGGCTGCCTGGCAAAGATATCCGAGAAGGCTGGAACTACCGAAGGAAACCCACTTGAAAAGGAGCCCTTGCCAGTGGCCACACCTGGCCTAGCAAGTCAAGAGGCATAGAATAAACCAAGCCCGTCGACGAATATCCCGCAAGGGACCAGCAGGAGCGTTTGAGCCGAAATCCAATCTGGCTGCAAGAGAGACAAGAGCTCAAAACACATATTTAGTTCTATAAATGAAGTAGGATTAAAAAGCAAACTTTCTCTTTAGATAAAACTGAAATCTTTCCAACCATGTAAATGAAGGACAGAGGTAAATACAGACACTGCATCTGGGAGAACCTCAGAAGCGGACCTCACAGAACAATCCAAAATTAAAGATGAGAATAAATATGACCGGGGGGGGGGGGGGGGCGTGGGCGAGCGCGAGGCGAGATGGCTGCCTAGTTTGTGAGCTCCGCTCGCCACGATACAAATCCTGATATCATCCTGCCTTGCCCCGCTTGCACAAGCGCGGGACTCACCCGATGAGGTGTCGGAAGAAGTTACTCCGGAGCTTGGATGTGTCCGGCTCCCTCTGCCTGGACCGCGACTGAGTCCGCCCGCTGGCCGAGGGGCCGGAGGTTGGCGACGGCTGCTACTGGAGGCAACATCGGAGCCTCTCAGACGAGCGATGCCCGGGGTACGGCCGCGCGCCACCGGGCAGTGAGACTGCTCCTTTGTCCTCGGGGCAGCTTTGGGTGGGCTGCCCGGACGGGCGGGTGTGAAGCACCGAGCGTGCGGGGACAGACCTGTGCTCCCGCGGATCCCAGTGTCCTGCAGGACATTGATGGCGGGTCTGTCCCTGGTAATATTATTACCAGGGACATATTGCGACCGATGCCTGCGCCTTCTCTCGAGTGCTTACAGACTGAGCGACTTGCTTCTGGCTATAGTGGAAATGGCGGACTGCTCGCAGCAGTTTAGTGTGGAGCTGGCCCCCCCCCCCTTTTATTGGTGGCCAGTCGAGACGGTGGGGACTGCTGGGGCCGGTTGGAGAGGGAACTACTCTGAGTGCGAGGGAGTTAATGCCAACCAAGCGCGATGGAACCTACGGTTCGAGACATTATTGTTGCCTTGGGCGCTCTAAACCTTGCCTGGGTAAGGGAAGCCAGTGACCTCGGACGGAAATTGGACTCCATTCTCACTTCACTGCTGGATGCTGGCCTCGACGATCTGGAAGAGTGAGCTGCTGGTAGTGGCTCCCCAATGCCACCGGATGAAGCTGCTGTGTACCTATCGCTGGCTCCGCGGGGGGCCCTACCTGGTGTTGAATATGAATCTGAATCCATTGCTTTCGTGTGTGGGGCATTGGGGCCTGGAACTGGACTGCCGGCGGAATGTTTCCTGGGCACTGCTCCTTTGTCCATCCATCCTACGTTGCTCTTGGCGTGTTGCGATATGGGAGATTGGCCAGGTCCCCTGCTGACGCGCCTACACTGCTGGAAATGTTGCTTCCTTGGCCCATTGTCGCTGGGGTCTCTCATGGAGTTGGTTCTACTTTGTCTGACTGGTCACTTTGATTGTCCGAAGTTGTACTGCATTGCTCACTATCAGTGGCCACGGATCGATGGCAGGGTCAAAATGGGCCAGGGGTGAACTCTTCTTCCTTGTCTTGAGGGACGGATGCCCGGTCAATCATTGGATGAGAACGTTTCCTTGGACTGTACTACGATGCCACTACTGTCTGTTGACTTGTTGATCTATTTGTGGTTGACCCCGAGCTACTGGATGTGAGCGGGGGGAGGGCGGGGGTTTGGAATTATTGTTTTTCCCCCCGTTTTTTCCCTTTCATTGGGACATTTCTGGGGTGGCGGACACGTTAGTTGAGGGGTGGGCCATAGCCTCTTTGACGTGCAGGGTGGAGGGGTCGGAGGGGGGGTGCTCTTGGGTTTATTTGTCCTTTCTCTATGGCCTTTCTTGTTTACGTTTTTCTCTCTAAATTTCGGGTATTCGTTTTGAGGGCGACAGGCACGCTGCTAGGGGGGGGGTAGGCCGTAGCCTCTGCAGGGGTGCAGGGTGGGGGGTTGGGGGTTGGGGTTCTTGTTTTGTTTTCTCTAAGTGACTATGGGCCTTTTTCTCTTTCTTCCTTTCTCATGTGTTTCTTCCTTTCCTTTTCTTTTCTCTCATTCTTTTGGATCGTTATGCTGGGTCGGTTGGGTGCCTCTCGCTGTTCTCCGCTTATTGCGGTTCTGTGGGAGGTGTCGGGGTTGCTATAAGTACCTGGGATGGGCGATGACTGGTATGTAGCCTGTATGGTTTATGCTTCACCCATTGATAGTCTTTAGTACCGGTACTCTGAAAATGCTAGCTGTTCAATTGCTATGTTGCACGCGTTGCCCACTCGGTACTCCTTGCTAGATTGTGCGGCATTTGATCCTTTATATTCTATAATATTTAAAATGATGTGCTACTGAGTAACCGTAAATTTGCTGTTGTGCTCTATATCGTAGCCGAGGCCGGCCAGGTGGTTGTAGGCCCGTAACTGTTTGCTGGTACTGCACAATAAAGGTTTTCAAAAAAATAAAAGAATAAATATGACCCCCAATAACGAAGGAAACCAAGACTTCAAGTATTCAGAAGAATACAAAGCAGGCACCTTGAATTGCCACACGGAATGTGTAATAATAACGATAATATTCCATATTTGTAAAGCGCACAATCACCCGTAAGGGTCTCTAGGCGCTGGGGGCCCTCGGGAAGATTAAGCAAGCTATTGGCCAGAGTCACATGGTGCTGGGCTGACCTGCCTCTGGTGCCGGGATCGAACCGTGAACCCCAGATCCATTGTCTGTCGCCCTGGCCGCTGCGCCACACCTCTCCCACTAATGTGCTCCTCAAAAATGGACACACTTCCATGAAACAAACTCCGATGTGCCTGTGAGGAATCCATCACATAACAAAACTAGCACGACCCCCTCACAGGAAGCATGACATTCAAAGTATCCAATGCAGAGGGCACTCCACGCACCACCTGAATCCAATGCAGAGGGCACTCCACGCACCACCTGAATCCAATGCAGAGGGCACTCCACGCACCACCTGAATCCAATGCAGAGGGCACTCCACGCACCACCTGAATCCAATGCAGAGGGCACTCCACGCACCACCTGAATCCAATGCAGAGGGCACTCCACGCACCACCTGAATCCAATGCAGAGGGCACTCCACACACCACCTGAATCCAATGCAGAGGGCACTCCACGCACCACCTGAATCCAATGCAGAGGGCACTCCACGCACCACCTGAATCCAATGCAGAGGGCACTCCACGCACCACCTGAATCCAATGCAGAGGGCACTCCACGCACCACCTGAATCCAATGCAGAGGGCGATCCACGCACCACCTGAATCCAATGCAGAGGGCACTCCACGCACCACCTGAATCCAATGCAGAGGGCACTCAACGCACCACCTGAATCCAATGCAGAGGACACTCCACGCACCACCTGAATCCAATGCAGAGGGCACTCCACGCACCACTTGAATCCAATGCAGAGGGCACTCCACTCACCACCTGAATCCAATGCAGAGGGCACTCCACGCACCACCTGAATCCAATGCAGAGAGCACTCCATGCACCACCTGAATCCAATGCAGAGGGCACTCCACGCACCACCTGAATCCAATGCAGAGGGCACTCCACGCACCATCTGAATCCAATGCAGAGGGCACTCAACGCACCACCTGAATCCAATGCAGAGGGCACTCCACGCACCACCTGAATGCAATGCAGAGGGCACTCCACGCACCACCTGAATCCAATGCAGAGGGAACTCCACGCACCACCACCTGAATCCAATGCAGAGGGCACTCCACGCACCACCTGAATCCAATGCAGAGGGCACTCCACGCACCACCTGAATCTAATGCAGAGGGCGATCCACGCACCACCTGAATCCAATGCATAGGGCACTCCACGCACCACCACCTGAATCCAATGCAGAGGGCACTCCACGCACCACCTGAATCCAATGCAGAGGGGACTCCACGCACCACCTGAATCCAATGCAGAGGGCACTCCACGCACCACCTGAACCCAATGCAGAGGGCCCTCCAAGCACCACCTGAACCCAATACATAGGGCACTTCATGCACCACCTGAATCCAATGCAGAGGGCACTCCACGCACCACCTGAATCCAATGCAGAGGGCACTCCACGCACCACCTGAATGCAATGCAGAGGGCACTCCACGCACCACCTGAATCCAATGCAGAGGGCACTCCACGCACCACCTGAATGCAATGCAGAGGGCACTCCACGCACCACCTGAATCCAATGCAGAGGGCACTCCACGCACCACCTGAATCCAATGCAGAGGGCACTCCACGCACCACCTGAATCCAATGCAGAGGGCGATTCACGCACCACCTGAATCCAATGCAGAGGGCACTCCACGCACCACCTGAATCCAATGCAGAGGGCACTCCACGCACCACCTGAATCCAATGCAGAGGGCACTCCACGCACCACCTGAATCCAATGCAGAGGGCACTCCACAAACCACCTGAATCCAATGCAGAGGGCACTCCACGCACCACCTGAATCCAATGCAGAGGGCGATCCACGCACCACCTGAATCCAATGCAGAGGGCACTCCACAAACCACCTGAATCCAATGCAGAGGGCACTCCACGCACCACCTGAATCCAATGCAGAGGGCACTCCACGCACCACCTGAATGCAATGCAGAGGGCACTCCACGCACCACCTGAATCCAATGCAGAGGGCACTCCACGCACCACCACCTGAATCCAATGCAGAGGGCACTCCACGCGCCACCTGAATCCAATGCAGAGGGCACTCCACGCACCACCTGAATCCAATGCAGAGGGAACTCCACGCACCACCTGAATCTAATGCAGAGGGCACTCCACGCACCACCTGAATCCAATGCAGAGGGCACTCCACGCACCACCTGAATCCAATGCAGAGGGCACTCCACGCACCACCACCTGAATCCAATGCAGAGGGCGATTCACGCACCACCTGAATCCAATGCAGAGGGCACTCCACGCACCACCTGAATCCAATGCAGAGGGCACTCCAAGCACCACCTGAATCCAATGCAGAGGGCGATTCACGCACCACCTGAATCCAATGCAGAGGGCACTCCACGCACCACCTGAATCCAATGCAGAGGGCACTCCACGCACCACCTGAATCCAATGCAGAGGGCACTCCAAGCACCACCTGAATCCAATGCAGAGGGCGATTCACGCACCACCTGAATCCAATGCAGAGGGCACTCCACGCACCACCTGAATCCAATGCAGAGGGCGATTCACGCACCACCTGAATCCAATGCAGAGGGCACTCCAAGCACCACCTGAATCCAATGCAGAGGGCACTCCACGCACCACCTGAATCTAATGCAGAGGGCACTCCACGCATCACCTGAATCCAATGCCGAGGGCACTCCACGCACCACCTGAATCCAATGCAGAGGGCACTCCACGCACCACCTGAATCCAATGCAGAGGGCACTCCACGCACCACCTGAATCCAATGCAGAGGGCACTCCACGCACCACCTGAATCCAATGCAGAGGGCACTCCACGCACCACCTGAATCCAATGCAGAGGGCACTCCACGCCCCACCTGAATCCAATGCAGAGGGCACTCCACTCACCACCTGAATCCAATGCAGAGGGCACTCCACGCACCACCTGAATCCAATGCAGAGGGCACTCCACGCACCACCTGAATCCAATGCAGAAGGCACTCCACGCACCACCTGAATCCAATGCAGAGGGCACTCCACGCACCACCTGAATCCAATGCAGAGGGCACTCCACGCACCACCTGAATCCAATGCAGAGGGCACTCCACGCACCACCTGAATCCAATGCAGAGGGCACTCCACGCGCCACCTGAATCCAATGCAGAGGGCACTCCACGCACCACCTGAATCCAATGCAGAGGGCACTCCACGCACCACCTGAATCCAATGCAGAGGGGACTCCACGCACCACCTGAATCCAATGCAGAGGGCACTCCACGCACCACCTGAATCCAATGCAGAGGGCACTCCACACACCACCTGAATCCAATGCAGAGGGCACTCCACGCACCACCTGAATCCAATGCAGAGGGCACTCCAAGCACCACCTGAATCCAATGCAGAGGGCGATTCACGCACCACCTGAATCCAATGCAGAGGGCACTCCACGCACCACCACCTGAATCCAATGCAGAGGGCACTCCACGCACCACCTGAATCCAATGCAGAGGGCACTCCACGCACCACCTGAATCCAATGCAGAGGGCACTCCACGCGCCACCTGAATCCAATGCAGAGGGCACTCCATGCACCACCTGAATCCAATGCAGAGGGCACTCCACGCACCACCTGAATCCAATGCAGAGGGCACTCCACGCACCACCTGAATCCAATGCATAGGGCACTCCACGCACCACCACCTGAATCCAATGCAGAGGGCACTCCAAGCACCACCTGAATTCAATGCAGAGGGCGATCCACGCACCACCTGAATCCAATGCAGAGGGCACTCCACGCACCACCTGAATCCAATGCAGAGGGCACTCCACGCACCTCCTGAATCCAATGCAGAGACGATCCACGCACCACCTGAATCCAATGCAGAGGGCACTCCACGCACCACCTGAATCCAATGCAGAGGGCACTCCACGCACCACCTGAATCCAATGCAGAGACGATCCACGCACCACCTGAATCCAATGCAGAGGGCACTCCACGCACCACCTGAATCCAATGCAGAGGGCACTCCACGCACCACCACCTGAATCCAATGCAGAGGGCACTCCAAGCACCACCTGAATCCAATGCAGAGGGCGATCCACGCACCACCTGAATCCAATGCAGAGGGCACTCCACGCACCACCTGAATCCAATGCAGAGGGCGATCCACGCACCACCTGAATCCAATGCAGAGGGCACTCCACGCACCACCTGAATCCAATGCAGAGGGCACTCCAAGCACCACCTGAATCCAATGCAGAGGGTGTAGGAAATGGGACCCCCGGCCGGCCAGGGCTTGCGCCACAGCCAGTCAGAGACCGCCACTCCTATGAAAAGTCGACCCCTGCTCGCCCCCTAGGTAACGCGGCGCGGGCAGCCAGGCCTATCTCGGAGGACATGTGAAGTATTTGCGCACGCACCCACCAACAACAACATCCCGGGCCTCCCACAAAAGGAACTCCACACCAAGAATATATGAAAATAGTCTTTGTATTAAGCATGACACATAGAAACACACATTGTACAAGGTGCCAGGGGCACGGGCAGGGGCTACAGGGAAGAAGGTACAGCGCAGGGCCAAGGGACCACTGCCAGGAATCACATACAGGGGACATCTGGCATTTCAGGGGGGAAAGGACAAAAGTACATAAGCTTGCAGGGGTACCTGTAGGAAAGACACATAGAATAAATCTCAAGGAGCACAATTGACATTTAGCTAGTCCTCTCAACAGGCCACCCGACCTTCGGGGGCTGGGACGCCCATAGTCTCAATGTCAGGGGTGAGGGGGACTGCAGGTACCCATCGATAAACCTAAACGTGGCAGCGGCCCACGAAGTGCTGGGCAGCTGTAGATGCTGGGAGCATCACGTTGGAGCCTCGCAGGCTCGATAGGGCAAGGGACAATGGTGGAGCCTCTCGGGCTCGAGGAACGAAGGGGTCAGAGGTGGAGCCTCGCAGGCTCGAGGTACGAAGGGGCCAGAGGTGGAGCCTCGCCGGGCTCGGGAAAATGAAGGGCCAGAGGTGGAGCCTCGCAGGCTCGAGAGATGAGGGGGCCCAAGGTAGAGCCTCGCCGGGCTCGGGAAAATGAAGGGCCAGAGGTGGAGCCTCGCAGGCTCGAGAGATGAGGGGGCCCAAGGTAGAGCCTCTCCGGGGCTCAAGGAAGGAGGAGCCGAATGTGGAGCATCGTGGGAGTCCTTCCCGGACTCTGGGACCAAGGGGGGGGAAGCCTCGCGGACCCACAGCACTCCCCAGGGCAGAGGAGCGTCCCGTAGCCTGCCCGCACTCACCGGCTGTTAGAGGCAGCGGATCCACGGGGCCTCAGCTCCTCGGCGTGGCGAGGGCGGCGTTCCCTCCTCCGGGAGGACCATAGACTGCCGGGTGCGCCTGGGGAAGCCCTCCAAGATCGGGCCAATCCCTGCGCGGCCCCGCAATGACGCGGTAGGAGTCCCGGCGGCCAGGACCAATGGCGGGGTGGCAATGCTTTCTCCGGGGCCGCCAATGGCAGCGCGGCCCTGGATAGGGAGGCGGGCACAGCGCCTCCACAGCCGACTCCGGGCTGCAGCGGTGAACTCGGGGAGGTAGCGAGGAGTAGGCTCCCTCGTAAATATGCCACGCAAGGGGGGTAGGCGAGGTAGGCACTCGCTGGGCGTCTGGCAACTCCGTGGGGCAGGGCAAATGCCGGGTGGCACCGGCTCGATGAATCCAGCGCTCCCAAGCGCTAGGGTATAGATGCCGCGCTCCCAGCGCTAGGGATCAGAAGAAAGCGCTCCCAAAGGCCAGATGAAGGTAGCAAAGTCCATAGGGAGTCTAGGACCTCAGGTGGAGCGTAGCCGCTCCTAGAAGGGGAAAAACCATCAGGAGTCCAGGAGTAGGGCAGGGCCCAGGGAGGCAAGCCAACCCTGAGCCCAAGCAGCAGCCGCTCCTGGTAGATTCAAGTTGAGAACAAGAACAAGTCCAGAGTGTCACAGCACCCTTTTTATACACACATTCTTGGTCTGAAGGGGCAGGCAGGGGGAGAACCAGCTGGAACTGGTTATGGGGGGATTCTTTACACTGGCCAGGCTGGGAACATCAGCCGCACCCCAGGGGGCGGAGCCAGCATTGTCTGGGGAAAACCCAGCCTCATTCATGACACTCAAACCAGACAGTCAATCCACAAGCAGACCCAGGCTCACTCCTCCCCTCACATCAGTATGCTAAACACTCCATTCACCAACGGGGCAGACCCTCCCAGATCTTGGGAGCCAGGCTGTTGGACAGGCCACGTGAAGGGCCGCTCCCCCTCTGCCCGACCAGGCCCGAGCCCGGTCCCTCAAGTGTCACACACCACCACTTCACGCTTTCCGTCCCCTCCGGGACCCTTGCCTCTGAACATATCGACCTCGTGGGCCCGATCCCTCACTGGCCCGCGCGCCCAGCCTGGGCGCCATCTTGGACACTCCGCCACGAGGCCGCATGGCCCCCGATCGACCCCAACCCTGGGCCTGGCCAGGCCTCAGACATCCCGGCACCATCATCCACCCAGGAGGTGAGCGGACTACTTGGCGGGTCAATGGGAGAAAGAGGTGTCGATGGCTCTCCCTCGCCAGGTGCCGCTCGCCCACCATCTCCCCGGGCGCTGGCTCCACCCCCCTGCTGGGTGTCTGGACCCCTTCATCCCGGACCCCCCAACCTCCAAGAGCGAGGGTCCGGACATCAAAGAGGATCAGCCCTATAACTGGGGCAGCTCCAGAGCAGGAAGGCAGTTGTATCCTGGAGTCGAGAGACGCAGTGAAGAACTCATCCTTGACGGACTACTGGCGCTGCCGTAGCCCTGCCTTGCGAACCATCGTCCTGCCTGTTGGCGCTGCCAAGACCTTCGTAATCATCATCGTCGTCGGGACCTGCTGGCGTGGCCGCGGACCGTTTGTAACCACCATCTTCATCGGGACCTGCTGGCTCCGCCGCGGACCGTCGCTTCCTTCATCCATCTCGGGACCTGCTGGCTCCGCCGCGGCCCGATCATCTAGAACGCCGAGCTCGAGGATTGAGAGCTATTTTCATCTACTGGTAACAAGACTGTCCCGCTACCCTTTTCCCAATCCAGAGACCAGACTCGAGGGGACCCCTGAGTCCAGACCTCCTTGTATAATTCTACCGTAACTAAAGAATTGCTGATAAAGTATCGTTGAACCTTATCCTGGTGTGGTGTCCGTCTGTGGGGGGGAAGTTACTTGTCTGTACGATCGCTGGAGACGGCTCTCCCCGGAGACCTCTCCCCTTGTCCTCGGCCGACCCTCCCGGTCCGTCTAACATTGGTGGCCAGCGGCGCGATCCGAATCACCGCATAATCGTACAGAGAGTAGCTCACCCCACGACGAAATCACGATGACAACTAAAGAAAGCGGATCCACCGAGAAATTTCAAATGGAGAAATTGAACGAGTACAGCCATCGTGAACTAAAACAATTCTGCATCGAACTAGGTATCGCTACCACCGGTCTAAGTACCAAAGACGATTTTAAGCAGGCCTTAGAGTCCTGGGCAGAAACCGGGGCCGTGGAAACCACCGACCAAAATATCGCAGCAGTAGAAAAAAACACCACTGCACCCGAGGAGCAGAGAACGGGTCTCTCACAAGACGAGATCCAGGAACGAGAGAAAACACGACTACACGAACTAGAAATGGCCCGGCTCAAAATGGAGGTTGAACTTAAACTGGCCGAACAAAAAATAAGCTTAGAGCACCTGCGTCTCCGAGAAGAAAGAGAGGAAAAACAGAGACAAAGGGAGCTCGAGGAAAAGAGGCTGGCGTACGAACATGAGCGCAAACTAGCGGAGATAGACTTACGCAAGCAGAACAGAGAATTAGGGGTGCCCGAGCAACCCCGCGACCCAGGGGCAACAGAGAAAAAGGTACACATCCCCAAGGATGTCGTCCGAGAATACTTCCGAGAGGACGACATCCAGCAATGGTTCAAGGCCTACGAAATCGCTATGACCGCCCACCGGATCGATCGAAACGATTGGGGAGCCGGTCTCTGGGGGAGATTCCTCAATGAGGGCCGCGATGCCCTGCTACAGCTCCCGGACCATCAGATGACCTCCTATGACCACATGAAAGCTGCCCTCCTCACCCGCTATGGGCTCACACCCGAGATGTACCGTCAGAGGTTCCGAGACTGCACCCGCATCCCGGGTACAACTTGGGTGGACTACGTGAACTATTTTAGCCGAGCCTTCGAGGGCTGGATCAAAGGAAGCAATGTCACCACGTACGAACAACTCTTCAACCTCATGGTGTGGGAGCATCTATCAAACAATTGCTTCATTGAGCTCCGGCAGCACCTCCTCGACAGCAATTTGACTGATCCACGGCAGCTCGCAGCCGAGGCTGACCGGTGGGAAATCACCAGAGTGGGCCGAAATGGATCCTATGAACAGAACCGGAACAACAACGGTCAGCACCGTCCCAGAGGAGGAGGAGGGGGCCAAGGGCGAGGAAGAGACAACGCTCCGGTCGCCCCCGCTACCAGCTCCACCCCCCCGGCCAACCGGGGCAGCACCCCGGCGCGACCGGGATACAGAGCCAATGTCACGTGTCACCGATGCCAACGAGTCGGCCACTATGCAAACGACCCAAATTGCCCGCAGTACCAGAGCCCAAGACCCCGCCAAGTGGCCGCTGCTGCCCTAGGGGAAGAACAGATCTCCGAGGAGCAGGAAGAATACGAACAAGAGCATCAAGAATGGGAGCCAGCCGCCATGACTTTAGCATGCTTAGGGGGGAAAGACATGGTCCCGCGGGTCCCCCTACCCGCTAACACCCGGAAGTACAGCCAATGGGTGAGCATCAATGGACGCCGGGCCGAAGCCCTCCGTGACACCGGGGCCAGTGTAACAGCCGTCCGCTGTCACCTGGTGACCCCAGAACAGTTCATACCAAACATTCTCTGCCCTGTCCGTTCAGCCGATAACTCAGAAAGTCTGTGTCGGATGGCCTGCGTCCCTTTCGAATGGGGAGGGGTATCCGGCATGTTGAAAGTAACGGTCCGAGATGATGCTCCCGTAGACTGTCTCCTGGGAAATGACCTTGAAAGCTCGCCCTGGGCAGCCGTAGAACGAAGAGAACACCTGGGGATGTTGGGCGTCCCGGACTGGGCGTGCGTCACCACCCGGTCCATGGCCGCCCGTGCCAATCCCCGACAAGAGGAACCCGAATGGCCGGCACCTCCTCCCCCGGTCGCCCCAGTCGAAGACACCGACCGTGCCGTCCCCCCAGAACCAGCTCAACCTCCGGACCTCGCTAGCCTCGACCAGTGGCATCAAGAGGGGGGACCCACACAGGAACAGTTTCGCCAAGAGCAAAAGACCTGTCCCTCCCTCGAGGGACTCCGCCAACAAGCCCTCGCCCAGAGCGCAGGGGATACCTCCGGAACACATTGGGTCTACTGGGACAATGATCTGCTGTACAGTGAACAAAGGATCGCGGAGTTGGGGGCCAGCCGAGTGCTAGTGGTGCCCCTCCGTTTTAGAGACTTCTTGCTAAACCTAGCCCACGATGTCCCCCTGGCGGGACACCTGGGTCAGGATAAAACCTACAGCCGCCTAGTAACCCACTTCTTCTGGCCCAAAATGAGGAATGATGTTCTCCAGCATTGCCGATCTTGCCCCACGTGCCAAGCCAGTGGAAAGAGCGGCCGCAAACTAAAAGCCCCCCTGCAACCGTTTCCCGTGGTCACCACCCCGTTCGAGAGGGTCGGGATAGACATTGTGGGGCCCCTGGACCCCCGTACAAAACAAGGACATCGGTTCATCCTGGTACTAGTGGACCACGCCACCCGCTACCCCGAGGCTATTCCCCTGCGAACTGTGACAGCCCCGGTGGTCGGTCGGGCCCTGATGGGGATCTTCTCCCGTGTGGGCTTCCCCAGAGAAGTCGTCAGCGACAGGGGCACAAACTTTATTTCCAAATATATGAAGTCCCTCTGGCAACAGTGTGGGGTCACCTACCGATTCACGACCCCCTATCACCCTCAAGGAAACGGACTCGTTGAGCGGTTCAACCGCACGCTCAAAGGGATGATTGGGGGGTTGGAAGAGCCCCTCCGTCGCCAGTGGGATGTGCTGCTGCCGTGCCTCCTCTTCGCATATCGAGAGGTCCCCCAGAAGTCCCTCGGCTTCAGCCCGTTTGAGTTGTTGTATGGACACCCCGTACGGGGGCCTCTCAGTCTAGTCAAGGAAGGCTGGGAAATGCCCCCTCTAAAGAACCCCCCGGATGTCTTCAAATACCTCCTGACCCTCCGCAACCAGACCCGACGGTTCAGAGAACTGGCAAAAGCAAACCTGGAGGCCAGTCAAGAGGACATGAAAAAGTGGTATGACCAGAATGCCTCCTCCATCGAATTTGAACCCGGACAACAGGTATGGGTCATGTCCCCCACCGAGCCCTGCGCCCTGCAAGACAAGTGGACGGGGCCCTTCAAAGTAGTTGAACGTAAGGGTCCTGTCACCTATCTCATCGACATGGAATCTTCACGGAACCCCCTCCGACTCCTCCACGCTAATAGGCTGAAACCCCACTTTGTGCGTTCAGAACTCAGCCTCCTGATGGCCACAGACAATGGAGCCGAAGAAGACTCCGAACCCCTTCCTGACCTCCTACGGACTGGGGAGAAAGATGGCTCCGTGGATGGGGTCCGACTCTCGGGAGCCCTCACCCTGGACCAACGCCAGGAATGTCGGGACCTTCTGTTGCAGTTCGCCGACCTGTTTTCCCTCACCCCAGGTGTCACTTCCTGGTGTGTGCACGATGTGGACACGGGGGACAGCCCCCCTATCCGCCACCGGGCCTACCGCGTACCAGATCGGGTACGGGCTTGCATCCAGGGAGAAGTAACCAAAATGCTCACCCTCGGGGTCATTGAGCCCTCAGACAGCCCCTGGGCCAGCCCAGTAGTACTGGTCCCCAAAGCAGCCGCTCCCGGCACCACACCGGAACTCCGGTTCTGCGTCGACTACCGGGGCTTGAATGCGGTCACCAGGGCGGACGCACACCCCATCCCCCGGGCAGATGAACTAATCGACCGCATGGGAGCTGCCCGCTACCTCAGCATTTTCGACCTGACGGCGGGCTACTGGCAGATCGGCCTCACACCCCGGGCCCAAGAACGCTCTGCATTTTCCACTCCTGATGGCCATTATCATTTCAAGGTCATGCCCTTCGGCATGAAGAATGCCCCCGCAACATTTCAGCGGCTAGTCAACCAGGTCTTGGCCGGGCTCGAAGGATTCAGCGCCGCCTACCTAGACGACATCGCTGTGTACAGCCACCACTGGTCCGACCACCTCCACCACCTCCGAGCGGTGCTACAGGCCCTTCAGCAAGCTGGCCTCACGATCAAGGCCGGCAAATGCCAAATTGGTCAGGGGTCCGTAACCTACCTCGGACACCAGGTGGGAAGCGGCCTGGTGGCCCCCCTGCAGCTTAAGATTGCCGCCATCCAGTCCTGGCAGCCCCCCATCACCCAGACCGAGGTCCGCGCCTTTTTGGGACTCACGGGCTATTACAGACGGTTCGTGAAAGACTATGGTACCATAGTGGGGCCCCTCACGGAGCTCACGTCCAAAAATCAACCCCAGAAGGTCAACTGGACCCCAGATTGTCAAACAGCCTTCGAACAACTGAAGGCCGCCATGTGCTCCGCCCCTGTGCTCCAGGCCCCCGACTACAGCCGGGAATTCGTCGTACAGACGGACGCCTCCGACCACGGCATTGGGGCGGTCCTGTCTCAATTGAACACCGAAGGCCTTGACCAGCCAGTGGCCTTCATCAGCAGGCGACTCCTACCTCGAGAACAACGCTGGAGCACCATCGAGAGAGAGGCCTTCGCCGTGGTATGGGCCCTCAAAAAGCTCCGGCCCTACCTCTTTGGCACACACTTCCGGGTGCAGACCGACCATCGACCCCTGCAGTGGCTGATGCAGATGCGGGGGGAAAACCCAAAGCTACTACGTTGGTCCATCTCCCTACAAGGGATGGACTTCACTGTTGAACACCGGCCTGGGCCAGACCACGCCAACGCAGATGGCCTGTCCCGGTTTTTCCGCCTCGACGAGGAGAGTCCCCAAGAGGATGGGTGACTCTCCCCGCCTTCAGCTGGGGGGGACGCATGTTGGACAGGCCACGTGAAGGGCCGCTCCCCCTCTGCCCGACCAGGCCCGAGCCCGGTCCCTCAAGTGTCACACACCACCACTTTACGCTTTCCGTCCCCTCCGGGACCCTTGCCTCTGAACATATCGACCTCGTGGGCCCGATCCCTCACTGGCCCGCGCGCCCAGCCTGGGCGCCATCTTGGACACTCCGCCACGAGGCCGCGTGGCCCCCGATCGACCCCAACCCTGGGCCTGGCCAGGCCTCAGACATCCCGGCACCATCATCCACCCAGGAGGTGAGCGGACTACTTGGCGGGTCAATGGGAGAAAGAGGTGTCGATGGCTCTCCCTCGCCAGGTGCCGCTCGCCCACCATCTCCCCGGGCGCTGGCTCCACCCCCCTGCTGGGTGTCTGGACCCCTTCATTCCGGACCCCCCAACCTCCAAGAGCGAGGGTCCGGACATCAAAGAGGATCAGCCCTATAACTGGGGCAGCTCCAGAGCAGGAAGGCAGTTGTATCCTGGAGTCGAGAGACGCAGTGAAGAACTCATCCTTGACGGACTACTGGCGCTGCCGTAGCCCTGCCTTGCGAACCATCGTCCTGCCTGTTGGCGCTGCCAAGACCTTCGTAATCATCATCGTCGTCGGGACCTGCTGGGGTGGCCGCGGACCGTTTGTAACCACCATCTTCATCGGGACCTGCTGGCTCCGCCGCGGACCGTCGCTTCCTTCATCCATCTCGGGACCTGCTGGCTCCGCCGCGGCCCGATCATCTAGAACGCCGAGCTCGAGGATTGAGAGCTATTTTTATCTACTGGTAACAAGACTGTCCCGCTACCCTTTTCCCAATCCAGAGACCAGACTCGAGGGGACCCCTGAGTCCAGACCTCCTTGTATAATTCTACCGTAACTAAAGAATTGCTGATAAAGTATCGTTGAACCTTATCCTGGTGTGGTGTCCGTCTGTGGGGGGGAAGTTACTTGTCTGTACGATCGCTGGAGACGGCTCTCCCCGGAGACCTCTCCCCTTGTCCTCGGCCGACCCTCCCGGTCCGTCTAACACAGGCTCACCAGCCAGCCCCGGCAATCATACGCCAGGCACATATTCCACAAATATGCCAACTTCCAAAAGGGGGACTTCTACACTAGACACACTCATACCTCATATACCGTTGCGCAGCATTCAATCTCACGAGTTCATACATACCAGACTTGACCCTGTACACCCTACGCACCGGGAACTACCGGGGACTCATCCATTCCCCATGTATTCCTATGGAAGGGTAGGTCGCTCTCTCCTCACACTCACTCCGAGGGGGAATCACCATCCCCAGGTTACATATACCATAAAAACTTCAGGGGCGGACCTGCCAGATGGGCCACGTCCAACACATGCCCCTCCCAGCCCAAACGCAGGGTAGACCAATCACTACCGTGATGGACTTCCCTGCTGCAGGGCGATAGAACATGGACGTGGCCCGCGCTACCGAGCTACCCTCTAGTTCGACGCCCACCTGGACCGATAGACACACACAGGCTAAAAATTAAGAAAAATAAAAAATAAAGAAAATAATAAAGACGTAGGTCCAACCAGGCTACCTCACTGGCACGCCTTAGTTGTCCGTGACTAGGACCAGGCCCTAGGCCACCCAGATACCACTGGTCCCTGCTAATCCGAAGTGGGGGGTGGTAACCCCGGGCCCACAATAGACCTTCTCCACTCCCTTTCTCAGGGTAGCCACGACTACCACTGTTCCTTCCACCTAGGGTCCACACCCTCAGGCTTGCCAGAGGTCACGGGCAAGAATGCCCCACCCTACCTCTACTTCTGAGGTTCCGCGTTCTCCCAGGAGAAACACCCTCAGAACACACTTTCCTAACAGTCTTGGAACTTCCTCCCTCCACTGGTCTTCCACCTGGGAACTAAGCGTTCAGCTCTCCCCAAGGCAAGCCGCGGCCGCGCCAGCAGGTCTTCCTTGTCTGGGATACAACTAACATGAATTCAACAAAACGAGCCGCGGCAGCACTAGCCGGTCTCAAGGTTCAGCTCTCCCCAAGGCAAGCCGCGGCCGAGCCAGCAGGTCTTCCTTGTCCGGGATACAACTACCATAACTTTAACAAAACAGGCTGCAGCAGCGCCAGCAGGTCTCAAGGTTCAGCTCTCCCCAAGGCAAGCCGCGGCCGAGCCAGCAGGTCTTCCTTGTCCGGGATACAACTACCATAACTTTAACAAAACAAGCTGCAGCAGCGCCAGCAGGTTTCAAGGTTCAGCTCTCCCCAAGGCAAGCCGCGGCCGAGCCAGCAGGTCTTCCTTGTCCGGGATACAACTTAACATAAATTCAGCCAGGGCGACACCTGACGCCTAAACCACATTCAGCGTGGTACGGAACGCATGATGCATCAAACACAATTAGCAGGGCAAAAAGGGGGGGGGGCATCTGACGCATCAAACACATTCAGCGGTGCACGGAACCCATGATGCCTCCAACACATTCATCAGGGTAAGGAAGGACAAGATTAACGTTGATTCAGCAAGCTCCCCATCCCAGAGAACTTTATACTCCATTACTCAGCATACCTCAACATTCATGCACATACCGTTCCCTAGACTGGTAGGACAGTTTTCCACCGCCCCTGATTCCTCAACCTGACCCTCGGGGCACAGGTACCATTACTCTAGGGTAGGGACAAGGACCATACATATTTGAACACAATTTTGCAACCACCACTGGATCCCACCCTTCTGGTGAATCCAGAAAACCATATTACACTAGGGAGATGATTTACCCTCCCAAGCTAGGGACACCTAACTCTCAGTATACATGTACATTTTTTCTACAGAACAGATATTTAAGTAACCCTTAAAACTTTCCACAGGACGGGTATTTCCAACAATCTTTAACATTTTTCACAGACATTTTTAGCAACTTTTTTTTTTCACAGACATTTTTAGCAACTTGACCTGATCCTATGTGGCACAGGTACCATTATTCCAGGGAAGGGACAGGGACCATACACATTGAACATAATTATGCTGCCACCACTGGATCCCACCCTTCCGGTGAGTCCAGAAAACACATTGTACTAGGGAGTTGATCTACCCTCCCTAGCTAGGGCCACCTAACCAGAACACATCTTTCACAGAACGGGCATTTACGTAAACTCTTAAAACAATAATCTCCTTTCTTTGCGACCATTTACAATACAGAGTTTTGTAGGGAGGCCAGTTATCATTGTGGTACTGCGCAAACACAAGTCCGGATCCCACCGCTAGCCACCAGTGTAGGAAATGGGACCCCCGGCCGGCCAGGGCTTGCGCCACAGCCAGTCAGAGACCGCCACTCCTATGAAAAGTCGACCCCTGCTCGCCCCCTAGGTAACGCGGCGCGGGCAGCCAGGCCTATCTCGGAGGACATGTGAAGTATTTGCGCACGCACCCACCAACAACAACATCCCGGGCCTCCCACAAAAGGAACTCCACACCAAGAATATATGAAAATAGTCTTTGTATTAAGCATGACACATAGAAACACACATTGTACAAGGTGCCAGGGGCACGGGCAGGGGCTACAGGGAAGAAGGTACAGCGCAGGGCCAAGGGACCACTGCCAGGAATCACATACAGGGGACATCTGGCATTTCAGGGGGGAAAGGACAAAAGTACATAAGCTTGCAGGGGTACCTGTAGGAAAGACACATAGAATAAATCTCAAGGAGCACAATTGACATTTAGCTAGTCCTCTCAACAGGCCACCCGACCTTCGGGGGCTGGGACGCCCATAGTCTCAATGTCAGGGGTGAGGGGGACTGCAGGTACCCATCGATAAACCTAAACGTGGCAGCGGCCCACGAAGTGCTGGGCAGCTGTAGATGCTGGGAGCATCACGTTGGAGCCTCGCAGGCTCGATAGGGCAAGGGACAATGGTGGAGCCTCTCGGGCTCGAGGAACGAAGGGGCCAGAGGTGGAGCCTCGCAGGCTCGAGGTACGAAGGGGCCAGAGGTGGAGCCTCGCCGGGCTCGAGGAACGAAGGGGCCAGAGGTGGAGCCTCGCAGGCTCGGGAGATGAGGGGGCCCAAGGTAGAGCCTCGCCGGGCTCGGGAAAATGAAGGGCCAGAGGTGGAGCCTCGCAGGCTCGAGAGATGAGGGGGCCCAAGGTAGAGCCTCGCCGGGCTCGGGAAAATGAAGGGCCAGAGGTGGAGCCTCGCAGGCTCGAGAGATGAGGGGGCCCAAGGTAGAGCCTCTCCGGGGCTCAAGGAAGGAGGAGCCGAATGTGGAGCATCGTGGGAGTCCTTCCCGCACTCACCGGCTGTTAGAGGCAGCGGATCCACGGGGCCTCAGCTCCTCGGCGTGGCGAGGGCGGCGTTCCCTCCTCCGGGAGGACCATAGACTGCCGGGTGCGCCTGGGGAAGCCCTCCAAGATCGGGCCAATCCCTGCGCGGCCCCGCAATGATGCGGTAGGAGTCCCGGCGGCCAGGACCAATGGCGGGGTGGCAATGCTTTCTCCGGGGCCGCCAATGGCAGCGCGGCCCTGGATAGGGAGGCGAGCACAGCGCCTCCACAGCCGACTCCGGGCTGCAGCGGTGAACTCGGGGAGGTAGCGAGGAGTAGGCTCCCTCGTAAATATGCCACGCAAGGGGGGTAGGCGAGGTAGGCACTCGCTGGGCGTCTGGCAACTCCGTGGGGCAGGGCAAATGCCGGGTGGCACCGGCTCGATGAATCCAGCGCTCCCAAGCGCTAGGGTATAGATGCCGCGCTCCCAGCGCTAGGGATCAGAAGAAAGCGCTCCCAAAGGCCAGATGAAGGTAGCAAAGTCCATAGGGAGTCTAGGACCTCAGGTGGAGCGTAGCCGCTCCTAGAAGGGGAAAAACCATCAGGAGTCCAGGAGTAGGGCAGGGCCCAGGGAGGCAAGCCAACCCTGAGCCCAAGCAGCAGCCGCTCCTGGTAGATTCAAGTTGAGAACAAGAACAAGTCCAGAGTGTCACAGCACCCTTTTTATACACACATTCTTGGTCTGAAGGGGCAGGCAGGGGGAGAACCAGCTGGAACTGGTTATGGGGGGATTCTTTACACTGGCCAGGCTGGGAACATCAGCCGCACCCCAGGGGGCGGAGCCAGCATTGTCTGGGGAAAACCCAGCCTCATTCATGACACTCAAACCAGACAGTCAATCCACAAGCAGACCCAGGCTCACTCCTCCCCTCACATCAGTATGCTAAACACTCCATTCACCACCGGGGCAGACCCTCCCAGATCCTGGGAGCCAGGCTCACCAGCCAGCCCCGGCCAATCATACGCCAGGCACATATTCCACAAATATGCCAACTTCCAAAAGGGGGACTTCTACACTAGACACACTCATACCTCATATACCGTTGCGCAGCATTCAATCTCACGAGTTCATACATACCAGACTTGACCCTGTACACCCTACGCACCGGGAACTACCGGGGACTCATCCATTCCCCATGTATTCCTATGGAAGGGTAGGTCGCTCTCTCCTCACACTCACTCCGAGGGGGAATCACCATCCCCAGGTTACATATACCATAAAAACTTCAGGGGCGGACCTGCCAGATGGGCCACGTCCAACAGAGGGCGATCCACGCACCACCTGAATCCAATGCAGAGGGCACTCCATGCACCACCTGAATCCAATGCAGAGGGCACTCCATGCACCACCACCTGAATCCAATGCAGAGGGCACTCCACGCACCACCTGAATCCAATGCAGAGGGCACTCCACGCACCACCTGAATCCAATGCAGAGGGCACTCCACGCACCACCTGAATCCAATGCAGAGGGCACTCCACGCACCACCTGAACCCAATGCAGAGGGCACTCCACGCACCACCACCTGAATCCAATGCAGAGGGCACTCCACGCACCACCTGAATCCAATGCAGAGGGCACTCCACGCACCACCTGAATCCAATGCAGAGGGCACTCCATGCACCACCTGAATCCAATGCAGAGGGCACTCCACACACCACCACCTGAATCCAATGCAGAGGGCACTCAACGCACCACCTGAATCCAATGCAGAGGGCACTCCACGCACCACCTGAATCCAATGCAGAGGGCACTCCACGCACCACCACCTGAATCCAATGCAGAGGGCACTCCACACACCACCTGAATCCAATGCAGAGGGCACTCCACGCACCACCTGAATCCAATGCAGAGGGCACTCCACGCACCACCTGAACCCAATGCAGAGGGCCCTCCAAGCACCACCTGAACCCAATGCAGAGGGCACTCCACGCACCACCTGAATCCAATGCAGAGGCTATCCACGCACCACCTGAATCCAATGCAGAGGGCACTCCACGCACCACCACCTGAATCCAGTGCAGAGGGCACTCCACGCACCACCACGCACCACCTGAATCCAATGTATAGGGCACTCCACGCACCACCTGAATCTAATGCAGAGGGCACTCCACGCACCACCTGAATCCAATGCAGAGGGCACTCCACGCACCACTTGAATCCAATGCAGAGGGCACTCCACGCACCACCTGAATCCAATGCAGAGAGCACTCCACAAACCACCTGAATCCAATGCAGAGGGCACTCCACGCACCACTTGAGTCCAATGCAGAGGGCCCTCCACGCACCACCTGAATCCAATGCAGAGAGCACTCCACAAACCACCTGAATCCAATGCAGAGGGCACTCCACAAACCACCTGAATCCAATGCAGAGGGCACTCCACGCACCACCTGAATCCAATGCAGAGGGCACTCCACGCACCACCTGAATCCAATGCAGAGGGCACTCCACACACCACCTGAATCCAATGCAGAGGGCGATCCACGCATCACCTGAATCCAATGCAGAAGGCACTCCACGCACCACCACCTGAATCCAATGCAGAGGGCACTCCACGCACCACCTGAATCCAATGCAGAGGGAACTCCACGCACCACCTGAATCCAATGCAGAGGGCACTCAACGCACCACCTGAATCCAATGCAGAGACACTCCACGCACCACCTGAATCCAATGCAGAGGGCACTCCAAGCACCACCTGAATCCAATGCAGAGGGCACTCCACGCACCACCACCTGAATCCAATGCAGAGGGCACTCCACACACCACCTGAATCCAATGCAGAGGACACTCCACGCACCACCTGAATCTAATGCAGAGGGCACTCCACACACCACCTGAATCCAATGCAGAGGGAACTCCACGCACCACCTGAATCCAATGCAGAGGGCACTCCACACACCACCTGAATCCAATGCAGAGGGCACTCCACGCACCACCTGAATCCAATGCAGAGGGCACTCCACACACCACCTGAATCCAATGCAGAGGGTGATCCACGCACCACCTGAATCCAATGCAGAAGGCACTCCACGCACCACCACCTGAATCCAATGCAGAGGGCACTCCACGCACCACCTGAATCCAATGCAGAGACTATCCACGCACCACTTGAATTCAATGCAGAGGGCACTCCACGCACCACCTGAATTCAATGCAGAGGGCACTCCATGCACCACCTGAATCCAATGCAGAGGGCACTCCACGCACCACCTGAATCTAATGCAGAGGGCACTCCACGCACCACCACCAGAATCCAATGCAGAGGGCACTCCACGCACCACCTGAACCCAATGCAGAGGGCACTCCACGCACCACCTGAACCCAATGCAGAGGGCACTCCACGCACCACCACCAGAATCCAATGCAGAGGGCACTCCACGCACCACCTGAATCCAATGCAGAGGGCACTCCACGCACCACCTGAATCCAATGCAGAGGGCACTCCACGCACCACCTGAATCTAATGCAGAGGGCACTCCACGCACCACCTGAATCCAATGCAGAGGGCACTCCACGCACCACCTGAATCCAATGCAGAGGGTGATCCACGCACCACCTGAATCCAATGCAGAGGCTATCCAAGCACCACCTGAACCCAATACAGAGGGCACTTCACGCACCACCTGAATCCAATGCAGAGGGCACTCCACGCACCACCTGAATCCAATGCAGAGGGCACTCCACGCACCACCTGAATCCAATGCAGAGGGCACTCCACGCACCACCTGAATCCAATGCAGAGGGCACTCCACGCACCACCTGAATCCAATGCAGAGGGCACTCCACGCACCACCTGAATCCAATGCAGAGGGCACTCCACGCATCACCTAAATCCAATGCAGAGGGCACTCCACGCACCACCACCTGAATCCAATGCAGAGGGCACTCCACGCACCACCTGAATCCAATGCAGAGGGCACTCCACGCACCACCTGAACCCAATGCAGAGGGCCCTCCAAGCACCACCTGAACCCAATACAGAGGGCACTTCATGCACCACCTGAATCCAATGCAGAGGGCACTCCCCGCACCACCTGAATCCAATGCAGAGGGCACTCCACGCACCACCACCTGAATCCAATGCAGAGGGCACTCCACGCACCACCACCTGAATCCAATGCAGAGGGCACTCCACGCACCACCTGAATCCAATGCAGAGGGCGATCCACGCACCACCTGAATCCAATGCAGAGGGCACTCCACGCACCACCTGAACCCAATACAGAGGGCACTTTATGCACCACCTGAATCCAATGCAGAGGGCACTCAACGCACCACCTGAATCCAATGCAGAGGGCGATCCACGCACCACCTGAATCCAATGCAGAGGGCACTCCACGCACCACCACCTGAATACAATGCAGACGGCACTCCACGCATCACCTGAATCCAATGCAGAGGGCACTCCACGCACCACCTGAATCCAATGCAGAGGGCACTCCACGCACCACCTGAATCCAATGCAGAGACACTCCACGCACCACCTGAATCCAATGCAGAGGGCACTCCACGCACCACCTGAATCCAATGCAGAGACACTCCACGCACCACCTGAATCCAATGCAGAGGCACTCCACGCACCACCTGAATCTAATGCAGAGGACGATCCACGCACCACCTGAATCTAATGCAGAGGGCGATCCACGCACCACCTGAATGCAATGCAGAGGGGACTCCACGCACCACCTGAATCCAATGCAGAGGGCACTCCACGCACCACCTGAATCCAATGCAGAGGGCACTCCACGCACCACCTGAATCCAATGCAGAGGGCACTCCACGCACCACCTGAATCCAATGCAGAGGGCGATCCACGCACCACCTGAATCCAATGCAGAGGCTATCCACGCACCACCTGAATCCAATGCAGAGGGCACTCCACGCACCACCTGAATCCAATGCAGAGGGCACTCCACGCATCACCTGAATCCAATGCAGAGGGCACTCCACGCACCACCACCTGAATCCAATGCAGAGGGCACTCCACGCACCACCTGAACCCAATGCAGAGGGCACTCCACGCACCATCTGAATCCAATGCAGAGGGCGATCCACGCACCACCTGAATGCAATGCAGAGGGCACTCCACGCACCACCTCAATCCAATGCAGAGGGCACTCCACGCACCACCTGAATCCAATGCAGAGGGCACTCCACGCACCACCTGAATCCAATGCAGAGGGCACTCCACGCACCACCTGAATCCAATGCAGAGACGATCCACGCACCACCTGAATCCAATGCAGAGGGCGATCCACGCACCACCTGAATCCAATGCAGAGACTATCCACGCACCACCTGAATCCAATGCAGAGGGCACTCCACGCACCACCTGAATCCAATGCAGAGGCTATCCACGCACCACCTGAATCCAATGCAGAGGGCACTCCACGCACCACCTGAATCCAATGCAGAGGGCACTCCACGCACCACCTGAATCCAATGCATAGGGCACTCCACGCACCACCTGAATCCAATGCACAGGGCACTCCACGCACCACCACCTGAATCCAATGCAGAGGGCACTCCAAGCACCACCTGAATCCAATGCAGAGGGCGATCCACGCACCACCTGAATCCAATGCAGAGGGCACTCCACGCACCACCTGAATCCAATGCAGAGGGCACTCCACGCACCACCTGAATCCAATGCAGAGGGCACTCCACGCACCAACTGAATCCAATGCAGAGGGCACTCCAAGCAACACCTGAATCCAATGCAGAGGGCACTCCACGCACCACCTGAATCCAATGCAGAGGGCACTCAACGCACCACCTGAATCCAATGCAGAGGGCGATCCACGCACCACCTGAATGCAATGCAGAGGGCACTCCACGCACCACCTGAATCCAATGCAGTGGGCACTCCACGCACCACCTGAATCCAATGCAGAGGGCACTCCACGCACCACCTGAATCCAATGCAGAGGGCACTCCACGCACCACCTGAATCTAATGCAGAGGGCGATCCACGCACCACCTGAATCCAATGCAGAGGGCACTCCACGCACCACCTGAATCTAATGCAGAGGGCGATCCACGCACCACCTGAATCCAATGCAGAGGGCGATCCACGCACCACCTGAATCCAATGCAGAGGGCGATCCACGCACCACCTGAATGCAATGCAGAGGGCACTCCACGCACCACCTGAATCTAATGCAGAGGGCGATCCACGCACTACCTGAATGCAATGCAGAGGGGACTCCACGCACCACCTGAATCCAATGCAGAGGGCACTCCACGCACCACCTGAATCCAATGCAGAGGGCACTCCACGCACCACCTGAATCCAATGCAGAGGGCACTCCACGCACCACCTGAATCCAATGCAGAGGGCGATCCACGCACCACCTGAATGCAATGCAGAGGGCGATCCACGCACCACCTGAATGCAATGCAGAGGGCACTCCACGCACCACCTGAATCCAATGCAGAGGGCACTCCACGCACCACCTGAATCCAATGCAGAGGGCACTCCACGCACCACCACCTGAATCCAATGCATAGGGCACTCCACGCACCACCTGAATCCAATGCAGAGGACACTCCACGCACCACCTGAATCCAATGCAGAGGGCACTCAACGCACCACCTGAATCCAATGCAGAGGGCACTCCACGCACCACCTGAATGCAATGCAGAGGGCACTCCACGCACCACCTGAATCCAATGCAGAGGGCACTCCACGCACCACCTGAATCCAATGCAGAGGGCACTCCACGCACCACCTGAATCCTATGCAGAGGGCACTCCACGCACCACCTGAATCCAATGCAGAGGGCGATCCACGCACCACCTGAATCCAATGCAGAGGGCACTCCACGCACCACCACCTGAATCCAATGCAGAGGGCACTCCACGCACCACCTGAATCCAATGCAGAGGGCACTCCACGCACCACCTGAATCCAATGCAGAGGGCACTCCACGCACCACCTGAATCCAATGCAGAGGGCACTCCACGCACCACCTGAATCCAATGCAGAGGGCACTCCACGCACCACCACCTGAATCCAATGCAGAGGGCACTCCACGCACCACCTGAATCCAATGCAGAGGGCACTCCACGCACCACCACCTGAATCCAATGCAGAAGGCACTCAAAGCACCACCTGAATCCAATGCAGAGGGCACTCCACGCACCACCTGAATCCAATGCAGAGGGCACTCCATGCACCACCTGAATCCAATGCAGAGACGATCCACGCACAACCTGAATCCAATGCAGAGGGCGATCCACGCACCACCTGAATCCAATGCAGAGACTATCCACGCACCACCTGAATCCAATGCAGAGGGCACTCCACGCACCACCTGAATCCAATGCAGAGGCTATCCACGCACCACCTGAATCCAATGCAGAGGGCACTCCACGCACCACCTGAATCCAATGCAGAGGGCACTCCACGCACCACCTGAATCCAATGCATAGGGCACTCCACGCACCACCTGAATCCAATGCACAGGGCACTCCACGCACCACCACCTGAATCCAATGCAGAGGGCACTCCACGCACCACCTGAATCCAATGCAGAGGGCACTCCACGCACCACCACCTGAATCCAATGCAGAGGGCACTCCACGCACCACCACCTGAATCCAATCCACAGGGCACTCCACGCACCACCACCTGAATCCAATGCAGAGGGCACTCCACGCACCATCTGAATCCAATGCAGAGGGCACTCCACGCACCACCTGAATCCAATGCAGAGGGCACTCCAAGCACCACCTGAATCCAATGCAGAGGGCGATCCACGCACCACCTGAATCCAATGCAGAGGGCACTCCACGCACCACCTGAATCCAATGCAGAGGGCACTCCACGCACCAACTGAATCCAATGCAGAGGGCACTCCAAGCAACACCTGAATCCAATGCAGAGGGCACTCCACGCACCACCTGAATCCAATGCAGAGGGCACTCAACGCACCACCTGAATCCAATGCAGAGGGCGATCCACGCACCACCTGAATGCAATGCAGAGGGCACTCCACGCACCACCTGAATCCAATGCAGTGGGCACTCCACGCACCACCTGAATCCAATGCAGAGGGCACTCCACGCACCACCTGAATCCAATGCAGAGGGCACTCCACGCACCACCTGAATCTAATGCAGAGGGCGATCCACGCACCACCTGAATCCAATGCAGAGGGCACTCCACGCACCACCTGAATCTAATGCAGAGGGCGATCCACGCACCACCTGAATCCAATGCAGAGGGCGATCCACGCACCACCTGAATCCAATGCAGAGGGCGATCCACGCACCACCTGAATGCAATGCAGAGGGCACTCCACGCACCACCTGAATCTAATGCAGAGGGCGATCCACGCACTACCTGAATGCAATGCAGAGGGGACTCCACGCACCACCTGAATCCAATGCAGAGGGCACTCCACGCACCACCTGAATCCAATGCAGAGGGCACTCCACGCACCACCTGAATCCAATGCAGAGGGCACTCCACGCACCACCTGAATCCAATGCAGAGGGCGATCCACGCACCACCTGAATGCAATGCAGAGGGCGATCCACGCACCACCTGAATGCAATGCAGAGGGCACTCCACGCACCACCTGAATCCAATGCAGAGGGCACTCCACGCACCACCTGAATCCAATGCAGAGGGCACTCCACGCACCACCACCTGAATCCAATGCATAGGGCACTCCACGCACCACCTGAATCCAATGCAGAGGGCACTCAACGCACCACCTGAATCCAATGCAGAGGGCACTCCACGCACCACCTGAATGCAATGCAGAGGGCACTCCACGCACCACCTGAATCCAATGCAGAGGGCACTCCACGCACCACCTGAATCCAATGCAGAGGGCACTCCACGCACCACCTGAATCCTATGCAGAGGGCACTCCACGCACCACCTGAATCCAATGCAGAGGGCGATCCACGCACCACCTGAATCCAATGCAGAGGGCACTCCACGCACCACCACCTGAATCCAATGCAGAGGGCACTCCACGCACCACCTGAATCCAATGCAGAGGGCACTCCACGCACCACCTGAATCCAATGCAGAGGGCACTCCACGCACCACCTGAATCCAATGCAGAGGGCACTCCACGCACCACCTGAATCCAATGCAGAGGGCACTCCACGCACCACCACCTGAATCCAATGCAGAGGGCACTCCACGCACCACCTGAATCCAATGCAGAGGGCACTCCACGCACCACCACCTGAATCCAATGCAGAAGGCACTCAAAGCACAACCTGAATCCAATGCAGAGGGCACTCCACGCACCACCTGAATCCAATGCAGAGGGCACTCCACGCACCACCTGAATCCAATGCAGAGACGATCCACGCACCACCTGAATCCAATGCAGAGGGCGATCCACGCACCACCTGAATCCAATGCAGAGACTATCCACGCACCACCTGAATCCAATGCAGAGGGCACTCCACGCACCACCTGAATCCAATGCAGAGGCTATCCACGCACCACCTGAATCCAATGCAGAGGGCACTCCACGCACCACCTGAATCCAATGCAGAGGGCACTCCACGCACCACCTGAATCCAATGCATAGGGCACTCCACGCACCACCTGAATCCAATGCACAGGGCACTCCACGCACCACCACCTGAATCCAATGCAGAGGGCACTCCACGCACCACCTGAATCCAATGCAGAGGGCACTCCACGCACCACCACCTGAATCCAATGCAGAGGGCACTCCACGCACCACCACCTGAATCCAATCCACAGGGCACTCCACGCACCACCACCTGAATCCAATGCAGAGGGCACTCCACGCACCATCTGAATCCAATGCAGAGGGCACTCCACGCACCACCTGAATCCAATGCAGAGGGCACTCCAAGCACCACCTGAATCCAATGCAGAGGGCGATCCACGCACCACCTGAATCCAATGCAGAGGGCACTCCACGCACCACCTGAATCCAATGCAGAGGGCACTCCATGCACCACCTGAATCCAATGCAGAGGGCTATCCACGCATCACCTGAATCCAATGCAGAAGGCACTCCACGCACCACCACCTGAATCCAATGCAGAGGGCACTCCACGCACCACCTGAATCCAATGCAGAGGGCACTCCACGCACCACCTGAATTCAATGCAGAGGGCCCTCCACGCACCACCTGAATTCAATGCAGAGGGCACTCCACGCACCACCTGAATCCAATGCAGAGGGCACTCGACGCACCACCACCTGAATCCAATGCAGAGGGCACTCCACGCACCACCACCTGAATCCAATGCAGAGGGCGATCCACGCACCACCTGAATCCAATGCAGAGGCTATCCACGCACCACCTGAATCCAATGCAGAGGGCACTCCACGCACCACCACCTGAATCCAATGCAGAGGGCACTCCACGCACCACCTGAATCCAATGCAGAGGGCACTCCACGCACCACCACCTGAATCCAATGCAGAGGGCACTCCACGCACCACCTGAATCCAATGCAGAGACTATCCACGCACCACCTGAATCCAATGCAGAGACTATCCACGCACCACCTGAATCCAATGCAGAGGGCACTCCACGCACCACCTGAATCCAATGCAGAGGGCACTCCACGCACCACCACCTGAATCCAATGCAGAGGGCACTCCACGCACCACCTGAATCCAATGCAGAGACTATCCACGCACCATCTGAATCCAATGCAGAGGGCACTCCACGCACCACTTGAGTCCAATGCAGAGGGCACTCCACGCACCCCCTGAATCCAATGCAGAGGGCACTCCACGCACCACCTGAATCCAATGCAGAGGGCACTCCACGCACCACCTGAATCCAATGCAGAGGGCACTCCACGCACCACCTGAACCCAATGCAGAGGGCCCTCCAAGCACCACCTGAACCCAATACAGAGGGCACTTCACGCACCACCTGAATCCAATGCAGAGGGCACTCCACGCACCACCTGAATTCAATGCAGAGGGCACTCCACGCACCACCTGAATCCAATGCAGAGGGCACTCCACGCACCACCTGAATCCAATGCAGAGGGCGATCCACGCACCACCTGAATCCAATGCAGAGGGCACTCCACGCACCACCACCTGAATCCAATGCAGAGGGCACTCCACGCACCACCACCTGAATCCAATGCAGAGGGCACTCCACGCACCACCTGAATCCAATGCAGAGGCTATCCACGCACCACCTGAATCCAATGCAGGCGGCGATCCACGCACCACCTGAATCCAATGCAGAGGGCACTCCACGCACCACCTGAATCCAATGAAGAGGGCACTCCACGCACCACCTGAATCCAATGCAGAGGGCACTCCTCGCACCACCACCTGAATCCAATGCAGAGGGCACTCCACGCACCACCTGAATCCAATGCAGAGGGCGATCCATGCACCACCTGAATCCAATGCAGAGGGTGATCCACGCACCACCTGAATCCAATGCAGAGGGCGATCCACGCACCACCTGAATCCAATGCAGAGGGCACTCCACGCACCACCACCTGAATACAATGCAGACGGCACTCCACGCACTACCTGAATCCAATACAGAGGGCGATCCACGCACCACCTGAATCCAATGCAGAGGGCACTCCACGCACCACCACCTGAATCCAATGCAGAGGGCACTCCACGCACCACCTGAATCCAATGCAGAGGGCGATCCACGCACCACCTGAATCCAATGCAGAGGACACTCCACGCCCCACCTGAATCCAATGCAGAGGGCACTCCACGCACCACCTGAATCCAATGCAGAGGGCACTCCACGCACCACCACCTGAATCCAATGCAGAGGGCACTCCACGCACCACCTGAATCCAATGCAGAGGGCACTCCACGCACCACCACCTGAATCCAATGCAGAGGGCACTCCACGCACCACCTGAATCCAATGCAGAGGGCACTCCACGCACCACCACCTGAATCCAATGCAGAGGGCACTCCACGCACCACCTGAATCCAATGCAGAGGGCGATCCACGCACCACCTGAATCCAATGCAGAGGCTATCCACGCACCACCTGAATCCAATGCAGAGGGCACTCCACGCACCACCACCTGAATCCAATGCAGAGGGCACTCCAAGCACCACCTGAATCCAATGCAGAGGACACTCCACGCCCCACCTGAATCCAATGCAGAGGGCACTCCACGCACCACCTGAATCCAATGCAGAGGGCACTCCACGCACCACCACCTGAATCCAATGCAGAGGGCACTCCACGCACCACCTGAATCCAATGCAGAGGGCACTCCACGCACCACCACCTGAATCCAATGCAGAGGGCACTCCACGCACCACCTGAATCCAATTCAGAGGGCACTCCAAGCACCACCTGAATCCAATGCAGAGGACACTCCACGAACCACCTGAATCCAATGCAGAGACTATCCACGCACCACCTGAATCCAATGCAGAGGGCACTCAACGCACCACCTGAATCCAATGCAGAGACTATCCACGCACCACCACCTGAATCCAATGCAGAGGGCACTCAACGCACCACCTGAATCCAATGCAGAGGGCACTCCACGCACCACCTGAATCCAATGCAGAGGGCACTCCACGCACCACCTGAATCCAATGCAGAGGACACTCCACGCACCACCTGAATCCAATGCAGAGTCTATCCACGCACCACCTGAATCCAATGCAGAGGGCACTCCACGCACCACCACCTGAATCCAATGCAGAGGGCACTCCACGCACCACCTGAATCCAATGCAGAGGGCACTCCACGCACCACCTGAATCCAATGCAGAGGGCACTCCACGCACCACCTGAATCCAATGCAGAGGGCACTCTACGCACCACCACCTGAATCCAATGCAGAGGGCACTCCACGCACCACCTGAATCCAATGCAGAGGGCGATCCACGCACCACCTGAATCCAATGCAGAGGGCACTCCATGCACCACCTGAATCCAATGCAGAGACGATCCACGCACCACCTGAATCCAATGCAGAGGGTGTGAGAAGGTGGTCTGATATGCAGTGCTCACTATTCTAGTGAACACTATGTATCAGTCCAGCAACCCTTATTGATGATTGGTTGTAAGTCAACCTTATAGACCAGCTATCCTATTAGCGTGGATACGAGCAGTCTAAGGCTAAAGACTCGAGAGGGCGTGTTAAGCCAGCTGTTATACCACACATATACCCCTTGAACACCAAGTGAAAGGACACCACACAAGTGTTATGAAAATAAACAAGATATTTATTAAGAATCACAACAGCCTTGTACTCTTTATGAGGACAGGGTACTAAGCACAAACCAAAACTCTTACAAAAATACTTAAGTTAGCACAGTATATACAAATGCCCGAGGGGCACGGAAAACCATATACTCTGAAAGTGGAATGCGAAATTACTAGCAGGTAAGTACAGTACTAATAGCCTTTGGAATCGCTAGGACTTGACTATAGAATCGTTAGATTACTTCTAGGAGACCCAGGGGACTCGGTGCAGAGTGTGCACTCTCACGCGTGATGCGGGACAAAGTCTATGGTAGCTAGGAATTGCAAAGTTAGTGTTCTCGGGCGAACCCGACCTGGTAGGAGGAAAACGAAAGTGGATTCTGACCCTTGGATAGTGAGGCTATGCTGGGGCACCGAAATGCCTAAGTTACCTAGCCCAGGGGCTGCAGCTGCATAGGTCTCAAAAGACGTCGGGAATCCTCGTAGACGGACCAGGAGCCTGGAAGAAAGAAGTTGCTGGCAGGCGACCAGTGATGAAAGTTCGGTGGATCCAAGCCTGGATCGATGGAAGATGACACCTGAAAGCAGAGGGGACCAAGTTCGTGACTACTAGCCAGTAGTCAGTGGGCACCAGGAGGGCACCGGATGGTAGCCACCTCGACAAGGTGAGTGGGTGACGCTGTTCTCGGAGATCTCACGGACCAGGAGGCGTTGTCGGCAACCAGGATGGAGGAGCGAGCTGTCCCACGAAGATAGAAGCTGTCGGCGTCGCTGGATCCAGGATTGGGCAACAAAGCCTTGGCAAATTCAAGCCCACGCGGTGGAGCTAAAATGGAGTGGACCAGGAGGGTCCGGGGTGCCTCTCTTGAAGAAGGAAGCAAGGGCCAGTCTGGAGCAGCCAGACCAGCAGCAGTGATGTCGTCGGGCGTCGTTCAGAAGGCCACAAGCCAGCCGGCTAGTAGCCAAACAACGCGGTGCACAGCAAACAGCAGAAGGGCCCCACGCAGATCGTGGAGATGCAGGGAGGCTGATCTTGGATGCTGGAGCTGCGCAGGGTTGGGGCTTCTCGGACCCCAAAGCACTCACCAGTGGAAGACTCGGTGGGCTTGTTACAAAGAAGTCGTGCAGTCTTGGCGATCGTCGGTCCCTCGAGGTCTCGTCGCACTCACAGTTCTCAGCTTTGCTGTAGAGGTGAGTAGAGGTCAGAGGTGCCAGGGAAGCCGGGTCTCGTCGAGCTGGGTCGTCGGATTCGTGATGAAGGACTTGCCGCAGACCGCAGTGTTCTTTAGGATGGTGCCTGCGGATGCAGGGTGACTACTCCTTAGCCACAAGGGAGAATCTTGATGAAGAAATCTTGAAGTCCTTTCGCAGAAAGTCGTGTCTTGATTCCAAAGATGATCTAATTTGAACAGGGGGCCCGCTCCCATCTTTATACTAAAAAAGGGGGCTGACCCGGTGACTAGGTCCTGCCTATGGGTGGGACTAGGAGGGGGGTGGTTACACCCCTCTGCCATGCCGGACTTTCCCCAGGCCAGGGGCTGGTGTGCCCCTGGAACTGGTTCTGACCGGCCTATGCGTAGTGAGCACCGGGGTGCCACTCAGCAGTCACCTTCCTGAAATGCCCTGCCTACCCAGGATACACAAAACCATGTCTGGGACGGTGCTAGCACCGCCCCTGACAGGAAACCCTTTGTCCAGGCTCCCCTCGCTGGAAGGACTCCCAGCTGCAGGGGGTCAGACTCGTGTCTGTGGTGGCAGCATCCATTTTGTGGAGCTGAGGCTTCAGTTAACTTTAACCGGGGTTCACAGTTACATACATGTCTTGTCCCTCTAGAAGGGTGGAATGCTAACCCCGTCGCCAGAATTGGCGAGGGGTTAGTATTCCAATTCGTATGACACCTTACTCGACATGTTTTGATAAAGCAATACCAAAGTTAGCATTTAACCGCGAGGATTATAATGCACTTAAGAGTATATGGTATGCGATATCATGGAACAGCTATTAGGACTTGGTTCCGCAAGCTGCAGACAGGCTCAGCTCATGCCAGAGCACCATCTCACACGATTCCAAGCACTCTGCCTTCAGGATTGTCAAGGCCTGCCATAGGAGTGACTGATAGGAATCTGTGTGTCCATTTTAGGGTTAGGTATAGGTATACTACACCTACAGCAAAGGGTGATTACACGACTTTGCCCCAGCTGTCATGCAGCCAGTTGTGTCAAATTTAGGAGGTCAGCCAGGGATGGCATAATACATGCTGCAGCCCCTGGCAGCCCTGGGTACACCCATGCCCTGAGTTACAGGGTCTGATAGGGTGGCCCAGTACCAATTGGAAATGTACCTAGGGTACATGGAATCCATTTTAAAGAGAGAGCAGTAGGCCTGGGGTCCTGATTGGCAGGATCCCAGGTCGACTATGTCAAAAACCAGCTAAAACACAGGGCAAAAAGTTGGGGGCAACCATAGTCAGGAGGTACCTTCCTACACAACCCCCCCCCCCCCCCCCAAACGAAAGGAGATAAGGCTATCCTTGTCCAGGTAAGCCTTTATTACCTAAGTGGCCATATCTTGGGAAAGTAAAAGGCTGATGCTGGGATGGAATACTGAAGTGAGGCTCCTCTACCTTTGGGCTCAACTTCCTCCAATCACCATTCATCATGTGTGCCTTTCTTTCTTTAGCTGAGATGCACTGAGCTCTCAGGGTCAGCCTCTGGCTACCTAAAGCTGGAGGCTGAGTCCCTCTGTTTGGCTTACTGGAGGGACAGGTCAGGTCTGGGGTTTTTAGGCCCCATGTTTGGCTGTGCCCAACAGTGTCCAGCTGTGGGGGGTCCCTAACTACTTTTAAGGGGGATCCCTCAGGAGTCTGTTTTATTTTCACTTGGCTAGGTTTACCAGCTTCAGTGATCCTAATCTGCTGATTAAGGGGTTCTTTTGGACAGGGGGCAGGGGGTGGACCCTTTGGGGTCCACCACTGGCCTCCCTGACCTCTTCAGCCCTGGGCTGACTGAGGCAGGGTAGAGAGGTGCAGGTACCTGCTCCAGACTGGGTCCCACCTGGGAAGGGTCCACTACCATCAGGGGCTCTGCCAGGCTAGGCCTGACTACCTCTGGGGCAGTTCCTTCAACAGGGGTAGAGTCAGTTCCCTGAGGAGGCTGGCTCTCACCTAGTGTCTGGGAGAGGGAAGACTCTTCTTACTCCTCAATGCTCTCTGTTTGAGTGGAGTGATCCATTGTTTCAGGCTTCACAACCTCACTATCTGTCTGAGTAGAGGCTGAGACCATTTCAACCTTGCCAACCTTTTCAGGAGGGCACTCAGTTTGTGTTTGGGCTGTGACTGTCACAGCCCTCCTATCCTGTTCTGGAAAGTCTGTCTGAGCCTGGACAGTGGCTACCACTGCCCTTCCAACCTTTTCAGGGAGGAATGGTGCTTGGACTGGGGCTGTAGCTATTACTGCCCCACTAACCTGTCTGGACAGGCCTATCATTCTGGAGTGAGTTTCTTGTTCCACCTCAGCCCATGCTGAGAGTTCCAGGTCATTCCCCAGTAAGCAATCTACAGGTAGGTTATCTGTCACTGCCACTCTCATGGGCCCTGTGACATTACCCCAGCTGAGCTTGACTACTGCCATGGGATGCCTTCTCTTCATTCCATGAATGTCTGTCACCTGATAAGTAAAACCAGGGGTCAGTTGAGCAGAGGGGACCAGATGGTCACTCACCATGGTGAGGCTGGCCCCTGTGTCTCTGAATGCCTCAACTTTCTGACCATTCACTAAAACTTCTTGTCTATACTTTCCCAAAATGTGGGGTCCAGTAGTGAAGTTGGCAAACCCCATGCCAGTCTCACAGACAAGAGTGTGGTCAGAGAACCTGGCTAGGCCATAGTCCTCCTGATTGCCCAAAGTAATGCCCACCACATTCTTGGGGGCACTCCCACCACCTGGGGGATTACCACTAGCGGTAACAGGAGGTTTAGGAGTATTACCTGGGGGTATATTTCCCTTATTACCATTTTTAGGGCAACTGGCATCACTTTTGTAATGACCCACCTGTTTACAGGTATGGCAATACGGTTTCTTCTGTTCTGAAGGAGTGTTCTGGGACCCACCACCCTTGTTGGAGTTTTGGGGCCCTTGAGAAGTCTTCTCTGTGGATTTATCCCCACCCTTCTCTTGAGGCTTGGTTGATTCCTTTTTCTGGTCACCACCCTGGTTTTTAGGCCTAACCCTGGTTCTGACCCATTTGTCTGCCCTCTTACCCAATTCCTGTGGAGAGGTCAGATCAGAGTCTACCAGGTGCTGATGTAATAACTGGTTCTGACAATTATTTAAGATTTGCTCCCTCATAATTAGATTATACAATCCTTTAAAATCAGTAACCTTACTACCCAGTAGCCAGCCTTCAAAAGCCTTAGTGGCACAAACAACAAAGTCAGTCCAATCTTGAGACTGAGTTTTCTGGGTGTCTCTGAACAGCATCCTGTATTGTTCAGTGGTTAAACCAAACCCATCAACCAGTACATTCTTCAAGACTTGGTAATTGTTAGCATCCTCCACCCTTGTGGTGAGGAGCTTATCTCTACCTTTACCATCAAAGGAGAGCCACAGGATAGCTGCCCACTGACTCTGGGGAACACCTTGCTCAGTGCAGGCCCTCTCCAAAGCAGTAATCCATTTGTGGATGTCATCCCCTTGTTTAAAGGGGGGCACTATCTTATTCAGGTGCTTTGTATCAAAACTCCTTTCCCTATTGCTAGGTTTATTGCTGCCACCAGTGGGCTGTAGCCCACATAATTCTTGCTCTCTAGCAAGGGCAAGTCTCTCTTTGGCCAGGGCAAGCTCTTCCCTTTCAATCCTCAGTTTGACTGCCCTTTCTTCAGCTTCATACACTCTCCTATTAGGGGAAGACATCCCTCTGTGAGAAGAGTTGAGAGAGCCATTGGTTCGAAAGGATCTGTTAGAGCCTCTTGATAGAGACCTAACTCGTCCATTCCCAATGTTAAGCTGACCTGAGAGTGGCCCCAGGGGTCCCCCAGTACCAATCTCATGTCTGCTTAAGTTGGACCTGGTTAGTCTTCTGACTTCTACCTGTCCCTTATCTGCCTCATCCCCTGACAACTGGTCATCATCCTCATCCTCAGCATCATCTGCTTCCTGGGGGGGATGGTCCTGGCTATCAAAGGGTCCCTGTAAGGAGGGCAAACTTCCTTCTGGATTAGAAGGGTCTGGGTTACCAGCCCTACTGGCATCATAAGCCTCTAAGAGACCAATCAGAAAGGAAGTGGTGGGGTTAGACCCCTGTTTTAGTTTCCTGAGAGTACACACTTGTCTCATCTCATGGAAGCTAAGAGCAGCATATTTTGAAGTAAGGACCTGTGGAGGGTCCACTGACACAAGGGGATACTCAGAGTTTCCTCCTTTGTCTGACATGCTGATTCTAGTGTGGTGTAAGTGATGCACCTACCTACACTATGTGTTACCTACTGATCCCTTGCTAAGAGTTGCAGCCAAGGTGTGCTAAGCCTTGAGGAGCTGCAACAGCTGGTTCAGTAGAACTCAGAGTATTCTAAGCTTAGTTATATGTACTAACAGTACTTATGTGATCTTTCAACAAGATATTCTTAGGATACGTGTGGTAAAACAACAGCAAGCTCAAATCCCACCGCTGCCACCAATGTGAGAAGGTGGTCTGATATGCAGTGCTCACTATTCTAGTGAACACTATGTATCAGTCCAGCAACCCTTATTGATGATTGGTTGTAAGTCAACCTTATAGACCAGCTATCCTAGTAGCGTGGATACGAGCAGTCTAAGGCTAAAGACTTGAGAGGGCGTGTTAAGCCAGCTGTTTACCACACATATACCCCTTGAATACCCAGTGAAAGGACACCACACAAGTGTTATGAAAATAAACAGTTATTTATTAAGAATCACAACAGCCCTGTACTCTTTATGAGGACAGGGTACTAAGCACAAACCAAAACTCTTACAAAAATACTTAAGTTAGCACAGTATATACAAATGCCCGAGGGGCACGGAAAACCATATACTCTGAAAGTGGAATGCGAAATTACTAGCAGGTAAGTACAGTACTAATAGCCTTTGGAATCGCTAGGACTTGACTATAGAATCGTTAGATTACTTCTAGGAGACCCAGGGGACTCGGGTGCAGAGTGTGCACTCTCACGCGTGATGCGGGACAAAGTCTATGGTAGCTAGGAATTGCAAAGTTAGTGTTCTCGGGCGAACCCGACCTGGTAGGAGGAAAACGAAAGTGGATTCTGACCCTTGGATAGTGAGGCTATGCTGGGGCACCGAAATGCCGAAGTTACCTAGCCCAGGGGCTGCAGCTGCATAGGTCTCAAAAGACGTCGGGAATCCTCGTAGACGGACCAGGAGCCTGGAAGAAAGAAGTTGCTGGCAGGCGACCAGTGAAGAAAGTTCGGTGGATCCAAGCCTGGATCGATGGAAGATGACACCTGAAAGCAGAGGGGACCAAGTTCGTGACTACTAGCCAGTAGTCAGTGGGCACCAGGAGGGCACCGGATGGTAGCCACCTCGACAAGGTGAGTGGGTGACGCTGTGCTCGGAGACCTCACGGACCAGGAGGCGTTGTCGGCGACCAGTATGGAGGAGCGAGCTGTCCCACGAAGATAGAAGCTGTCGGCGTCGCTGGACCCAGGATTGGGCAACAACGCCTTGGCAAATTCAAGCCCACGCGGTGGAGCTAAAATGGCGTCTGGAGTGGACCAGGAGGGTCCGGGGTGCCTCTCTTGAAGAAGGAAGCAAGGGCCAGTCTGGAGCAACCAGACCAGCAGCAGTGATGTCGTCGGGCGTCGTTCAGAAGGCCACAAGCCAGCCGGCTAGTAGCCAAACAACGCGGTGCACAGCAAACAGCAGAAGGGCCCCACGCAGATCGTGGAGATGCAGGGAGGCTGATCTTGGATGCTGGAGCTGCGCAGGGTTGGGGCTTCTCGGACCCCAAAGCACTCACCAGTGGAAGACTCGGTGGGCTTGTTACAAAGAAGTCGTGCAGTCTTGGCGATCGTCGGTCCCTCGAGGTCTCGTCGCACTCACAGTTCTCAGCTTTGCTGTAGAGGTGAGTAGAGGTCAGAGGTGCCAGGGAAGCCAGGTCTCGTCGAGCTGGGTCGTCGGATTCGTGATGAAGGACTTGCAGCAGACCGCAGTGTTCTTTAGGATGGTGCCTGCGGATGCAGGGTGACTACTCCTTAGCCACAAGGGAGAATCTTGATGAAGAAATCTTGAAGTCCTTTCGCAGAAAGTCGTGTCTTGATTCCAAAGATGATCTAATTTGAACAGGGGGCCCGCTCCCATCTTTATACTAAAAAAGGGGGCTGACCCGGTGACTAGGTCCTGCCTATGGGTGGGACTAGGAGGGGGGTGGTTACACCCCTCTGCCATGCCGGACTTTCCCCAGGCCAGGGGCTGGTGTGCCCCTGGAACTGGTTCTGACCGGCCTATGCGTAGTGAGCACCGGGGTGCCACTCAGCAGTCACCTTCCTGAAAAGCCCTGCCTACCCAGGATACACAAAACCATGTCTGGGACGGTGCTAGCACCGCCCCTGACAGGAAACCCTTTGTCCAGGCTCCCCTCGCTGGAAGGACTCCCAGCTGCAGGGGGTCAGACTCGTGTCTGTGGTGGCAGCATCCATTTTGTGGAGCTGAGGCTTCAGTTAACTTTAACCGGGGTTCACAGTTACATACATGTCGTGTCCCTCTAGAAGGGTGGAATGCTAACCCCGTCTCCAGAAATGGCAAGGGGTTAGTATTCCAATTCGTATGACACCTTACTCGATATGTTTTGATAAAGCAATACCAAAGTTAGCATTTAACCGCGAGGATTATAATGCACTTAAGAGTATATGGTATGCGATATCATGGAACAGCTATTAGGACTTGGTTCCGCAAGCTGCAGACAGGCTCAGCTCATGCCAGAGCACCATCTCACACGATTCCAAGCACTCTGCCTTCAGGATTGTCAAGGCCTGCCATAGGAGTGACTGATAGGAATCTGTGTGTCCATTTTAGGGTTAGGTATAGGTATACTACACCTACAGCAAAGGGTGATTACACGACTTTGCCCCAGCTGTCATGCAGCCAGTTGTGTTAAATTTAGGAGGTCAGCCAGGGGTGGCATAATACATGCTGCAGCCCCTGGCAGCCCTGGGTACACCCATGCCCTGAGTTACAGGGTCTGATAGGGTGGTCCAGTACCAATTGGAAATGTACCTAGGGTACATGGAATCCATTTTAAAGAGAGAGCAGTAGGCCTGGGGTCCTGATTGGCAGGATCCCAGGTCGACTATGTCAAAAACCAGCTAAAACACAGGGCAAAAAGTTGGGGGCAACCATAGTCAGGAGGTACCTTCCTACAGAGGGCACTCCACGCATCACCTGAATCCAATGCAGAGACTATCCACGCACCACCTGAATTCAATGCAGAGGGCACTCCACGCACCACCTGAATCCAATGCAGAGGGCACTCCACGCACCACCACGCACCACCTGAATCCAATGTATAGGGCACTCCACGCACCACCTGAATCTAATGCAGAGGGCACTCCACGCACCACCTGAATCCAATGCAGAGGGCACTCCACGCACCACCTGAGTCCAATGCAGAGGGCACTCCACGCACCCCTTGAGTCCAATGCAGAGGGCACTCCACGCACCACCTGAATCCAATGCAGAGACGATCCACGCACCACCTGAATCCAATGCAGAGGGCACTCCACGCACCACCTGAATCCAATGCAGAGGGCACTCCACGCACCACCTGAATCCAATGCAGAGGGCACTCCACGCACCACCTGAACCCAATGCAGAGGGCCCTCCAAGCACCACCTGAACCCAATACAGAGGGCACTTCACGCACCACCTGAATCCAATGCAGAGGGCACTCCACGCACCACCTGAATTCAATGCAGAGGGCACTCCACGCACCACCACCTGAATTCAATGCAGAGGGCACTCCACGCACCACCTGAATCCAATGCATAGGGCACTCCACGCACCACCACCTGAATCCAATGCAGAGGGCACTCCACGCGCCACCTGAATCCAATGCAGAGGGCACTCCACGCACCACCTGAATCCAATGCAGAGGGCACTCCACGCACCACCTGAATCCAATGCAGAGGCTATCCACGCACCACCTGAATCCAATGCAGAGGGCACTCCACGCACCACCACCTGAATCCAATGCAGAGGGCACTCCACGCACCACCACGCACCACCTGAATCCAATGTATAGGGCACTCTACGCACCACCTGAATCTAATGCAGAGGGCACTCCACGCACCACCTGAATCCAATGCAGAGGGCACTCCACGCACCACCTCAGTCCAATGCAGAGGGCACTCCACGCACCACCTGAATCTAATGCAGAGGGCGATCCACGCACCACCTGAATCCAATGCAGAGGGCACTCCACGCACCACCTGAATCCAATGCAGAGGGCACTCCACGCACCACCTGAATCCAATGCAGAGGGCACTCCACGCACCACCTGAATCCAATGCAGAGGGCCCTCCACGCACCACCTGAATCCAATGCAGAGAGCACTCCACAAACCACCTGAATCCAATGCAGAGGGCACTCCACAAACCACCTGAATCCAATGCAGAGGGCACTCCACGCACCACCTGAATCCAATGCAGAGGGCACTCCACGCACCACCTGAATCCAATGCAAAGGGCACTCCACGCACCACCTGAATCCAATGCAGAGGGCACTCCACTCACCACCTGAATCCAATGCAGAGAGCACTCCACGCACCACCTGAATCCAATGCAGAGGGCACTCCACGCACCACCTGAATCCAATGCAGAGGGCACTCCACGCACCACCTGAATCCAATGCAGAGGGCACTCCACGCACCACCTGAATCCAATGCAGAGGGCACTCCACGCACCACCACCTGAATCCAATGCAGAGGGCACTCCACGCACCACCTGAATCCAATGCAGAGGGCGATCCACGCACCACCTGAATCCAATGCAGAGGGCACTCCATGCACCACCTGAATCCAATGCAGAGACTATCCACGCACCACCTGAATCCAATGCAGAGGGCACTCCATACACCACCTGAATCCAATGCCGAGGGCACTCCACGCACCACCTGAATTAAATGCAGAGGGCACTCCACGCACCACCTGAATTCAATGCAGAGGGCACTCCACGCACCACCTGAATTCAATGCAGAGGGCACTCCACGCACCACCACCAGAATCCAATGCAGAGGGCACTCCACGCACCACCTGAATCCAATGCAGAGGGCACTCCACGCACCACCTGAATCCAATGCAGAGGGCACTCCACGCACCACCTGAATCTAATGCAGAGGGCACTCCACGCACCACCTGAATCCAATGCAGAGGGCACTCCACGCACCACCTGAATCCAATGCATAGGGCACTCCACGCACCACCACCTGAATCCAATGCAGAGGGCACTCCACGCGCCACCTGAATCCAATGCAGAGGGCACTCCACGCACCACCTGAATCCAATGCAGAGGGCACTCCACGCGCCACCTGAATCCAATGCAGAGGGCACTCCACGCACCACCTGAATCCAATGCAGAGGGCACTCCACGCACCACCACCTGAATCCAATGCAGAGGCTATCCACGCACCACCTGAATCCAATGCAGAGGGCACTCCACGCACCACCACCTGAATCCAGTGCAGAGGGCACTCCACGCACCACCACGCACCACCTGAATCCAATGTATAGGGCACTCCACGCACCACCTGAATCTAATGCAGAGGGCACTCCACGCACCACCTGAATCCAATGCAGAGGGCACTCCACGCACCACCTGAGTCCAATGCAGAGGGCACTCCACGCACCACTTGAGTCCAATGCAGAGGGCACTCCACGCACCACCTGAATCCAATGCAGAGACGATCCACGCACCACCTGAATCCAGTGCAGAGGGCACTCCACGCACCACCACGCACCACCTGAATCCAATGTATAGGGCACTCCACGCACCACCTGAATCCAATGCAGAGGGCACTCCACGCACCACCTGAATCCAATGCAGAGGGCACTCCACGCACCACCTGAATCCAACGCAGAGGGCACTCCACGCACCACCTGAATCCAATGCAGAGGGCCCTCCACGCACCACCTGAATCCAATGCAGAGAGCACTCCACAAACCACCTGAATCCAATGCAGAGGGCACTCCACAAACCACCTGAATCCAATGCAGAGGGCACTCCACGCACCACCTGAATCCAATGCAGAGGGCACTCCATGCACCACCTGAATCCAATGCAGAGGACACTTCACGCACCACCTGAATCCAATGCAGAGGGCACTCCACGCACCACTTGAATCCAATGCAGAGGGCACTCCACTCACCACCTGAATCCAATGCAGAGAGCACTCCACGCACCACCTGAATCCAATGCAGAGGGCACTCCACGCACCACCTGAATCCAATGCAGAGGGCACTCCACGCACCACCACCTGAATCCAATGCAGAGGGCACTCCACGCACCACCTGAATCCAATGCAGAGGGCGATCCACGCACCACCTGAATCCAATGCAGAGGGCACTCCATGCAACACCTGAATCCAATGCAGAGACTATCCACGCACCACCTGAATCCAATGCAGAGGGCACTCCATACACCACCTGAATCCAATGCCGAGGGCACTCCACGCACCACCCGAATTCAATGCAGAGGGCACTCCACGCACCACCTGAATTCAATGCAGAGGGCACTCCACGCACCACCTGAATTCAATGCAGAGGGCACTCCACGCACCACCACCTGAATCCAATGCAGAGGGCACTGCACGCACCACCTGAATCCAATGCAGAGGGCACTCCACGCACCACCTGAATCCAATGCAGAGGGCACTCCACGCACCACCTGAATCCAATGCATAGGGCACTCCACGCACCACCACCTGAATCCAATGCAGAGGGCACTCCACGCGCCACCTGAATCCAATGCAGAGGGCACTCCACGCACCACCTGAATCCAATGCAGAGGGCACTCCACGCGCCACCTGAATCCAATGCAGAGGGCACTCCACGCACCACCTGAATCCAATGCAGAGGGCACTCCACGCACCACCACGCACCACCTGAATCCAATGTATAGGGCACTCCACGCACCACCTGAATCTAATGCAGAGGGCACTCCACGCACCACCTGAATCCAATGCAGAGGGCACTCCACGCACCACCACCTGAATACAATGCAGACGGCACTCCACGCACTACCTGAATCCAATGCAGAGGGCGATCCACGCACCACCTGAATCCAATGCAGAGGGCACTCCACGCACCACCACCTGAATCCAATGCAGAGGGCACTCCACGCACCACCTGAATCCAATGCAGAGGGCGATCCACGCACCACCACCTGAATCCAATGCAGAGGCTATCCACGCACCACCTGAATCCAATGCAGAGGGCACTCCACGCACCACTTGAGTCCAATGCAGAGGGCACTCCACGCACCACCTGAATCCAATGCAGAGACGATCCACGCACCACCTGAATCCAATGCAGAGGGCACTCCACGCACCACCTGAATCCAATGCAGAGGGCACTCCACGCACCACCTGAATCCAATGCAGAGGGCACTCCACGCACCACCTGAATCCAATGCAGAGGGCACTCCACGCACCACCTGAACCCAATGCAGAGGGCCCTCCAAGCACCACCTGAACCCAATACAGAGGGCACTTCACGCACCACCTGAATCCAATGCAGAGGGCACTCCACGCACCACCTGAATTCAATGCAGAGGGCACTCCACGCACCACCACCTGAATTCAATGCAGAGGGCACTCCACGCACCACCTGAATCCAATGCATAGGGCACTCCACGCACCACCACCTGAATCCAATGCAGAGGGCACTCCACGCGCCACCTGAATCCAATGCAGAGGGCACTCCACGCACCACCTGAATCCAATGCAGAGGGCACTCCACGCACCACCTGAATCCAATGCAGAGGCTATCCACGCACCACCTGAATCCAATGCAGAGGGCACTCCACGCACCACCACCTGAATCCAATGCAGAGGGCACTCCACGCACCACCACGCACCACCTGAATCCAATGTATAGGGCACTCTACGCACCACCTGAATCTAATGCAGAGGGCACTCCACGCACCACCTGAATCCAATGCAGAGGGCACTCCACGCACCACCTCAGTCCAATGCAGAGGGCACTCCACGCACCACCTGAATCTAATGCAGAGGGCGATCCACGCACCACCTGAATCCAATGCAGAGGGCACTCCACGCACCACCTGAATCCAATGCAGAGGGTACTCCACGCACCACCTGAATCCAATGCAGAGGGCACTCCACGCACCACCTGAATCCAATGCAGAGGGCCCTCCACGCACCACCTGAATCCAATGCAGAGAGCACTCCACAAACCACCTGAATCCAATGCAGAGGGCACTCCACAAACCACCTGAATCCAATGCAGAGGGCACTCCATGCACCACCTGAATCCAATGCAGAGGGCACTCCACGCACCACCTGAATCCAATGCAGAGGGCACTCCACTCACCACCTGAATCCAATGCAGAGAGCACTCCACGCACCACCTGAATCCAATGCAGAGGGCACTCCACGCACCACCTGAATCCAATGAAGAGGGCACTCCACGCACCACCTGAATCCAATGCAGAGGGCACTCCACGCACCACCTGAATCCAATGCAGAGGGCACTCCACGCACCACCACCTGAATCCAATGCAGAGGGCACTCCACGCACCACCTGAATCCAATGCAGAGGGCGATCCACGCACCACCTGAATCCAATGCAGAGGGCACTCCATGCACCACCTGAATCCAATGCAGAGACTATCCACGCACCACCTGAATCCAATGCAGAGGGCACTCCATACACCACCTGAATCCAATGCCGAGGGCACTCCACGCACCACCTGAATTCAATGCAGAGGGCACTCCACGCACCACCTGAATTCAATGCAGAGGGCACTCCACGCACCACCTGAATTCAATGCAGAGGGCACTCCACGCACCACCACCAGAATCCAATGCAGAGGGCACTCCACGCACCACCTGAATCCAATGCAGAGGGCACTCCACGCACCACCTGAATCCAATGCAGAGGGCACTCCACGCACCACCTGAATCTAATGCAGAGGGCACTCCACGCACCACCTGAATCCAATGCAGAGGGCACTCCACGCACCACCTGAATCCAATGCATAGGGCACTCCACGCACCACCACCTGAATCCAATGCAGAGGGCACTCCACGCGCCACCTGAATCCAATGCAGAGGGCACTCCACGCACCACCTGAATCCAATGCAGAGGGCACTCCACGCGCCACCTGAATCCAATGCAGAGGGCACTCCACGCACCACCTGAATCCAATGCAGAGGGCACTCCACGCACCACCACCTGAATCCAATGCAGAGGCTATCCACGCACCACCTGAATCCAATGCAGAGGGCACTCCACGCACCACCACCTGAATCCAGTGCAGAGGGCACTCCACGCACCACCACGCACCACCTGAATCCAATGTATAGGGCACTCCACGCACCACCTGAATCTAATGCAGAGGGCACTCCACGCACCACCTGAATCCAATGCAGAGGGCACTCCACGCACCACCTGAGTCCAATGCAGAGGGCACTCCACGCACCACTTGAGTCCAATGCAGAGGGCACTCCACGCACCACCTGAATCCAATGCAGAGACGATCCACGCACCACCTGAATCCAGTGCAGAGGGCACTCCACGCACCACCACGCACCACCTGAATCCAATGTATAGGGCACTCCACGCACCACCTGAATCCAATGCAGGGGGCACTCCACGCACCACCTGAATCCAATGCAGAGGGCACTCCACGCACCACCTGAATCCAACGCAGAGGGCACTCCACGCACCACCTGAATCCAATGCAGAGGGCCCTCCACGCACCACCTGAATCCAATGCAGAGAGCACTCCACAAACCACCTGAATCCAATGCAGAGGGCACTCCACAAACCACCTGAATCCAATGCAGAGGGCACTCCACGCACCACCTGAATCCAATGCAGAGGGCACTCCATGCACCACCTGAATCCAATGCAGAGGACACTTCACGCACCACCTGAATCCAATGCAGAGGGCACTCCACGCACCACTTGAATCCAATGCAGAGGGCACTCCACTCACCACCTGAATCCAATGCAGAGAGCACTCCACGCACCACCTGAATCCAATGCAGAGGGCACTCCACGCACCACCTGAATCCAATGCAGAGGGCACTCCACGCACCACCTGAATCCAATGCAGAGGGCACTCCACGCACCACCACCTGAATCCAATGCAGAGGGCACTCCACGCACCACCTGAATCCAATGCAGAGGGCGATCCACGCACCACCTGAATCCAATGCAGAGGGCACTCCATGCAACACCTGAATCCAATGCAGAGACTATCCACGCACCACCTGAATCCAATGCAGAGGGCACTCCATACACCACCTGAATCCAATGCCGAGGGCACTCCACGCACCACCCGAATTCAATGCAGAGGGCACTCCACGCACCACCTGAATTCAATGCAGAGGGCACTCCACGCACCACCTGAATTCAATGCAGAGGGCACTCCACGCACCACCACCTGAATCCAATGCAGAGGGCACTGCACGCACCACCTGAATCCAATGCAGAGGGCACTCCACGCACCACCTGAATCCAATGCAGAGGGCACTCCACGCACCACCTGAATCTAATGCAGAGGGCACTCCACGCACCACCTGAATCCAATGCAGAGGGCACTCCACGCACCACCTGAATCCAATGCATAGGGCACTCCACGCACCACCACCTGAATCCAATGCAGAGGGCACTCCACGCGCCACCTGAATCCAATGCAGAGGGCACTCCACGCACCACCTGAATCCAATGCAGAGGGCACTCCACGCGCCACCTGAATCCAATGCAGAGGGCACTCCACGCACCACCTGAATCCAATGCAGAGGGCACTCCACGCACCACCACGCACCACCTGAATCCAATGTATAGGGCACTCCACGCACCACCTGAATCTAATGCAGAGGGCACTCCACGCACCACCTGAATCCAATGCAGAGGGCACTCCACGCACCACCACCTGAATACAATGCAGACGGCACTCCACGCACTACCTGAATCCAATGCAGAGGGCGATCCACGCACCACCTGAATCCAATGCAGAGGGCACTCCACGCACCACCACCTGAATCCAATGCAGAGGGCACTCCACGCACCACCTGAATCCAATGCAGAGGGCGATCCACGCACCACCACCTGAATCCAATGCAGAGGCTATCCACGCACCACCTGAATCCAATGCAGAGGGCACTCCACGCACCACCACCTGAATCCAATGCAGAGGGCACTCCAAGCACCACCTGAATCCAATGCAGAGGACACTCCACGCCCCACCTGAATCCAATGCAGAGGGCACTCCACGCACCACCTGAATCCAATGCAGAGGGCACTCCACGCACCACCACCTGAATCCAATGCAGAGGGCACTCCACGCACCACCTGAATCCAATGCAGAGGGCACTCCACGCACCACCACCTGAATCCAATGCAGAGGGCACTCCACGCACCACCTGAATCCAATTCAGAGGGCACTCCAAGCACCACCTGAATCCAATGCAGAGACTATCCACGCACCACCTGAATCCAATGCAGAGGGCACTCAACGCACCACCTGAATCCAATGCAGAGACTATCCACGCACCACCACCTGAATCCAATGCAGAGGGCACTCAACGCACCACCTGAATCCAATGCAGAGGGCACTCCACGCACCACCTGAATCCAATGCAGAGGGCACTCCACGCACCACCTGAATCCAATGCAGAGGACACTCCACGCACCACCTGAATCCAATGCAGAGTCTATCCACGCACCACCTGAATCCAATGCAGAGGGCACTCCACGCACCACCACCTGAATCCAATGCAGAGGGCACTCCACGCACCACCTGAATCCAATGCAGAGGGCACTCCACGCACCACCTGAATCCAATGCAGAGGGCACTCCACGCACCACCTGAATCCAATGCAGAGGGCACTCCACGCACCACCACCTGAATCCAATGCAGAGGGCACTCCACGCACCACCTGAATCCAATGCAGAGGGCGATCCACGCACCACCTGAATCCAATGCAGAGGGCACTCCATGCACCACCTGAATCCAATGCAGAGACGATCCACGCACCACCTGAATCCAATGCAGAGGGTGTGAGAAGGTGGTCTGATATGCAGTGCTCACTATTCTAGTGAACACTATGTATCAGTCCAGCAACCCTTATTGATGATTGGTTGTAAGTCAACCTTATAGACCAGCTATCCTATTAGCGTGGATACGAGCAGTCTAAGGCTAAAGACTCGAGAGGGCGTGTTAAGCCAGCTGTTATACCACACATATACCCCTTGAACACCAAGTGAAAGGACACCACACAAGTGTTATGAAAATAAACAAGATATTTATTAAGAATCACAACAGCCCTGTACTCTTTATGAGGACAGGGTACTAAGCACAAACCAAAACTCTTACAAAAATACTTAAGTTAGCACAGTATATACAAATGCCCGAGGGGCACGGAAAACCATATACTCTGAAAGTGGAATGCGAAATTACTAGCAGGTAAGTACAGTACTAATAGCCTTTGGAATCGCTAGGACTTGACTATAGAATCGTTAGATTACTTCTAGGAGACCCAGGGGACTCGGGTGCAGAGTGTGCACTCTCACGCGTGATGCAGGACAAAGTCTATGGTAGCTAGGAATTGCAAAGTTAGTGTTCTCGGGCGAACCCGACCTGGTAGGAGGAAAACGAAAGTGGATTCTGACCCTTGGATAGTGAGGCTATGCTGGGGCACCAAAATGCCTAAGTTACCTAGCCCAGGGGCTGCAGCTGCATAGGTCTCAAAAGACGTCGGGAATCCTCGTAGACGGACCAGGAGCCTGGAAGAAAGAAGTTGCTGGCAGTCGACCAGTGAAGAAAGTTCGGTGGATCCAAGCCTGGATCGATGGAAGATGACACCTGAAAGCAGAGGGGACCAAGTTCGTGACTACTAGCCAGTAGTCAGTGGGCACCAGGAGGGCACCGGATGGTAGCCACCTCGACAAGGTGAGTGGGTGACGCTGTGCTCGGAGATCTCACGGACCAGGAGGCGTTGTCGGCGACCAGGATGGAGGAGCGAGCTGTCCCACGAAGATAGAAGCTGTCGGCGTCGCTGGACCCAGGATTGGGCAACAAAGCCTTGGCAAATTCAAGCCCACGCGGTGGAGCTAAATAGGCGTCTGGAGTGGACCAGGAGGGTCCGGGGTGCCTCTCTTGAAGAAGGAAGCAAGGGCCAGTCTGGAGCAACCAGACCAGCAGCAGTGATGTCGTCGGGCGTCGTTCAGAAGGCCACAAGCCAGCCGGCTAGTAGCCAAACAACGCGGGGCACAGCAAACAGCAGAAGGGCCCCACGCAGATCGTGGAGATGCAGGGAGGCTGATCTTGGATGCTGGAGCTGCGCAGGGTTGGGGCTTCTCGGACCCCAAAGCACTCACCAGTGGAAGACTCGGTGGGCTTGTTACAAAGAAGTCGTGCAGTCTTGGCGATCGTCGGTCCCTCGAGGTCTCGTCGCACTCACAGTTCTCAGCTTTGCTGTAGAGGTGAGTAGAGGTCAGAGGTGCCAGGGAAGCCGGGTCTCGTCGAGCTGGGTCGTCGGATTCGTGATGAAGGACTTGCCGCAGACCGCAGTGTTCTTTAGGATGGTGCCTGCGGATGCAGGGTGACTACTCCTTAGCCACAAGGGAGAATCTTGATGAAGAAATCTTGAAGTCCTTTCGCAGAAAGTCGTGTCTTGATTCCAAAGATGATCTAATTTGAACAGGGGGCCCGCTCCCATCTTTATACTAAAAAAGGGGGCTGACCCGGTGACTAGGTCCTGCCTATGGGTGGGACTAGGAGGGGGGTGGTTACACCCCTCTGCCATGCCGGACTTTCCCCAGGCCAGGGGCTGGTGTGCCCCTGGAACTGGTTCTGACCGGCCTATGCGTAGTGAGCACCGGGGTGCCACTCAGCAGTCACCTTCCTGAAAAGCCCTGCCTACCCAGGATACACAAAACCATGTCTGGGACGGTGCTAGCACCGCCCCTGACAGGAAACCCTTTGTCCAGGCTCCCCTCGCTGGAAGGACTCCCAGCTGCAGGGTGTCAGACTCGTGTCTGTGGTGGCAGCATCCATTTTGTGGAGCTGAGGCTTCAGTTAACTTTAACCGGGGTTCACAGTTACATACATGTCTTGTCCCTCTAGAAGGGTGGAATGCTAACCCCGTCGCCAGAATTGGCGAGGGGTTAGTATTCCAATTCGTATGACACCTTACTCGACATGTTTTGATAAAGCAATACCAAAGTTAGCATTTAACCGCGAGGATTATAATGCACTTAAGAGTATATGGTATGCGATATCATGGAACAGCTATTAGGACTTGGTTCCGCAAGCTGCAGACAGGCTCAGCTCATGCCAGAGCACCATCTCACACGATTCCAAGCACTCTGCCTTCAGGATTGTCAAGGCCTGCCATAGGAGTGACTGATAGGAATCTGTGTGTCCATTTTAGGGTTAGGTATAGGTATACTACACCTACAGCAAAGGGTGATTACACGACTTTGCCCCAGCTGTCATGCAGCCAGTTGTGTCAAATTTAGGAGGTCAGCCAGGGGTGGCATAATACATGCTGCAGCCCCTGGCAGCCCTGGGTACACCCATGCCCTGAGTTACAGGGTCTGATAGGGTGGCCCAGTACCAATTGGAAATGTACCTAGGGTACATGGAATCCATTTTAAAGAGAGAGCAGTAGGCCTGGGGTCCTGATTGGCAGGATCCCAGGTCGACTATGTCAAAAACCAGCTAAAACACAGGGCAAAAAGTTGGGGGCAACCATAGTCAGGAGGTACCTTCCTACACAACCCCCCTCCCCCCCAAACGAAAGGAGATAAGGCTATCCTTGTCCAGGTAAGCCTTTATTACCTAAGTGGCCATATAAGGAAGGACCAGCTCTGGCTTGGTTTCCCCCTGTGTCATGGTCCACTAGGCAACCCCTCACCCTAAGGGTATTTGAGGGTCTCCACCATAGGGAATCTCTGTCTCTGGTGTGTCTTGGGAAAGTAAAAGGCTGATGCTGGGATGGAATACTGAAGTGAGGCTCCTCTACCTTTGGGCTCAACTTCCTCCAATCACCATTCATCATGTGTGCCTTTCTTTCTTTAGCTGAGATGCACTGAGCTCTCAGGGTCAGCCTCTGGCTACCTAAAGCTGGAGGCTGAGTCCCTCTGTTTGGCTTACTGGAGGGACAGGTCAGGTCTGGGGTTTTTAGGCCCCATGTTTGGCTGTGCCCAACAGTGTCCAGCTGTGGGGGGTCCCTAACTACTTTTAAGGGGGATCCCTCAGGAGTCTGTTTTATTTTCACTTGGCTAGGTTTACCAGCTTCAGTGATCCTAATCTGCTGATTAAGGGGTTCTTTTGGACAGGGGGCCCTTTGGGGTCCACCACTGGCCTCCCTGACCTCTTCAGCCCTGGGCTGACTGAGGCAGGGTAGAGAGGTGCAGGTTACCTGCTCCAGACTGGGCCCCACCTGGGAAGGGTCCACTACCATCAGGGGCTCTGCCAGGCTAGGCCTGACTACCTCTGGGGCAGTTCCTTCAACAGGGGTAGAGTCAGTTCCCTGAGGAGGCTGGCTCTCACCTAGTGTCTGGGAGGGGGAAGACTCTTCTTCCTCCTCAATGCTCTCTGTTTGAGTGGAGTGATCCATTGTTTCAGGCTTCACAACCTCACTATCTGTCTGAGTAGAGGCTGAGACCATTTCAACCTTGCCAACCTTTTCAGGAGGGCACTCAGTTTGTGTTTGGGCTGTGACTGTCACAGCCCTCCTATCCTGTTCTGGAAAGTCTGTCTGAGCCTGGACAGTGGCTACCACTGCCCTTCCAACCTTTTCAGGGAGGAATGGTGCTTGGACTGGGGCTGTAGCTATTACTGCCCCACTAACCTGTCTGGACAGGCCTATCATTCTGGAGTGAGTTTCTTGTTCCACCTCAGCCCATGCTGAGAGTTCCAGGTCATTCACCAGTAAGCAATCTACAGGTAGGTTATCTGTCACTGCCACTCTTATGGGCCCTGTGACATTACCCCAGCTGAGCTTGACTACTGCCATGGGATGCCTTCTCTTCATTCCATGAATGTCTGTCACCTGATAAGTAAAACCAGGGGTCAGTTGAGCAGAGGGGACCAGATGGTCACTCACCATGGTGAGGCTGGCCCCTGTGTCTCTGAATGCCTCAACTTTCTGACCATTCACTAAAACTTCTTGTCTATACTTTCCCAAAATGTGGGGTCCAGTAGTGAAGTTGGCAAACCCCATGCCAGTCTCACAGACAAGAGTGTGGTCAGGGAACCTGGCTAGGCCATAGTCCTCCTGATTGCCCAAAGTAATGCCCACCACATTCTTGGGGGCACTCCCACCACCTGGGGGATTACCACTAGTGGTAACAGGAGGTTTAGGAGTATTACCTGGGGGTATATTTCCCTTATTACCATTTTTAGGGCAACTGGCATCACTTTTGTAATGACCCACCTGTTTACAGGTATGGCAATACGGTTTCTTCTGTTCTGAAGGAGTGTTCTGGGACCCACCACTCTTGTTGGAGTTTTGGGGCCCTTGAGAAGTCTTCTCTGTGGATTTATCCCCACCCTTCTCTTGAGGCTTGGTTGATTCCTTTTTCTGGTCACCACCCTGGTTTTTAGGCCTAACCCTGGTTCTGACCCATTTGTCTGCCCTCTTACCCAATTCCTGTGGAGAGGTCAGATCAGAGTCTACCAGGTGCTGATGTAATAACTGGTTCTGACAATTATTTAAGATTTGCTCCCTCATAATTAGATTATACAATCCTTTAAAATCAGTAACCTTACTACCCAGTAGCCAGCCTTCAAAAGCCTTAGTGGCACAATCAACAAAGTCAGTCCAATCTTGAGACTGAGTTTTCTGGGTGTCTCTGAACAGCATCCTGTATTGTTCAGTGGTTAAACCAAACCCATCAACCAGTGTATTCTTCAAGACTTGGTAATTGTTAGCATCCTCCACCCTTGTGGTGAGGAGCTTATCTCTACCTTTACCATCAAAGGAGAGCCACAAGATAGCTGCCCACTGACTTTGGGGAACACCTTGCACAGTGCAGGCTCTCTCCAAAGCAGTAATCCATTTGTGGATGTCATCCCCTTCTTTAAAGGGGGGCACTATCTTATTCAGGTGCTTTGTATCAAAACTCCTTTCCCTATTGCTAGGTTTATTGCTGCCACCAGTGGGCTGTAGCCCACATAATTCTTGCTCTCTAGCAAGGGCAAGTCTCTCTTTGGCCAGGGCAAGTTCTTCCCTTTCAATCCTCAGTTTGAATTGACTGCCCTTTCTTCAGCTTCATACACTCTCCTATTAGGGGAAGACATCCCTCTGTGAGAAGAGTTGAGAGAGCCATTGGTTCGAAAGGATCTGTTAGAGCCTCTTGATAGAGACCTAACTCGTCCATTCCCAATGTTAAGCTGACCTGAGAGTGGCCCCAGGGGTCCCCCAGTACCAATCTCATGTCTGCTTAAGTTGGACCTGGTTAGTCTTCTGACTTCTACCTGTCCCTTATCTGCCTCATCCCCTGACAACTGGTCATCATCCTCATCCTCAGCATCATCTGCTTCCTGGGGGGGATGGTCCTGGCTATCAAAGGGTCCCTGTAAGGAGGGCAAACTTCCTTCTGGATTAGAAGGGTCTGGGTTACCAGCCCTACTGGCATCATAAGCCTCTAAGAGACCAATCAGAAAGGAAGTGGTGGGGTTAGACCCCTGTTTTAGTTTCCTGAGAGTACACACTTGTCTCATCTCATGGAAGCTAAGAGCAGCATATTTTGAAGTAAGGACCTGTGGAGGGTCCACTGACACAAGGGGATACTCAGAGTTTCCTCCTTTGTCTGACATGCTGATTCTAGTGTGGTGTAAGTGATGCACCTACCTACACTATGTGTTACCTACTGATCCCTTGCTAAGAGTTGCAGCCAAGGTGTGCTAGGCCTTGAGGAGCTGCAACAGCTGGTTCAGTAGAACTCAGAGTATTCTAAGCTTAGTTATATGTACTAACAGTACTTATGTGATCTTTCAACAAGATATTCTTAGGATACGTGTGGTAAAACAACAGCAAGCTCAAATCCCACCGCTGCCACCAATGTGAGAAGGTGGTCTGATATGCAGTGCTCACTATTCTAGTGAACACTATGTATCAGTCCAGCAACCCTTATTGATGATTGGTTGTAAGTCAACCTTATAGACCAGCTATCCTAGTAGCGTGGATACGAGCAGTCTAAGGCTAAAGACTTGAGAGGGCGTGTTAAGCCAGCTGTTTACCACACATATACCCCTTGAATACCCAGTGAAAGGACACCACACAAGTGTTATGAAAATAAACAGTTATTTATTAAGAATCACAACAGCCCTGTACTCTTTATGAGGACAGGGTACTAAGCACAAACCAAAACTCTTACAAAAATACTTAAGTTAGCACAGTATATACAAATGCCCGAGGGGCACGGAAAACCATATACTCTGAAAGTGGAATGCGAAATTACTAGCAGGTAAGTACAGTACTAATAGCCTTTGGAATCGCTAGGACTTGACTATAGAATCGTTAGATTACTTCTAGGAGACCCAGGGGACTCGGGTGCAGAGTGTGCACTCTCACGCGTGATGCGGGACAAAGTCTATGGTAGCTAGGAATTGCAAAGTTAGTGTTCTCGGGCGAACCCGACCTGGTAGGAGGAAAACGAAAGTGGATTCTGACCCTTGGATAGTGAGGCTATGCTGGGGCACCGAAATGCCGAAGTTACCTAGCCCAGGGGCTGCAGCTGCATAGGTCTCAAAAGACGTCGGGAATCCTCGTAGACGGACCAGGAGCCTGGAAGAAAGAAGTTGCTGGCAGGCGACCAGTGAAGAAAGTTCGGTGGATCCAAGCCTGGATCGATGGAAGATGACACCTGAAAGCAGAGGGGACCAAGTTCGTGACTACTAGCCAGTAGTCAGTGGGCACCAGGAGGGCACCGGATGGTAGCCACCTCGACAAGGTGAGTGGGTGACGCTGTGCTCGGAGATCTCACGGACCAGGAGGCGTTGTCGGCGACCAGTATGGAGGAGCGAGCTGTCCCACGAAGATAGAAGCTGTCGGCGTCGCTGGATCCAGGATTGGGCAACAAAGCCTTGGCAAATTCAAGCCCACGCGGTGGAGCTAAAATGGCGTCTGGAGTGGACCAGGAGGGTCCGGGGTGCCTCTCTTGAAGAAGGAAGCAAGGGCCAGTCTGGAGCAACCAGACCAGCAGCAGTGATGTCGTCGGGCGTCGTTCAGAAGGCCACAAGCCAGCCGGCTAGTAGCCAAACAACGCGGTGCACAGCAAACAGCAGAAGGGCCCCACGCAGATCCTGGAGATGCAGGGAGGCTGATCTTGGATGCTGGAGCTGCGCAGGGTTGGGGCTTCTCGGACCCCAAAGCACTCACCAGTGGAAGACTCGGTGGGCTTGTTACAAAGAAGTCGTGCAGTCTTGGCGATCGTCGGTCCCTCGAGGTCTCGTCGCACTCACAGTTCTCAGCTTTGCTGTAGAGGTGAGTAGAGGTCAGAGGTGCCAGGGAAGCCAGGTCTCGTCGAGCTGGGTCGTCGGATTCTTGATGAAGGACTTGCAGCAGACCGCAGTGTTCTTTAGGATGGTGCCTGCGGATGCAGGGTGACTACTCCTTAGCCACAAGGGAGAATCTTGATGAAGAAATCTTGAAGTCCTTTCGCAGAAAGTCGTGTCTTGATTCCAAAGATGATCTAATTTGAACAGGGGGCCCGCTCCCATCTTTATACTAAAAAAGGGGGCTGACCCGGTGACTAGGTCCTGCCTATGGGTGGGACTAGGAGGGGGGTGGTTACACCCCTCTGCCATGCTGGACTTTCCCCAGGCCAGGGGCTGGTGTGCCCCTGGAACTGGTTCTGACCGGCCTATGCGTAGTGAGCACCGGGGTGCCACTCAGCAGTCACCTTCCTGAAAAGCCCTGCCTACCCAGGATACACAAAACCATGTCTGGGACGGTGCTAGCACCGCCCCTGACAGGAAACCCTTTGTCCAGGCTCCCCTCGCTGGAAGGACTCCCAGCTGCAGGGGGTCAGACTCGTGTCTGTGGTGGCAGCATCCATTTTGTGAAGCTGAGGCTTCAGTTAACTTTAACCGGGGTTCACAGTTCCATACATGTCGTGTCCCTCTAGAAGGGTGGAATGCTAGCCCCGTCGCCAGAAATGGCGAGGGGTTAGTATTCCAATTCGTATGACACCTTACTCGACATGTTTTGATAAAGCAATACCAAAGTTAGCATTTAACCGCGAGGATTATAATGCACTTAAGAGTATATGGTATGCGATATCATGGAACAGCTATTAGGACTTGGTTCCGCAAGCTGCAGACAGGCTCAGCTCATGCCAGAGCACCATCTCACACGATTCCAAGCACTCTGCCTTCAGGATTGTCAAGGCCTGCCATAGGAGTGACTGATAGGAATCTGTGTGTCCATTTTAGGGTTAGGTATAGGTATACTACACCTACAGCAAAGGGTGATTACACGACTTTGCCCCAGCTGTCATGCAGCCAGTTGTGTTAAATTTAGGAGGTCAGCCAGGGGTGGCATAATACATGCTGCAGCCCCTGGCAGCCCTGGGTACACCCATGCCCTGAGTTACAGGGTCTGATAGGGTGGCCCAGTACCAATTGGAAATGTACCTAGGGTACATGGAATCCATTTTAAAGAGAGAGCAGTAGGCCTGGGGTCCTGATTGGCAGGATCCCAGGTCGACTATGTCAAAAACCAGCTAAAACACAGGGCAAAAAGTTGGGGGCAACCATAGTCAGGAGGTACCTTCCTACAGAGGGCACTCCACGCATCACCTGAATCCAATGCAGAGACTATCCACGCACCACCTGAATTCAATGCAGTGGGCACTCCACGCACCACCTGAATCCAATGCAGAGGGCACTCCACGCACCACCACGCACCACCTGAATCCAATGTATAGGGCACTCCACGCACCACCTGAATCTAATGCAGAGGGCACTCCACGCACCACCTGAATCCAATGCAGAGGGCACTCCACGCACCACCTGAGTCCAATGCAGAGGGCACTCCACGCACCACTTGAGTCCAATGCAGAGGGCACTCCACGCACCACCTGAATCCAATGCAGAGACGATCCACGCACCACCTGAATCCAATGCAGAGGGCACTCCACGCACCACCTGAATCCAATGCAGAGGGCACTCCGCGCACCACCTGAATCCAATGCAGAGGGCACTCCACGCACCACCTGAACCCAATGCAGAGGGCCCTCCAAGCACCACCTGAACCCAATACAGAGGGCACTTCACGCACCACCTGAATCCAATGCAGAGTGCACTCCACGCACCACCTGAATTCAATGCAGAGGGCACTCCACGCACCACCACCTGAATTCAATGCAGAGGGCACTCCACGCACCACCTGAATCCAATGCATAGTGCACTCCACGCACCACCACCTGAATCCAATGCAGACGGCACTCCACGCGCCACCTGAATCCAATGCAGAGGGCACTCCACGCACCACCTGAATCCAATGCAGAGGGCACTCCACGCGCCACCTGAATCCAATGCAGAAGGCACTCCACGCACCACCACCTGAATCCAATGCAGAGGCTATCCACGCACCACCTGAATCCAATGCAGAGGGCACTCCACGCACCACCACCTGAATCCAATGCAGAGGGCACTCCACGCACCACCACGCACCACCTGAATCCAATGTATAGGGCACTCTACGCACCACCTGAATCTAATGCAGAGGGCACTCCACGCACCACCTGAATCCAATGCAGAGGGCACTCCACGCACCACCTGAGTCCAATGCAGAGGGCACTCCACGCACCACCTGAATCTAATGCAGAGGGCGATCCACGCACCACCTGAATCCAATGCAGTGGGCACTCCACGCACCACCTGAATCCAATGCAGAGGGCACTCCACGCACCACCTGAATCCAATGCAGAGGGCACTCCACGCACCACCTGAATCCAATGCAGAGGGCACTCCACGCACCACCTGAATCCAATGCAGAGGGCCCTCCACGCACCACCTGAATCCAATGCAGAGAGCACTCCACAAACCACCTGAATCCAATGCAGAGGGCACTCCACAAACCACCTGAATCCAATGCAGAGGGCACTCCACGCACCACCTGAATCCAATGCAGAGGGCACTCCACGCACCACCTGAATCCAATGCAGAGGGCACTCCACGCACCACCTGAATCCAATGCAGAGGGCACTCCACTCACCACCTAAATCCAATGCAGAGAGCACTCCACGCACCACCTGAATCCAATGCAGAGGGCACTCCACGCACCACCTGAATCCAATGCAGAGGGCACTCCACGCACCACCTGAATCCAATGCAGAGGGCACTCCACGCACCACCTGAATCCAATGCAGAGGGCACTCCACGCACCACCACCTGAATCCAATGCAGAGGGCACTCCACGCACCACCTGAATCCAATGCAGAGGGCGATCCACGCACCACCTGAATCCAATGCAGAGGGCACTCCATGCACCACCTGAATCCAATGCAGAGACTATCCACGCACCACCTGAATCCAATGCAGAGGGCACTCCATACACCACCTGAATCCAATGCCGAGGGCACTCCACGCACCACCTGAATTCAATGCAGAGGGCACTCCACGCACCACCTGAATTCAATGCAGAGGGCACTCCACGCACCACCTGAATTCAATGCAGAGGGCACTCCACGCACCACCACCAGAATCCAATGCAGAGGGCACTCCACGCACCACCTGAATCCAATGCAGAGGGCACTCCACGCACCACCTGAATCCAATGCAGAGGGCACTCCACGCACCACCTGAATCTAATGCAGAGGGCACTCCACGCACCACCTGAATCCAATGCAGAGGGCACTCCACGCACCACCTGAATCCAATGCATAGGGCACTCCACGCACCACCACCTGAATCCAATGCAGAGGGCACTCCACGCGCCACCTGAATCCAATGCAGAGGGAACTCCACGCACCACCTGAATCCAATGCAGAGGGCACTCCACGCGCCACGTGAATCCAATGCAGAGGGCACTCCACGCACCACCTGAATCCAATGCAGAGGGCACTCCACGCACCACCACCTGAATCCAATGCAGAGGCTATCCACGCACCACCTGAATCCAATGCAGAGGGCACTCCACGCACCACCACCTGAATCCAGTGCAGAGGGCACTCCACGCACCACCACGCACCACCTGAATCCAATGTATAGGGCACTCCACGCACCACCTGAATCTAATGCAGAGGGCACTCCACGCACCACCTGAATCCAATGCAGAGGGCACTCCACGCACCACCTGAGTCCAATGCAGAGGGCACTCCACGCACCACTTGAGTCCAATGCAGAGGGCACTCCACGCACCACCTGAATCCAATGCAGAGACGATCCACGCACCACCTGAATCCAGTGCAGAGGGCACTCCACGCACCACCACGCACCACCTGAATCCAATGCAGAGGGCACTCCACGCACCACCTGAATCCAATGCAGAGGGCACTCCACGCACCACCTGAATCCAATGCAGAGGGCACTCCACGCACCACCTGAATCCAATGCAGAGGGCCCTCCACGCACCACCTGAATCCAATGCAGAGAGCACTCCACAAACCACCTGAATCCAATGCAGAGGGCACTCCACAAACCACCTGAATCCAATGCAGAGGGCACTCCACGCACCACCTGAATCCAATGCAGAGGGCACTCCATGCACCACCTGAATCCAATGCAGAGGACACTCCACGCACCACCTGAATCCAATGCAGAGGGCACTCCACGCACCACTTGAATCCAATGCAGAGGGCACTCCACTCACCACCTGAATCCAATGCAGAGAGCACTCCACGCACCACCTGAATCCAATGCAGAGGGCACTCCACGCACCACCTGAATCCAATGCAGAGGGCACTCCACGCACCACCTGAATCCAATGCAGAGGGCCCTCCACGCACCACCACCTGAATCCAATGCAGAGGGCACTCCACGCACCACCTGAATCCAATGCAGAGGGCGATCCACGCACCACCTGAATCCAATGCAGAGGGCACTCCATGCACCACCTGAATCCAATGCAGAGACTATCCACGCACCACCTGAATCCAATGCAGAGGGCACTCCATACACCACCTGAATCCAATGCCGAGGGCACTCCACGCACCACCCGAATTCAATGCAGAGGGCACTCCACGCACCACCTGAATTCAATGCAGAGGGCACTCCACGCACCACCTGAATTCAATGCAGAGGGCACTCCACGCACCACCACCTGAATCCAATGCAGAGGGCACTGCACGCACCACCTGAATCCAATGCAGAGGGCACTCCACGCACCACCTGAATCCAATGCAGAGGGCACTCCACGCACCACCTGAATCTAATGCAGAGGGCACTCCACGCACCACCTGAATCCAATGCAGAGAGCACTCCACGCACCACCTGAATCCAATGCATAGGGCACTCCACGCACCACCACCTGAATCCAATGCAGAGGGCACTCCACGCGCCACCTGAATCCAATGCAGAGGGCACTCCACGCATCACCTGAATCCAATGCAGAGGGCACTCCACGCGCCACCTGAATCCAATGCAGAGGGCACTCCACGCACCACCTGAATCCAATGCAGAGGGCACTCCACGCACCACCACCTGAATCCAATGCAGAGGCTATCCATGCACCACCTGAATCCAATGCAGAGGGCACTCCACGCACCACCACCTGAATCCAATGCAGAGGGCACTCCACGCACCACCACGCACCACCTGAATCCAATGTATAGGGCACTCCACGCACCACCTGAATCTAATGCAGAGGGCACTCCACGCACCACCTGAATCCAATGCAGAGGGCACTCCACGCACCACCTGAGTCCAATGCAGAGGGCACTCCACGCACCACTTGAGTCCAATGCAGAGGGCCCTCCACGCACCACCTGAATCCAATGCAGAGAGCACTCCACAAACCACCTGAATCCAATGCAGAGGGCACTCCACAAACCACCTGAATCCAATGCAGAGGGCACTCCACGCACCACCTGAATCCAATGCAGAGGGAACTCCACGCACCACCTGAATCCAATGCAGAGGGCACTCCACGCACCACCTGAATCCAATGCAGAGGGCACTCCACTCACCACCTGAATCCAATGCAGAGAGCACTCCACGCACCACCTGAATCCAATGCAGAGGGCACTCCACGCACCACCTGAATCCAATGCAGAGGGCGATCCACGCACCACCTGAATCCAATGCAGAGGGCACTCCACGCACCACCTGAATGCAATGCAGAGGGCGATCCACGCACCACCTGAATCCAATGCAGAGGGCACTCCACGCACCACCTGAATCCAATGCAGAGGGCACTCCACGCACCACCTGAATCCAATGCAGAGGGCACTCAACGCACCACCTGAATCCAATGCAGAGGGCACTCCACACACCACCACCTGAATCCAATGCAGAGGGCACTCCACGCACCACCTGAACCCAATGCAGAGGGCGATCCACGCACCACCTGAATCCAATGCAGAGGGCACTCCACGCACCACCTGAATCCAATGCAGAGGGCACTCCACGCACCACCTGAATCCAATGCAGAGGGCACTCAACGCACCACCTGAATCCAATGCAGAGGGCACTCCACACACCACCACCTGAATCCAATGCAGAGGGCACTCAACGCACCACCTGAATCCAATGCAGAGGGCACTCCACACACCACCATCTGAATCCAATGCAGAGGGCACTCCACGCACCACCTGAACCCAATGCAGAGGGCACTCCACGCACCACCACCTGAATCCAATGCAGAGGGCACTCCACGCACCACCTGAATCCAATGCAGAGGGCACTCCACAAACCACCTGAATCCAATGCAGAGGGCACTCCACGCACCACCTGAATCCAATGCAGAGGGCACTCCACGCACCACTTGAATCCAATGCAGAGGGCACGCCACGCACCACCTGAATCCAATGCAGAGGGCACTCCACGCACCACCTGAATCCAATGCAGAGGGCGATCCACGCACCACCTGAATCCAATGCAGAGGGCACTCCACGCACCACCTGAATCCAATGCAGAGGGCACTCCACGCACCACCTGAATCCAATGCAGAGGGCACTCCACGCACCACCTGAATCCAATGCAGAGGGCACTCCACGCACCACCTGAATCCAATGCAGAGGGCACTCCACGCATCACCTGAATCCAATGCAGAGGGCACTCCACGCACCACCTGAATCCAATGCAGAGGGCACTCCACGCCCCACCTGAATCCAATGCAGAGGGCACTCCACGCACCACCTGAATCCAATGCAGAGGGCACTCCACGCACCACCTGAATCCAATGCAGAGGGCACTCCACGCATCACCTGAATCCAATGCAGAGGGCACTCCACGCACCACCTGAGTCCGATGCAGAGGGCACTCCACGCACCACTTGAGTCCAATGCAGAGGGCGATCCATGCACCACATGAATTCAATGCAGAGACGATCCACGCACCACCTGAATCCAATGCAGAGGGCACTCCACGCACCACCTGAATGCAATGCAGAGGGCACTCCACGCACCACCTGAATCCAATGCAGAGGGCACTCCACGCACCATCTGAATCCAATGCAGAGGGCACTCCACGCACCACTTGAGTCCAATGCAGAGGGCGATCCACGCACCACCTGAATTCAATGCAGAGACGATCCACGCACCACCTGAATCCAATGCAGAGGGCACTCCACGCACCACCTGAATCCAATGCAGAGGGCACTCCACGCACCACCACCTGAATCCAATGCAGAGGGCACTCCACGCACCACCTGAATCCAATGCAGAGGGCGATCCACGCACCACCTGAATCCAATGCAGAGGGCACTCCATGCACCACCTGAATCCAATGCAGAGACTATCCACGCACCACCTGAATCCAATGCAGAGGGCACTCCATACACCACCTGAATCCAATGCCGAGGGCACTCCACACACCACCTGAATTCAATGCAGAGGGCACTCCACGCACCACCTGAATTCAATGCAGAGGGCACTCCACGCACCACCTGAATTCAATGCAGAGGGCACTCCACGCACCACCACCAGAATCCAATGCAGAGGGCACTCCACGCACCACCTGAATCCAATGCAGAGGGCACTCCACGCACCACCTGAATCCAATGCAGAGGGCACTCCACGCACCACCTGAATCTAATGCAGAGGGCACTCCACGCACCACCTGAATCCAATGCAGAGGGCACTCCACGCACCACCTGAATCCAATGCATAGGGCACTCCACGCACCACCACCTGAATCCAATGCAGAGGGCACTCCACGCGCCACCTGAATCCAATGCAGAGGGCACTCCACGCACCACCTGAATCCAATGCAGAGGGCACTCCACGCGCCACCTGAATCCAATGCAGAGGGCACTCCACGCACCACCTGAATCCAATGCAGAGGGCACTCCACGCACCACCACCTGAATCCAATGCAGAGGCTATCCACGCACCACCTGAATCCAATGCAGAGGGCACTCCACGCACCACCACCTGAATCCAGTGCAGAGGGCACTCCACGCACCACCACGCACCACCTGAATCCAATGTATAGGGCACTCCACGCACCACCTGAATCTAATGCAGAGGGCACTCCACGCACCACCTGAATCCAATGCAGAGGGCACTCCACGCACCACCTGAGTCCAATGCAGAGGGCACTCCACGCACCACTTGAGTCCAATGCAGAGGGCACTCCACGCACCACCTGAATCCAATGCAGAGACGATCCACGCACCACCTGAATCCAGTGCAGAGGGCACTCCACGCACCACCACGCACCACCTGAATCCAATGCAGAGGGCACTCCACGCACCACCTGAATCCAATGCAGAGGGCACTCCACGCACCACCTGAATCCAATGCAGAGGGCACTCCACGCACCACCTGAATCCAATGCAGAGGGCCCTCCACGCACCACCTGAATCCAATGCAGAGAGCACTCCACAAACCACCTGAATCCAATGCAGAGGGCACTCCACAAACCACCTGAATCCAATGCAGAGGGCACTCCACGCACCACCTGAATCCAATGCAGAGGGCACTCCATGCACCACCTGAATCCAATGCAGAGGACACTCCACGCACCACCTGAATCCAATGCAGAGGGCACTCCACGCACCACTTGAATCCAATGCAGAGGGCACTCCACTCACCACCTGAATCCAATGCAGAGAGCACTCCACGCACCACCTGAATCCAATGCAGAGGGCACTCCACGCACCACCTGAATCCAATGCAGAGGGCACTCCACGCACCACCTGAATCCAATGCAGAGGGCACTCCACGCACCACCACCTGAATCCAATGCAGAGGGCACTCCACGCACCACCTGAATCCAATGCAGAGGGCGATCCACGCACCACCTGAATCCAATGCAGAGGGCACTCCATGCACCACCTGAATCCAATGCAGAGACTATCCACGCACCACCTGAATCCAATGCAGAGGGCACTCCATACACCACCTGAATCCAATGCCGAGGGCACTCCACGCACCACCCGAATTCAATGCAGAGGGCACTCCACGCACCACCTGAATTCAATGCAGAGGGCACTCCACGCACCACCTGAATTCAATGCAGAGGGCACTCCACGCACCACCACCTGAATCCAATGCAGAGGGCACTGCACGCACCACCTGAATCCAATGCAGAGGGCACTCCACGCACCACCTGAATCCAATGCAGAGGGCACTCCACGCACCACCTGAATCTAATGCAGAGGGCACTCCACGCACCACCTGAATCCAATGCAGAGAGCACTCCACGCACCACCTGAATCCAATGCATAGGGCACTCCACGCACCACCACCTGAATCCAATGCAGAGGGCACTCCACGCGCCACCTGAATCCAATGCAGAGGGCACTCCACGCACCACCTGAATCCAATGCAGAGGGCACTCCACGCGCCACCTGAATCCAATGCAGAGGGCACTCCACGCACCACCTGAATCCAATGCAGAGGGCACTCCACGCACCACCACCTGAATCCAATGCAGAGGCTATCCACGCACCACCTGAATCCAATGCAGAGGCCACTCCACGCACCACCACCTGAATCCAATGCAGAGGGCACTCCACGCACCACCACGCACCACCTGAATCCAATGTATAGGGCACTCCACGCACCACCTGAATCTAATGCAGAGGGCACTCCACGCACCACCTGAATCCAATGCAGAGGGCACTCCACGCACCACCTGAGTCCAATGCAGAGGGCACTCCACGCACCACTTGAGTCCAATGCAGAGGGCCCTCCACGCACCACCTGAATCCAATGCAGAGAGCACTCCACAAACCACCTGAATCCAATGCAGAGGGCACTCCACAAACCACCTGAATCCAATGCAGAGGGCACTCCACGCACCACCTGAATCCAATGCAGAGGGAACTCCACGCACCACCTGAATCCAATGCAGAGGGCACTCCACGCACCACCTGAATCCAATGCAGAGGGCACTCCACTCACCACCTGAATCCAATGCAGAGAGCACTCCACGCACCACCTGAATCCAATGCAGAGGGCACTCCACGCACCACCTGAATCCAATGCAGAGGGCGATCCACGCACCACCTGAATCCAATGCAGAGGGCACTCCACGCACCACCTGAATGCAATGCAGAGGGCGATCCACGCACCACCTGAATCCAATGCAGAGGGCACTCCACGCACCACCTGAATCCAATGCAGAGGGCACTCCACGCACCACCTGAATCCAATGCAGAGGGCACTCAACGCACCACCTGAATCCAATGCAGAGGGCACTCCACACACCACCACCTGAATCCAATGCAGAGGGCACTCCACGCACCACCTGAACCCAATGCAGAGGGCGATCCACGCACCACCTGAATCCAATGCAGAGGGCACTCCACGCACCACCTGAATCCAATGCAGAGGGCACTCCACGCACCACCTGAATCCAATGCAGAGGGCACTCAACGCACCACCTGAATCCAATGCAGAGGGCACTCCACACACCACCACCTGAATCCAATGCAGAGGGCACTCAACGCACCACCTGAATCCAATGCAGAGGGCACTCCACACACCACCACCTGAATCCAATGCAGAGGGCACTCCACGCACCACCTGAACCCAATGCAGAGGGCACTCCACGCACCACCACCTGAATCCAATGCAGAGGGCACTCCACGCACCACCTGAATCCAATGCAGAGGGCACTCCACAAACCACCTGAATCCAATGCAGAGGGCACTCCACGCACCACCTGAATCCAATGCAGAGGGCACTCCACGCACCACTTGAATCCAATGCAGAGGGCACGCCACGCACCACCTGAATCCAATGCAGAGGGCACTCCACGCACCACCTGAATCCAATGCAGAGGGCGATCCACGCACCACCTGAATCCAATGCAGAGGGCACTCCACGCACCACCTGAATCCAATGCAGAGGGCACTCCACGCACCACCTGAATCCAATGCAGAGGGCACTCCACGCACCACCTGAATCCAATGCAGAGGGCACTCCACGCACCACCTGAATCCAATGCAGAGGGCACTCCACGCATCACCTGAATCCAATGCAGAGGGCACTCCACGCACCACCTGAATCCAATGCAGAGGGCACTCCACGCCCCACCTGAATCCAATGCAGAGGGCACTCCACGCACCACCTGAATCCAATGCAGAGGGCACTCCACGCACCACCTGAATCCAATGCAGAGGGCACTCCACGCACCACCTGAATCCAATGCAGAGGGCACTCCACGCGCCACCTGAATCCAATGCAGAGAGCACTCCACGCACCACCTGAATCCAATGCAGAGGGCACTCCACGCACCACCTGAATCCAATGCAGAGGGCACTCCACGCACCACCTGAATCCAATGCAGAGGGCACTCCACGCACCACCTGAGTCCGATGCAGAGGGCACTCCACGCACCACCTGAGTCCGATGCAGAGGGCACTCCACGCACCACTTGAGTCCAATGCAGAGGGCGATCCATGCACCACATGAATTCAATGCAGAGACGATCCACGCACCACCTGAATCCAATGCAGAGGGCACTCCACGCACCACCTGAATGCAATGCAGAGGGCACTCCACGCACCACCTGAATCCAATGCAGAGGGCACTCCACGCACCATCTGAATCCAATGCAGAGGGCACTCCACGCACCACTTGAGTCCAATGCAGAGGGCGATCCACGCACCACCTGAATTCAATGCAGAGACGATCCACGCACCATCTGAATCCAATGCAGAGGGCACTCCACGCACCACTTGAGTCCAATGCAGAGGGCGATCCACGCACCACCTGAATTCAATGCAGAGACGATCCACGCACCACTTGAGTCCAATGCAGAGGGCACTCCACGCACCACCTGAATCCAATGCAGAGGGCACTCCACGCACCATCTGAATCCAATGCAGAGGGCACTCCACGCACCACTTGAGTCCAATGCAGATGGCGATCCATGCACCACCTGAATTCAATGCAGAGACGATCCACGCACCACCTGAATCCAATCCAGAGGGCACTCCACGCACCACCTGAATCCAATGCAGAGGGCACTCCACGCACCACCTGAATCCAATGCAGAGGGCACTCCGCTAAGTAGCGAAAAGGACCGTGTTGGGAAAACCAGAGATCAAAATTATCCTGAGTTGGAAATTCAAAGTATTCACAGAAAACAAGTCTGCATTCCGTATGCAAGGCCTCACAATTGGTTTAAGTAATGTTTCTCTTATAGGAGATACTGCAAGTGAACAGTAATAGTTACCAGCAAACTAAACTGCACCAAGGGAAGTGTGTGAAAAATAAACTTCCTCACCGGAGACATGCGCCTGTAAAGGACCTCTTGAGCATTCACAGCATAATCAGAGGAGAAGAAACAATATACCTCAGGTGTCCTTATACCACCTACACTGTTACAGGCAGCATTGAAACAACAACATCTGGACACCAACCGGGTGTCATCAAAAGAGGGACATGTTAAAGTTCTAACAAGTTAGGCCCTGTGAGAAACTAAACACCATTTATATCACCCAACTACAGGGTCAAAACTAAAGAACATATAACAGAGAAAGCACAATGAAGACTGGATCACTTCTCTTATCACGGAAACGTCTCAATGCCGAGTCGGCCTGAGCCCCAAAAAGATGGGCATTGTGAAAAGGCATATCGACTAAAGTCACCTGCACCGCCTCTGAAAACCCTGACGCCGGAGCGCTACAAAGACGCCGAGGCCCGGCCTGCTGAACCAGTAGTATCCATGCCACATCTTATCAGCCTGGCTGCCTCTTGGCCATCTCTAATCAAGTTATCAACTTCAGAACCGAGGCTATCCGGAAGCGATGGCAACATAGTCTGCAAGCTATCCCACGAGCTTAACGCAGAACTTGCAGAAGCAAAGGTGTGTGTGCACCTGCATCTTGACTCTGAGAGACTCTATTGAATGGAGTCTTAGGTGGCAAAGGTGTGTGCCACATGCATCTTGACTCTGAGAGACTCTATTGAATGGAGTCTTAGGTGGCAAAGGTGTGTGCACCTGCATCTTGACTCTGAGAGACTCTATTGAATGGAGTCTTAGGTGGCAAAGGTGTGTGCCACATGCATCTTGACTCTGAGAGACCCTATTGAATGGAGTCTTAGGTGGCAAAGGTGTGTGCCACATGCATCTTGACTCTGAGAGACCCTATTGAATGGAGTCTTAGGTGGCAAAGGTGTGTGCCACATGCATCTTGACTCCGAGAGACCCTATTGAATGGAGTCTTAGGTGGCAAAGGTGTGTGTGCACCTGCATCTTGACTCCGAGAGACCCTATTGAATGGAGTCTTAGGTGGCAAAGGTGTGTGTGCACCTGCATCTTGACTCTGAGAGTCCCTATTGAATGGAGTCTTAGGTGGCAAAGGTGTGTGCCACATGCATCTTGACTCTGAGAGACCCTATTGAATGGAGTCTTAGGTGGCAAAGGTGTGTGTGCACCTGCATCTTGACTCTGAGAGACCCTATTGAATGGAGTCTTAGGTGGCAAAGGTGTGTGCACCTGCATCTTGACTCTGAGAGACTCTATTGAATGGAGTCTTAGGTGGCAAAGGTGTGTGCCACATGCATCTTGACTCCGAGAGACCCTATTGAATGGAGTCTTAGGTGGCAAAGGTGTGTGTGCACCTGCATCTTGACTCTGAGAGACCCTATTGAATGGAGTCTTAGGTGGCAAAGGTGTGTGCACCTGCATCTTGACTCTGAGAGTCCCTATTGAATGGAGTCTTAGGTGGCAAAGGTGTGTGCCACATGCATCTTGACTCTGAGAGACCCTATTGAATGGAGTCTTAGGTGGCAAAGGTGTGTGTGCACCTGCATCTTGACTCTGAGAGACCCTATTGAATGGAGTCTTAGGTGGCAAAGGTGTGTGCCACATGAATCTTGACTCCGAGAGACCCTATTGAATGGAGTCTTAGGTGGCAAAGGTGTGTGCCACATGCATCTTGACTCTGAGAGACTCTATTGAATGGAGTCTTAGGTGGCAAAGGTGTGTGCCACATGCATCTTGACTCTGAGAGACTCTATTGAATGGAGTCTTAGGTGGCAAAGGTGTGTGCCCCATGCATCTTGACTCTGAGAGACTCTATTGAATGGAGTCTTAGGTGGCAAAGGTGTGTGCACCTGCATCTTGACTCTGAGAGACTCTATTGAATGGAGTCTTAGGTGGCAAAGGTGTGTGCCACATGCATCTTGACTCTGAGAGACTCTATTGAATGGAGTCTTAGGTGGCAAAGGTGTGTGCCACATGCATCTTGACTCTGAGAGACCCTATTGAATGGAGTCTTAGGTGGCAAAGGTGTATGTGCACCTGCATCTTGACTCTGAGAGACCCTATTGAATGGAGTCTTAGGTGGCAAAGGTGTGTGCCACATGCATCTTGACTCTGAGAGACTCTATTGAATGGAGTCTTAGGTGGCAAAGGTGTGTGCCACATGCATCTTGACTCTGAGAGACCCTATTGAATGGAGTCTTAGGCGGCAAAGGTGTGTGCACCTGCATCTTGACTCTGAGAGACCCTATTGAATGGAGTCTTAGGTGGCAAAGGTGTGTGCCACATGCATCTTGACTCTGAGAGACTCTATTGAATGGAGTCTTAGGTGGCAAAGGTGTGTGCCACATGCATCTTGACTCCGAGAGACCCTATTGAATGGAGTCTTAGGTGGCAAAGGTGTGTGTGCACCTGCATCTTGACTCTGAGAGACCCTATTGAATGGAGTCTTAGGTGGCAAAGGTGTATGTGCACCTGCATCTTGACTCTGAGAGACCCTATTGAATGGAGTCTTAGGTGAAGTCTCCACCCCTAGAGAGGCTGCGGCAGCCGGAACTACCAGGCTACTCGTGTTAGGACTGTAGTGTCCTGCTGGACACGTTCTAGTTGTTGTGCCATGTAAACCTACACTGTACACCCACCCACCACTGATGTCACGAGTCACGTGACACAGTTAATAAATAGGGCGGAGCGCACGTGCTCTTGTCCAGTTACTACAGTAATTCTCCTGGTGTCAGAGTCCCTTTGATCCTGGAGTGGGGCCCTAGGCCCAACACCACATTGGCGACGAGGCGGGTAGCTGAGCCCGCCTGCCGCTCTGCTTTATCGTCCCTCATAGGCGGCCTCCTCACAGCTGTGTCCATGGCTATTGGTGATGGCAGTGGTGATCGGGCGTGACACCGCTCTTCAATGCAGCCGCGGAGCGACGACCAAGTCTAGCTGTGCCTCATCCCCCATGTCAGAAAGGGTAAAGGGGACAGACGGGCCCGGAGAAGGCGGAAACCCCGCGACAAAGCCCCGTTGCTTCCCGCCAGCGCACAACTCGCAGCCATAAGGACACCCGCGAGGCCGCGACTCACACCCGCCTGCTGAGACCCCAAAGTCCGGAACATCGACAGCCTCTCCGGACAGGCGCTTGAACGGCGCTAGGCTGCTGTCGGGAGGCCCCGCAGAGAGCGACTGAGTAGAGCTACGGGGTCCTAGGACGAGCCTGACGACTGCCCAAGGTTAGGACCACCCGAGGAAGCAGAACACAAGCCCTGCGTTGAGGCATCGCGGGAGCTGCAAGGCCCAGAGGACCGAGGCCCCAGCATTCATCGGAGGACACACCGCCGCGGCCTACGAAGCCAGAAAGCACCGTTACATAGGGTGCATCACACCGGCAAAGCGCCCCTAGGCCCCGACACAGACAACAAACATGGAGAGGCGCTGAGACTGCACGTTCCCCAGCACCAACGCCCCTGCTGCAGCCAGCTAACACGGGCATGCAGCAGTGGCTGGCGCTGAGACTGCACGTGCCCCAGCACCAACGCCCCTGCTGCAGCCAGCAAGCACGGGCATGCAGCAGTGGCTGGCGCTGAGACTGCACGTGCCCCAGCACCAACGCCCCTGCTGCAGCCAGCAAACACGGGCATGCAGCAGTGGCTGGCGCTGAGATTGCACGTGCCCCAGCACCAACGCCCCTGCTGCAGCCAGCTAACACGGGCATGCAGCAGTGGCTGGCGCTGAGACTGCACGTGCCCCAAGCACCAACGCCCCTGCTGCAGCCAGCTAACACGGGCATGCAGCAGTGGCTGGCGCTGAGACTGCACGTGCCCCAGCACCAACGCCCCTGCTGCAGCCAGCTAACACGGGCATGCAGCAGTGGCTGGCGCTGAGACTGCACGTGCCCCAGCACCAACGCCCCTGCTGCAGCCAGCTAACACGGGCATGCAGCAGTGGCTGGCGCTGAGACTGCACGTGCCCCAGCACCAACGCCCCTGCTGCAGCCAGCTAACACGGGCATGCAGCAGTGGCTGGCGCTGAGACTGCACGTGCCCCAAGCACCAACGCCCCTGCTGCAGCCAGCTAACACGGGCATGCAGCAGTGGCTGGCGCTGAGACTGCACGTGCCCCAAGCACCAACGCCCCTGCTGCAGCCAGCTAACACGGGCATGCAGCAGTGGCTGGCGCTGAGACTGCACATGCCCCAAGCACCAACGCCCCTGCTGCAGCCAGCAAACACGGGCATGCAGCAGTGGCTGGCGCTGAGACTGCACGTGCCCCAAGCACCAACGCCCCTGCTGCAGCCAGCTAACAGGGGCATGCAGCAGTGGCTGGCGCTGAGACTGCACGTGCCCCAGCACCATTGCCCCTGCTGCAGCCAGCTAACACGGGCATGCAGTAGTGGCTGGCGCTGAGACTGCACGTGCCCCAGCACCAACGCCCCTGCTGCAGCCAGCTAACACGGGCATGCAGCAGTGGCTGGCGCTGAGACTGCACGTGCCCCAGCACCAACGCCCCTGCTGCAGCCAGCTAACACGGGCATGCAGCAGTGGCTGGCGCTGAGACTGCACGTGCCCCAGCACCAACGCCCCTGCTGCAGCCAGCTAACACGGGCATGCAGCAGTTGCTGGCGCTGAGACTGCACGTGCCCCAAGCACCAACGCCCCTGCTGCAGCCAGCAAGCACGGGCCTGCAGCAGTGGCTGGCGCTGAGACTGCACGTGCCCCAGCACCAACGCCCCTGCTGCAGCCAGCAAACACGGGCCTGCAGCAGTGGCTGGCGCTGAGACTGCACGTGCCCCAGCACCAACGCCCCTGCTGCAGCCAGCAAACACGGGCCTGCAGCAGTGGCTGGCGCTGAGACTGCACGTGCCCCAGCACCAACGCCCCTGCTGCAGCCAGCAAACACGGGCCTGCAGCAGTGGCTGGCGCTGAGACTGCACGTGCCCCAGCACCAACGCCCCTGCTGCAGCCAGCAAACACGGGCCTGCAGCAGTGGCTGGCGCTGAGACTGCACGTGCCCCAGCACCAACGCCCCTGCTGCAGCCAGCAAACACGGGCCTGCAGCAGTGGCTGGCGCTGAGACTGCACGTGCCCCAGCACCAACGCCCCTGCTGCAGCCAGCAAACACGGGCCTGCAGCAGTGGCTGGCGCTGAGACTGCACGTGCCCCAGCACCAACGCCCCTGCTGCAGCCAGCAAACACGGGCATGCAGCAGTGGCTGGCGCTGAGACTGCACGTGCCCCAGCACCAACGCCCCTGCTGCAGCCAGCAAACACGGGCATGCAGCAGTGGCTGGCGCTGAGACTGCACGTGCCCCAGCACCAACGCCCCTGCTGCAGCCACTAAACACGGGCATGCAGCAGTGGCTGGCGCTGAGACTGCACGTGCCCCAGCACCAACGCCCCTGCTGCAGCCAGCAAACACGGGCATGCAGCAGTGGCTGGCGCTGAGACTGCACGTGCCCCAGCACCAACGCCCCTGCTGCAGCCAGCAAACACGGGCATGCAGCAGTGGCTGGCGCTGAGACTGCACGTGCCCCAGCACCAACGCCCCTGCTGCAGCCAGCAAACACGGGCATGCAGCAGTGGCTGGCGCTGAGACTGCACGTGCCCCAGCACCAACGCCCCTGCTGCAGCCAGCAAACACGGGCCTGCAGCAGTGGCTGGCGCTGAGACTGCACGTGCCCCAAGCACCAACGCCCCTGCTGCAGCCAGCAAACACGGGCATGCAGCAGTGGCTGGCGCTGAGACTGCACGTGCCCCAGCACCAACGCCCCTGCTGCAGCCAGCAAGCACGGGCATGCAGCAGTGGCTGGCGCTGAGACTGCACGTGCCCCAGCACCAACGCCCCTGCTGCAGCCAGCAAACACGGGCCTGCAGCAGTGGCTGGCGCTGAGACTGCACGTGCCCCAGCACCAACGCCCCTGCTGCAGCCAGCAAACACGGACATGCAGCAGTGGCTGGCGCTGAGACTGCACGTGCCCCAGCACCAACGCCCCTGCTGCAGCCAGCAAACACGGGCATGCAGCAGGGGCTCAGGTGAACGCACCCCAGAGTGCGACGCCCTGCTCGTGCATCCCAGACTCAGACACCTAATACCCGACTCCCTGGCACAGCAGAGCCCGGTGATTCCACGAAAGATGGCCGCTGCACTGCCATCCAGTGGCCACAGCGCATACTGCACCCAAGCCAAATAAATACATTGCAAGGAAACCACAGTGATGAGTGGCAGACTGCGACCACCCTTAGACTCCCGTGCTGCACCGCACAACCCAAAGTAGCACCAGGAAAAGGACTGGGGACGTGTTAGTACCACAAAACAACCCTGCAGCTGCATATACACCCCGGTGTGGCGGCCAGTCTCGACGACACTGCAAGTCACAAAAGGCCGCCAAAGCATCCCTAGAAACAGTGGTAGTGCCGCGCCCTACACAGCAAGTAGCCAGCCAGCGCCAGAAGCGACCAGGGATCATTCACCACACACTCGCCCTCAAAATCATATAGCAGGGACGTCAGCATGCAAGTGCCCACGGACGCACTACCACCACAAAGAGCTGAAGCAACCAGATGTCTGCTGAGCCACGTGGTGCTCACCGCAAGGCCACTGCAGGTATCCTCACCCCCCCTGCAGTGAGGAAACCCCAGAGTCGTCCACACTCTGCAATGCCCGCACCGACTCTGGCAGGCAGTCACACTGTGGCGGGAACCTGCAAACAGGACCAGCCCAGCTGGTCTGCAGCCAAGAATCTCCGTCAGCCTCTCCAGGAAGCTGCCGCATACACAACATGCCCCCAATGGGCTGCCTCTCAGTCGAAAAGAAAAAAAAACTACCACGCCGCATTCAAGAAACCTAAGGTGCCCCAAGCTGCACCAGCACAAAACAGCATCATACAGGCGAGAGCACCGCCTGCCACCACTGCAAAGTCCGGGGAAAGATGGACAAACGCCGCAAGGAGCTACAGGAGACTCAGAGCCACACACGGGCAGCCCCACTGACGAGAATGGACAATCAGCTAGGACTGCGACAGCTCAAGGGAAGCTGCCCCCCAGCAAGGGCACAAGAAGAAAAGTGCAGAGCACGCACCACACGTAGCCGCCCAAAGCCACCGCAAGTGAAAAGGTCACATCACTCGCCCCTGCCGGTGAACGGGCACAACCATCAACCACACCACAGGCACCCCAAGTGCCAGAAAAAAGCGTGCAAGACAGAGAACAAGACAGAACACGCAAAGCTGATACCCCTCGAAGGAACACCAGCAAAAGTCACAGGAACGGTGGCGCAACCCTCCAGACATAGCAAAGCACATGGAAAGCGCAGACAAAAGCGCACCAACGCAGAAGCACTGCAACGGAATCAAGTGACGATCCCAGGGATCACAGACGGCATGAAGACGCAAGACCACGCAAAGCCAGAAGCGCTCCGGAGGTCGCGCCTGTGAACCTGACTGCGCAGTCAGCACCCAGGAAAACATCTCCACGCAGAAACACTGCTGAACGTAGGTCAGAGAGCACACACATCTCCACCACCACAGCGAAGCCCTACAGTAGGCCGATGTTAGACGGGACCTGGAGGGTCGGCCGAGGACAAGGGGAGAGGTCTCCGGGGAGAGCCGTCTCCAGCGATCGTACAGACAAGTAACTTCCCCCCCACAGATAGGCACCACACAAGGATAAGATTTAACGTTCTTTATAAGCAATCTTGAAGTACGGTAGAATGGTACAAGGAGGTCTGGACTCAGGGGTCCCCTCGATTCTAGTCTCTTGGATGGGAAAAGGGGGTAGCGGGACAGTCTTATCACCAAACTGGTAGTTACGATGAGATGATGGATAGCTCACAATCCTCGAGCTCGGTGTTTCTTAAGGGACGGGCCGCGGCAGCGCCAGCAGGTCCCGATGAAGGTGGTAGATGCAACGGATCTCGGCAGCGCCAGCCGGTTCCAACGAGGACGGTGATTACAACGGATCGCGGCAGCGCCAGCAGGTCCCAACGAAGATGATAGTTACAACGGGTCGCGGCAGTGCCAGCAGGTCCCGACGAGGATGTAGATTGCAGAGGGCCGCGGCAGCGCCAGCGGCAGGACGACAGTTCACAAGGTAGGGCTGCGGCAGCGCCAGCAGTCCGTCAAGGATGAGTTCTTCTCGGTGTCTCTCGACTCCAGGATACAACTGCCTTCCTGCTCTGGAGCTGCCCCAGTTATAGGTCTGGCGGCCTTTGATGTCCGGACCCTCGCACTTGGAGGTCGGGAGGTCCGGGATGAGGGAGTCCAGACACCCAGCAGGGGGGTGGAGCCAGCGCCCGGGGAGGCTGGGGGCGATCGGCACCTGGCGGGGGAGAACCATCGACACTTCTTTCTCCCATTGACCTGCCAAGTGGGCCGTTCACCTGGGTGGATGGTGGTGCCGGGATGTCGGGGCCTGGCCAGGCCCAGGGTTGGGGTCGGGCTGAGGCCACGCGGCCTCGTGGTGCAGTGTCCAAGATGGCGGCCGGGCCGGGCAATGGTGCTGACGGTGGCCCGGGCCCGTGATACAGAGATGTCCGGGAGTAGGAGTCCCGTAGGGGACGGAGTGTGAGTTGCTTCGGTGGGTAGCACCTGGAGAGCTGACGTCCCGGCTCTGTCATGCGGGGAGGGAGCGAGCCCGTCATGTGGCCTGTCCAACATGCGTCCCCCCCAGCTGAAGGCGGGGAGAGTCACCCATCTTCTTGGGGACTCTCCTCGTCGAGGCGGAAAAATCGTGACAGGCCATCCGCGTTGGCATGCTCCTGGCCGGGGCGGTGTTCCACCGTGAAGTCCATCCCTTGCAGGGAGATGGACCATCGCAGGAGCTTGGGATTCTCCCCCCGCATCTGCATCAGCCATTGCAGGGGGCGGTGATCTGTTTGCACCCGAAAGTGAGTACCGAAGAGGTAGGGCCGGAGCTTCTTGAGGGCCCGTACCACAGCGAAGGCCTCCCTCTCGATGGTGCTCCAGCGCTGTTCTCGGGCCAACAGACGTCTGCTGATGAAGGCCACTGGTTGGTCGACTCCCTCGGGGTTCAGCTGGGAGAGGACTGCCCCAATGCCATGGTCGGAGGCATCAGTCTGGACGATGAACTCCCGGCTGTAGTCAGGAGCCTGGAGTACCGGGGCGGTGCACATGGTGACCTTCAGCCTTTCGAAGCCCACTTGACAATCGGGAGTCCAGTCGACTCTTTTTGGCTGGTTCTTGGAGGTCAGGGCCGTGAGGGGCCCCACAATGCTGCCATAGTCCTTCACAAACCGCCGGTAGTATCCGGTGAGCCCCAGGAAGGCCCGGACCTCGGTTTGCGTTACGGGCGGTTGCCAGGACTGTATGGCAGCGATCTTGAGTTGGAGGGGGGCCACCAGACCGCTCCCCACTTGGTGTCCTAAGTATGTCACGGACCCCTGGCCAATCTGACATTTGCTGGCCTTGATTGTGAGGCCGGCCTGTTGGAGGGCCCGCAGGACCTCTCGGAGGTGGCGGAGGTGATCTGACCAGTGGCGGCTGTAAACCGCGATATCGTCCAGGTAGGCGGCGCTGAATTCTTCGAGGCCCGCCAATACCTGGTTCACCAGGCGTTGAAAAGTTGCTGGGGCGTTTTTCATGCCGAATGGCATCACTTTGAAATGGTAGTGGCCATCCGGGGTGGAGAAAGCAGACCGTTCTTGCGCCCTGGGGGTGAGGCCGATCTGCCAGTAGCCCGCTGTCAGGTCGAAGATGCTGAGGTAGCGGGCAGCCCCCATGCGGTCGATCAGTTCATCGGCTCGGGGAATGGGGTGAGCGTCGGTCCGGGTGACAGCGTTCAGGCCCCGATAGTCAACGCAGAATCGGAGCTCAGGGGTTGTGCCGGGGGCAGCAGCTTTGGGGACCAGTACGACTGGGCTGGCCCAGGGGCTGTCCGAGGGTTCGATGACTCCGAGGGTGAGCATCTTGGAGACTTCTTCCTGGATGCAGGCACATACCCGATCTGGCACGCGGTACGCCCGATGTCTGATGGGGGGACTGTCCCCCGTGTCCACGTCGTGCAGGCACCAGGGGGTGACCCATGGGGTGAGGGAAAAGAGAGCTGCGAACTGCAGCAGGAGAGCCCGACAGTCTTGGCGCTGCTCTGAGGTCAGGGCATCTGACAGCCGGACCCCGTCTACCGAACCATCCTTTTCACGTGTCCTCAGTAGGTCAGGGAGGGGCTCGGAGTCTTCTTCTGTCCCACTGTCTGTAGCCATCAATAGGCTGAGCTCCGAGCGCACAAAGTGAGGCTTGAGTCTGTTGGCGTGGAGGACCCGGAGGGGGTTCCGGGAAGATTCCATGTCGATGAGATAGGTGACGGGGCTCTTGCGTTCGACCACCTTGAAGGGCCCCGTCCACTTATCTTGCAGGGCACAAGGTTCGGTGGGGGACATCACCCATACTTGCTGGCCAGGTACGAACTCTATGGAGGAGGCGTTCTGATCGTACCATTTCTTCATGTCCTCCTGACTGGCTTCAAGATTGGCTTCAAGATTTCTCGGAACCGTCTGGTCTGATTGCGGAGGGTCAGGAGGTACTTGTAGACATCTGGAGGGGTTTTCAGGGGGGCCATCTCCCAACCTTCCTTGACTAGGCTGAGGGGCCCTCGAACAGGGTGCCCGTCCAAGAGCTCGAAGGGGCTGAAGCTGAGGGACTTCTGAGGGACTTCTCGGTAGGCGAAGAGGAGGCACGGGAGGAGCACATCCCACTGGCGGTGGAGGGGCTCTTCTAACCCCATAATCATTCCCTTGAGTGTACGGTTGAACCGCTCAACCAGTCCGTTCCCCTGTGGGTGATAGGGGGTTGTGAATCGGTAGGTGACCCCGCACTGCTGCCAGAGGGATTTCATGTATTTCGAAATGAAGTTCGTGCCTCTGTCGCTGACGACTTCCCGGGGGAAGCCCACCCGGGAGAAGATCCCCATCAAGGCTCGGCCGACCACCGGTGCGGTTACAGTTCGAAGGGGGATGGCTTCAGGATAGCGGGTGGCATGGTCCACCAGTACCAGAATGAAGCGATGTCCTTGGGCTGTTCGGGGGTCCAGGGGCCCCACAATGTCTATTCCCACTTTTTCGAATGGGGTGGTGACCAACGGAAAGGGCTGCAGGGGCGCCTTGAGTTTGCGGCCGCTCTTCCCGCTGGCCTGACAAGTGGGACAAGACCGGCAGTGGTTGAGTACGTCATTTCTCATCTTGGGCCAGTAAAAGTGGGTCACCAGGCCGTTGTAGGTCTTGTCCTGACCCAAGTGTCCGGCCAGGGGGACATCGTGGGCCAAGTTCATCAGGAAGTCTCTAAAACGGAGGGGCACCACTAACACTCGACTGGCCCCCAACTCGGCGATTCTCTGTTCACTGTACAATAGATCATTGTCCCAATAGATCCAGTGGGCCCCGGCGGTATCTCCCGCGCTCTGGGCGAGGGCTTGTTGTCGTAGTCCCTCGAGGGAGGGACATGTCTTTTGCTCTTGAGGGAATTGTTCCTGGGTGGGTCCCCCTTCTTGACGCCACTGAGCCAGGTCTGGGAGATCCTGGGGCTGAGCGGGTTCTTCTTGGGCTTGTTCCGGGAGGTCGGCGGTGTCGGTGTCCCCCACTGGAGTGATCGGGGGAGGAGGTGCTGGCCATTCGGGTTCTTCTGGTCGGGGGATGGCGCGGGCCGCCATGGACCGGATGGTTACGCACGCCCAGTCCGGGAGGCCCAACATCCCCAGGTGCTCTCTTCTTTCCACGGCGGCCCACGGGGAACTCTTGAGATCGTAACCCAGGAGACAGTCCACGGGGGCATCATCGCGGACCGTCACCTTCAGCATGCCGGATACTCCTCCCCACTCGAAGGGGACGCAGGCCATCCAACACATGCTCTCCGAATTGTCGGCTGAACGGACGGGGCAGAGAACGTTCGGTATTATCTGCTCGGGGGTCACCAGGTGACAGCGGACGGCCGTCACACTGGCCCCCGTGTCACGTAGGGCTTCGGCCTTGCGCCCATTTATGCTCACCCACTGACTGTACTTTCTGGTGTTGGCGGGTAGGGGAGCCCGCAGGACCATGTCTCTCCCCCCCAGGCACGCCAGGACCATGGCTGCCGGTTCCCACTCTTGTTGCGCTTGTTCGTATTCTTCCTGCTCCTCGGAGACTTGCTCTTCTCCTAGGGCGGCGGCAGCTACCTGGCGGGGCCTCGGAGTCTGGTTCTGTGGGCAGTTCGGGTCATTGGCGTAGTGACCGACTCGTTGGCACCGATGACACGTGACATTGGCTCTGAACCCCGGGCGCATCGGGGGGTTGCCCCTGCTGGCCGGGGGCGGGGTGCTGGTAGCGGGAGTGGCCGGGACGGTGTCTTTCCCCCGGCCCTGGCCTCCTCCTCCTCCTCGGGGACGGTGATGGCCTTGGTTGTTCCGGTTCTGCTCGTTCGGGCCACCCCGGCCCATTTGGGTGCTTTCCCATCGGTCAGCCTCGGCGGCGAGCTGCCGTGGTTCAGTCAATTTACTGTCGAGGAGGTGCTGCCTGAGCTCGACAAAGCAGTTGTTGGAGAGGTGCTCCCACACAACAAGGTTAAAAAGCTGCTCGTAGGTCGTTACGTTGCTCCCCTTGATCCATCCCTCAAGGGCTCGGCTGAAATAGTTCACATATTCCTCCCAAGTTGTACCCGGGATTCGGGTGCAGTCGCGGAACCTCTGGCGGTACATTTTGGGTGTCAGCCCATATCGAGTGTGGAGGGCGGCCTTCATGTGATCATAGGACGTCATTTGGTGATCCGGGAGCTGTAACAGGGCATCACGGCCTTCATTGACGAACCTCCCCCATAGACCGGCTCCCCAGTCACTTCGATCGATCCGGTGAGAGGACATGGCGATCTCATAGGCCTTGAACCACTGCTGTATGTCGTCGTTTCGGTAGAACTCTCGGACGACATCTTTGGGAATGTGGACCTTTGGTTCTGAAGTTCCTGGGGTGCGTGGTTGCTCGGGCACCCCCAGGTCCTTGCCTTGCTTACGTAGTTCTATTTCTGCTAGTTTGCGCTCGTGTTCATATGCCAGTCTTTTTTCTTCAAGCTCTCTTTGTCTTTGTTTTTCCTCCCGCTCTTCTCGGAGCCGTAAGTGTTCTAGGTTCAATTTTTGTTCCGCCAGTTTTAGTTCTCCATCCATTTTGAGCCGTGCCAACTCTAGTTCATGCAGTCTGTTTTTCTCTCGCTCTTGGATCTCTTCCCGGGAGAGACCCGTTCTCCTTTCCTCGGAAGGAGTGGGGTTGGTTTCCGGTGCTTCGACGCGTTGGTCCCGGGGACCAGCGGGGTTTGCCTCTGCCCATGATTCTAGGGCGTGTTTAAAGTCATCTTTTGTGCTCAGACCGGTGGTAGCAATGCCCAGTTCTATACAAAATTGTTTTAATTCTCGATGGTTGTACTCCTCCAGCTTGTCCATTTGGAATTTCTCTGTAGACCCGCTCTCTTGGGCCGGCATTGTGGTTTAGTCGTGGGGTGAGTTGCTTTCTGTACGATTACGCGTTGGTTCGGATCGCGCCGCTGGCCACCAATGTTAGACGGGACCTGGAGGGTCGGCCGAGGACAAGGGGGGAGGTCTCCGGGGAGAGCCGTCGCCAGCGATCGTACAGACGAGTAACTTCCCCCCCACAGATAGGCACCACACAAGGATAAGATTTAACGTTCTTTATAAGCAATCTTGAAGTACGGTAGAATGGTACAAGGAGGTCTGGACTCAGGGGTCCCCTCGATTCTAGTCTCTTGGATGGGAAAAGGGGGTAGCGGGACAGTCTTATTACCAAACTGGTAGTTACGATGAGATGATGGATAGCTCACAATCCTCGAGCTCGGTGTTCTTGAGGGACGGGCCGCGGCAGCGCCAGCAGGTCCCGATGAAGGTGGTAGATGCAACGGATCTCGGCAGCGCCAGCCGGTTCCAACGAGGACGGTGATTACAACGGATCGCGGCAGCGCCAGCAGGTCCCAACGAAGATGATAGTTACAACGGGTCGCGGCAGCGCCAGCAGGTCCCGACGAGGATGTAGATTGCAGAGGGCCGCGGCAGCGCCAGCGGCAGGACGACAGTTCACAAGGTAGGGCTGCGGCAGCGCCAGCAGTCCGTCAAGGATGAGTTCTTCTCGGTGTCTCTCGACTCCAGGATACAACTGCCTTCCTGCTCTGGAGCTGCCCCAGTTATAGGTCTGGCGGCCTTTGATGTCCGACCCTCGCACTTGGAGGTCGGGAGATCTGGGATGAGGGAGTCCAGACACCCAGCAGGGGGGTGGAGCCAGCGCCCGGGGAGGCTGGGGGCGATCGGCACCTGGCGGGGGAGAACCATCGACACTTCTTTCTCCCATTGACCTGCCAAGTGGGCCGTTCACCTCCTGGGTGGATGGTGGTGCCGGGATGTCGGGGCCTGGCCAGGCCCAGGGTTGGGGTCGGGCTGAGGCCACGCGGCCTCGTGGTGCAGTGTCCAAGATGGCGGCCGGGCCGGGCAATGGTGCTGACGGTGGCCCGGGCCCGTGATACAGAGATGTCCGGGAGTAGGAGTCCCGTAGGGGACGGAGTGTGAGTTGCTTCGGTGGGTAGCACCTGGAGAGCTGACGTCCCGGCTCTGTCATGCGGGGAGAGAGCGAGCCCGTCATGTGGCCTGTCCAACAGCCGAAGACCACCCACGGTGTCCTCCCTCACACTGCCTTAAGACGGAGTCAGCCACGACCCAAGATCAGCAAGAGAGGAGTCGCACACCACACGTGGCAGGCCGCCACAGCACCATGTGCTCCAACAACCAGCGACACAAGACCGAACGTCACGTCGCCCAGCAAGCAAGAAACACGTCACCAAGTGACTAGCCAGCCAAGCACACCAGAGCAAAGGCAGCAGCCGGCGCCACAACAGCGCCGCCTCGAGGTCCAAACGCAATGCCCTCGAAGAAAAGAAAAAGAGTGACAGCTCTGTCACCCCGAAGACCGGATGAGCACAGGTGGGCTGAACAAGCCAACAAAGGGAGAAAACCGAGGACTCACAGCCAGCCAAGAAGCACACCCTCACACGCCAGATAGCCACCAAGGCGGACCGACCGTCCCAGGATACAGCCCCACGGATGAACCAAACATAAGCCGCAGCAAGCGCAGTCCACGTCTCATCCCAACGCTTCCCAGGCGACCGTCCATCCCCGAGCGTCGGCAGTCTGAGTCAGTCAGCATCCCTGCTACTGTCCGCAGATGCCACGGGTGAAGATCAGCACTGAGCGGCTGCCCTCTCACCGCCTCAAGCTGGAGTCGGCAGTGGCCCCACAACAAGCAAGAGAGGAACCGTACACTCTATGTGTCAAGACGCCACCCAAGGTCAACATCAACAAAGTGGAGGCACATGGCTGCCCAATCTCTCCAGACATCCAACACTCCCAGCAAGTCACCAACACCTATCATCCCGAGTCTCTACATGGCTGGTAACCACCATCACCCCAGCCATCAGCACCTGCGCCAACCAACACCACTGCCAAAGACTGGCAGTGTGGACTAGCAAGAGGTTCAAGAAGTTCAAGTAAGACGTGGTCCGCTGGAGTTCTGGACTAATTAAGGTCCAGAGGTGTCAGGGATAACACCCAAAGACCCCTGAGTTCTACCTGTCTCGGTGCACAGATAAACAGAAACACGGGCTTCTCGATGGTGGCGTCAAAGACCAAAGGTTTATTACTGCAGGGATACAGAAGTCACAGAAACTACACACGGGCAGATTCTAGGAGCCTGTTCGATTTATACTAAGTGGGTTGCTCCTTAAATATACAATTTTTAGCTGTAGGCAACATTCTTCACATACTCGTACATTTCTTAAACTTTGTATCCTAAACAATAAATATTTGGCGTCAAACAGGAAAAGTCAACGAAGTTCTGATGTCAAACATTACGAATGTGGGGTTCCCACTGTTCAATCATAATCTCATGTCATCTTCTCATTCAAGAGCTGGACCGCCTCATCGTAAATTTCGTTACCTCCCCATAATAAAGGCCCAGAAGGAAAAGGAGCAGAGCCAGGTGTAGAAGATAGAAAAGCAGGATAAGAGATGTTTGTGGGTCGTAAATGGGCAAGGCTACCGTCTTCGGCCGCCTAATCATGATCAGGCCAACGAGCACGAGAACCAGTATATCAGGACTGGCCTCAGGCGGAGGAGGCAGCTTCTGCCGAGTCATGCGGCCACAGCGTTTCTGAACTAAGGTGTACGTGTCATTAACAAGGTGAATCGCCGGGCTAAAGCCTACGTGTCCTTTAGCGAAATGAATTGATCAGAGGTCACTGTTTGTTCATTGACTATGTGAGGGCAAGAATACAAGATGGATGCCGTATTCTAAAATGGATGCCATTGGTGTACCGGAAATGGGCTCATAACAAGAGTGCTCTTGCTCATAGCATGGCGAAAACACCAGGATATACTATATGGATCATTTATGGTTCACTGGTACCGGAATTATAGGTTTACGACAATGTCGAAAACACGGGTTCGAATCGTCAAGGAACCTCAGACCCTCCTTTTGCCCTTACATAGGCAATTACTCACTCTATGTCAGAGTCTATCTCGATGTTCATCAGGTCAGTGATATGTTGCTGTAGCATTATTCTTTCTCGTACCTTGTCTCCCAACACAGGCGGTTTCCTTAAACAGGTTGCAGCACAGAGGCTACACAAGGCAGGACCACACTGGATAACAAGACAGCACGAGAATAGGAACACTAAGACAATACCAATGACCATCAGAACCTTTCATCCCCACGCTGATAACAGAGTCCAAAGCCATTCCATTAATGACCAATTTCCCTTGTCTACATGAATAGAGTCGGAGATCTTGTGTAGCTTAGAGATCGCTTCGTACACTGTCGGAGCATTATTAGGGATATAAACACAGCAGCCCGATTGGATCATTCTGCATTAACCCACCTCGATCTGCAAGTATTACATCAAGAACCATACGATTCTGTAATGTCATGAGACGATCCGCCTGGAGCTCAGCTGTTAAGTTACTAAGGGCACCAGCAGTTTCCGTAATAGTAGACTCAACTACCCGTGTTAGCTGACGTAGATTTCTACTATTGACCATAAGCCCCCAGAACGGAAGGAAACCTTTGAAGAAGTCGCCGGCTTCCTGACCAGCAGTATCTTCCTTGTTAAAGACACCTCTTACCACTCTGGTTTTGTGATAATTTGGGGCAGCTGTGTATGTCGGAGGCAACAGTCGAGCAATATAAAATGAACCTGAAAAGTCAGCAGGCAACCATGTATATGCTCTGTCTCGACAGATGAAGTAGGTACCCTTAGCAGTTAGGAAGGCAGGGGAAGAGTTTGATGGATACACATAAGTTTCAACACAGTCACTCTTCCCTAGCCGAGCTCTTGGATTCCTCCCATTACCTTGCAAACAGACTTGACCTCGGTGAGGTACGACCCAAACTGGAGTGGAGCTCTTACGCTTGTTTTCACCCAAACTAATGCTATACTCCGTAGCATTCCAACTCAAATAAACTCATAGCTCATCTTTAGGAATAAATGGGGTGTTATTGACGTCTTTAATCATGTCAGTTATTCCCTTTAACAAAGCTTTATTAGCGGAGTTATACTTGGTGGAACGTGGAGGACGCGGGGGATAAGTCTCGAGGGCATAGACAAATACAGTCTGAAAGGCCCGACATGATCCATTATAGCTAAAAGGCAAGACCAGGTAGGGGATGCCCTTATCCATAGTATGTGGTATCAAACCACACACCCAGCAGTCCGTTGTGTTAACTACCAGTTGGTGTTGGTGCAAGAGCTGTACAAAAGTGTTATTTATAAATTCTGAGCGTCGAGCTTGCTCATGTTCAGGAAACGGATGAAAGGAATGAAGAGAAGCAACAGTAGGAGAAACAGGAACATGGGGAGGTACTGTAGTCGTGATTGGCGCAAAGATTAAATGAATACCAAAGGCAATTCCACCCACCAACGTTATTAAAATAATCAAAAATGTAATTGCACATTGCATCAGAAAGCATTTGTTATGTAAAATTTTGTATAATCTATTCATGCAAACATAAATTACATTCTCTCGGCGCAGCCCAGGAAGCTCCATCTTCTACAACCGCTCATGACCACTGATGATTAGTACGTAGTTGAAAATGCCTCTATCAGCCCTGGGAGTTCCCAAAACCAACAGAAAGACCGACCTTGTGTCTGGCCCCCGCAAATTCAACTAGGCACAAAGCCACGACCCTACGGCGACCCAGACGGCAAGGTAACAGAAACAACAGAAATAAACAGGGAAATACAAAAAATGTTCAGTAAACTTCCTGGCTGGAGGTAATGTAATAGATCAAATATGAAAAATGCAGTTTCCTGCTTTATTTGTCCTTAGAATGAGAACGTAGGTTGTATCTCAGTTTTCCTGGCTTCGTTTGATCCGGGAATAGTCTATTTCCAGCAGGAGCAACAATGTTCGAATTTGCAGATGACAAATGTTCGTTCGATGCAGTGTTCTGGTCAGTAATCAAAGAAGCAGCTTCAGGGGGGGAGTCAGAGTTCGGTGAATCAGTTGTCAGTTCTGCATCACTGAAAGGAACATATCTAGGAACAGGTTCTGTGTCAGAGGCACCAATTCCTTGTCTAACCCAATTGTCATAAGGGAGTGGAAGGGGTACACGCTTAGTGTGAGTGGCGTGGACCCAATTTTTCCGACCAACCACGCGTACAGCAGTCCTTGTCGCCAAGAGCACCTTAAAGGGGCCCACAAACTTTGGTTGGAGATTCCGGGCCCGTCCGAAGTTCCGAATAAGGATGAAGTCTCCGGGTTTCAGCTGGTGACCTGGACTTTCCGGAGGCTTTGGCAATGCATCGAAAACCTGTTGGTGAATGAGACTCAATTTAGCAGTCAAGTCAAAAAGGTAATCAATTAACATTGGGTACTTTAGCTGCTTAAATTCTCGTGGTCTCGGTACCCCCCAGACATTTGCAGGGCGACCGAACACAATCTCATATGGGCTAAGCCCTACTCGAGAGTGCACAGTCGCTCTAGTGGATAACAAAGCCAACGGTAGTGCATCTGGCCAGGACAAACCCGTGGAAGCTTGGATCCTAGCAAGTTTCAGTTTAAGAGTACCATTGTACCCTTCTAAACCTGCTGACTGGGGGTGGTTCGCACTATGAAATTTTTGTTTAATCCCTAAGCCTGCACACACACTCTGCATAACTTTCCCTACGAACTCACTCCCATTGTCTGACCATACAATCCGTGGCATTCCATACCTGGGGAAGTATTCTTTTAGGAGGATTTTAGCAGTGGACAAAGCAGTGTTATCTTTTAACGGATATGCTTCAATCTACCTCGAAAAAGCACAGACTACCACTAGGACATATTTAAGGTTATTACATCGGTCCATGTGGATGAAATCCAACTGAATCACTTCGAAGGGACAAGAAGGAGGAGCGAAATGTCCAGCGGGTGTGGGGGTTCCCTTATCAGGATTATGCATCAGGCATACCATGCAGTTCCTAACCACTCTTTCTGCACACTTACTGATTCCATCATTCTTCCAGACTGGGGCCAACATTTTACAAATCCCTTTTGAACTGATGTGCGCTGCTCCGTGCGCCATCGTTACCACCGCAAGCACATACACATCAGGCAACATCCAACGCTGATGCTCCGACAAGTCAATCCAACATCCACTCGAGTCCAATTTACCCGTTTTCTCTTTCCATGCGATCTTTTCCTCTTCAGTCGCTTCTTCCTGAATTGCTTTCACACTTTCCACTGTGTCCTCACACATTCCCGATTCAGCAATCCATCTCGCAGACGTTGCAACATACATCCCACTCATCGTATTCCTAGCTGTCTGTTTAGCTATCTCATCAGCAAAAGCATTTCCACGACCGACATCATCCGTAACTGCTCGATGAGCACTGCATTTCACAATCGCAACTTCAGTCGGTAAGGTTAGACATTCCAACAAGTCATTGACTAACTGACCATGCTGGATCTTAGTCCCATGGGACGTAATAAAACCTCTTTCCTTCCACAGTCGACCAAAACTATGCGCTACGCCGAACGCATACTGACTATCTGTAAACACATTCACTCTCTTTCCCTTTGCTAAAACACACGCTCTAGTCAATGCAATTAACTCTGCAGCTTGGGCAGAATTCTGACTCACTCTTGCAGTCTCCACAATCGTACTCAAAGTCGTTACTGCGTAGGCAGCTGTCACATCACCATTCTCCAATTTAAAACAAGACCCGTCAACATATAATGTGCCATCTGGATCTGGTAACGGAGTGTCCTTAAGATCAATCCGTCCTTTTGTCTCCTCCTCGGTTCTAAAACAACAGTCATGGGGTTCAGAATCACTCGACTCCTGGCTAGTCGGCAACAGTGTTGCTGGATTCAGTACATTGCATCTTTTAATCTGAATGTGACTCGCTAGCAGTGTCAGCTCATAGCCTGATAATCTAGCACTGGTGAGGTGCTGAGTTTTCGTTCGGTTCATGAGTGTATCCACGGCATGTGGAACCATGACTACTAGCATATTGTTCATGACCAGACCAGCAGATTGTCGAATGGACACTGCAGCTGCTGCTGTAGCTCTTAAGCAACTCGGCAACGCTCTGGCTACCGGGTCTAATGTTGATGAAAAATACGCACAAGGACGTTGTTTATCACCAAATCGTTGCGTCAAAACACTCAACGCACAACCTTCTCTCTCATGAACATAGAGTGTAAATGGCTTACTGTAGTCAGGTGTACCCAACACAGGAGCTGAACACAGTGCATTTCGTAACTCAGAGAAACTCTGCTGACATTCAACAGACCATGGCACCGGACTCGGAACACCTTTTCCAGTCAGGGCCACCAATGGTTTTGCCAAGAGAGAAAAATTTGGGATCCATTGCCTGCAGTATGAAGTAATACCTAAAAATGCACGCACTTCTCTCTGTGTGCTAGGAACATTCATCTGCGTAATTGCTTTTATTCTCTCCGGGGTCAACCTTCTTCCCTCCTTTGACAAGAGATGACCTAAGTAGGTCACTTCTTGGCAACAATATTGCAGTTTGGAAGGTGACACCCTGTGATGTAAATCCGACAAATGATGCATTAGGGAAATTGTAGCTGTTTTGCAAGTTTCCTCGTCATCAGCAGCCACTAGAAGGTCATCTACATATTGCACCAAGGCAGAACCAGGAGGAAGCACAAAAGAATCTAACTGACTTTTTAATGCCTGCCTGTAAATGGATGGGCTTTCACAATAGCCTTGTGGAGCGCGCTTAAACCTGAAACTACGACCTCCTAGAGAGAAGCCGAAAATATCCCTGCTTTCCTCGGCTATCGGAATGCTGAAAAAGGCATTTTCAAGTCAATCACTGAAAACCATGTGGCTGTAGCAGGAATCAACGTCAACAATGCAGTAATGTCTGGAACCACAGGAAACTGTGGAATCACAATTTTGTTAACCTCTATAAGGTCAATTACAAATCTGTAGACTGGAGGTTTTGAAGGATCAGTGCATTTTAGAATCGGCAGGACAGGACTGTTACAGACATTCCCTCTAGTTTCTTCTATTACGTCTTTCTGGATCAAATCTTGTACTATCAATAAAAGCGCACGTTCGCCTTCGCTAGAGATCCTATATTGTGGGATTCGTGGGAATTTAACATTTGCTTTCAAACTTACTACATAAGGAGGAATTTCCAAAAGACCTACATCATTAGGACCAGTCGCCCAAAGAGTATCAGGGAGAGAACGCAGCTCCAGTGGAAGCGCATCCTTTGACAAGTACATTGGGGAGATGACTCTCTTTCCCAACGTAAGCTGTACTCCTGAAGGAGAACAGTACAGTGTCGCATACAGGCGTTTTAACAGGTCTAAACCAAGCAGATTTTCATTGCAACCGGTCGTCAAAATCAGGGGTGCTTTTAATTGACGAGGCCCAACAGAAATAGACAAAGGACCAGAAACAGGATTGTGAACAGGGGCGCCTGAAAAACCTACTGAAACGTTCGTTAAGCCAGACAAAGGTGCGCCAGGGAGTTTCGCATGCATGATAGAACTTTTTGCTGCACCAGTATCCAACAGAAACGGTTCGACCACACCTGATGTAGCTACTGCGACATAAGGCCCACTCTGATCTACTGGAACTGATACTACTCCCTCTCTTTGTCCATGGTTGTCCTAGTACTCATTTTGTCGAATTTCCTTGCTAACCTCACAATAATCCTCAACATGGTACTGTTGAGATCTACCAGGCTGTACAGATTGTCCGTTTCGCTGATCGAAATAATTAGAAGGACGATCATTAGTCTGCGGAGGCATAGTACCTCGTCCTCAGCCTCTAGGGGTTTGCGTAAAACCACCACGACCTCTCTGAGCTGGAACACCATTATTTTGTGCATTTAGGACTGGACACTCATTCTTATAATGACCTTCCTTTTTGCAGTAAGCACACTGATTCCATTGTACCTGCTGTCTTTGGTAACCGTAATTGGTCCTCTGATATGGCCCTTGCTGTGAGTTTGTCTGATTCGTGCGAGGCGGTTATGCCTGCTGCAAAAGGACTTTAGTTTTTAAATCTTTTGTTTTCTTTTCTGACTTTTCTTTCTCTTCTTTATCCCTATTTTCATAGTACTGGGCAGTTGCAAGTATTTGCGCAGTCGTAGAGACAGCCCACGCACTTTCAGAATCTTTTAATTTATTACTAAACTCTGGTAACAAATTATGCACAAATTTATTGACAAACAATCTCTGGCCTCCCTCCGTGCTCATATCCTGACCACTGTGATCTACGAAAGTTTCTTCAAATCTAGTGAAGAAGTCGGAGACGCTTTCGTCTTTCTTCTGTTTGCATGCAGACAATTTGTCCCAATTAACGCGCAATGCTGGCATCAACGTTTTCATCAAATCAATTATCCTACCAGGTAAATTAGCAATTAGAGGTTCGGGCTTAGAACCACCAATGTGTTGACCATCTGCCGCTACTATAGCTGCCCAATCACCACCAAGGGCAACTTGATGATTTTCGTTACGAATTTTAGCCCAAATTGGTTGCGGCACTACATTGCCAAATAGCATGTCAATGTCCGTTCATAACACAAGCTTGAACCGTCTGAGTCAGCTCTTTATAATACCCAGCTGGATTCTTACGCGGATCTGGCAAAGCCTGTTTTACTGCTAACACTTCAGCTCGTTTCCACGGAACGTGTATCCACACTCTCTGGAATTGGGCTGGAGCGGCTACAATACCATTGACCGTATCAGCTTGAATGGCTTCGCGCCATATTGGCAGAACCTCCCTCATCGGGTATTGACGACCTTGTTTTGTGCTACGTTTCTCTAGGTCCCTTGGTGAGCGGAGAGAAGGATCAAACCTATAGCCTAAAATCAGTTCCATCGCTTCTTTTACGTCCTGACCTACTATCATACCTGCAGCAAATTTTTGCTGAACATGAATTAAATCATCCGGAACTGATTCAGAGTCGTCCTCCTCCCAATCCTCACGCAAAAGGGAACACATTACATTGAACACATAGCGCTGTGTCGGTTCATTCCATTGCATAAATGTTTCTAATACATCTCGTACATCATACCTTCCAACTTTCGAAATCCACCTAAGGGCCGTAGAATATAATATTCCTCGTTCTTCAGTACTAGGAAGCTGACTACGTCTCTGAGTAGATTCAGAGGCAGGAGTCTTAATTAGAGTTTTGTAAAAAGGAGATAGAATATTAGTGACAGATTCAGTGATTTTCCGATGAACAGAAAGCGGAGACATAAAGCTTGCAGAAGTTTTGAGTAGAGTAGTAGTTGGAACAGATGAAACAGCAAGAGTAGGGGTAGCAGGCAAAGCAACTTGCGAAACAACAGGTATAAGTGGAGCAGGCATAGGCAGAGGAGCGGGCAACCCTGGAAGAGGGGGTGCCGGAGGAATATTGTTAACCACAGGGAGTGCAGGAGCTGGGTTCAAGGGAACAGGAGCAGGTATCCCAGGCTGTCCAGCAGCCGGTAACAAAACATGTGGTAAAGGTGGAGCCGTAGCACCCTGTGCATACGGTGGAGGTGACCTCAACAAATAAGACAACAGGGGATCCTTTTCAGGGTCCTCTACTGGCTTAGCAGCACATGATGGCAAGGCAGGGTAGCACTTGTCAATCGCCAAATTACATTCTCTATCAGATATCTCTATCGCTTTCTCAGTTTCATTGAGTTGCAGCTGCTTAGCAGACTGCATTAAGGTCAACTCTTGCTCTTTTTGCTCTTTCTTCAATTTCTTAATCTCTCTTTGTTTGGATTCTTTTCGCCAACAACGGAAAGAATCAAACATTGCCGGCCGGGCTTTCTTCTTAAATAGTTTTATTTCCAAATTATCAAGGATTTCAGGTTCAAAACTACCATGTAGTGGCCAACTAAGGACACCATCCTTTTTCGTGTAACGGACCCACACCTCATTATAAGATATAGTACCCACACCGTGTTTGCAATAGAGCTCGTAAGTCGGAGTTCCAATCGGAGGAACCGGACATGAGTCCTCCAACCGGGAATCCCTGTTGCAACCAAAACACGAAAACATACAGTTTTTCCGACTTACCATTTTGACAAACCGGAACACAGAACAAACACAAACAAAAATGCGCAATCGAACTTAGAACTTAGGCCTACCAAATGAACAAATGTATCGATACACAAACCAAACCAAAGATTATCGTAACGAAAACAACCAGTGATAATCTACAAAACCAAGTCAAATCAGAGAACTGAAAGGATTATCCGAACAGAAGCAACCAATTGATAAATCCTTACAAAGTAACCAAAAACAACTAGCAACCACTTAATACTTAACTGAGGCACTGAAGACGTCACCAAGGAGAAACCCGTCTACGTCTCGCCGTACTAAGGACTGCACCTCCGGTCCAAGACAGGGCGACAGTCAAGGCAGCGGACCTCTGCAGCCGTCTGAACGGGAACCCTCGTGGAAGAGAACGTCGGGCCACTTTTGCGATATACCGGGATCGATGAAGTGGGGCGCCTCCCTCTGGAATCTTCACACGAAGCTTCTCGAAATCTTCAGGCTTTTGAACCGGTACCGAATGACGTCGCTCCACGTTGGGCGCCAATTGGAGTTCTGGACTAATTAAGGTCCAGAGGTGTCAGGGATAACACCCGAAGACCCCTGAGTTCTACCTGTCTCGGTGCACAGATAAACAGAAACACGGGCTTCTCGATGGTGGCGTCAAAGACCAAAGGTTTATTACTGCAGGGATACAGAAGTCACAGAAACTACACACTGGAAGATTCTAGGAGCCTGTTCGATTTGTATTAAGTGGGTTGCTCCTTAAATATACAATTTTTAGCTGTAGGCAACATTCTTCACATACTCGTACATTTCTTAAACTTTGTATCCTAAACAATAAATATTTGGCGTCAAACAGGAACAGTCAACGAAGTTCTGATGTCAAACATTACGAATGAGGGGTTCCCACTGTTCAATCATAATCTCATGTCATCTTCTCATTCAAGAGCCGGACCACCTCATCGTAAATTTCGTTACCTCCCCATAATAAAGGCCCAGAAGGAAAAGGAGCAGAGCCAGGTGTAGAAGATAGAAGAGCAGGATAAGATATGTTTGTGGGTCGTAAATGGGCAAGGCTACCGTCTTCGGCCGCCTAATCATGATCAGGCCAACGAGCACGAGAACCAGTATAGCAGGACTGGCCTCAGGCGGAGGAGGCAGCTTCTGCCGAGTCATGCGGCCACAGCGTTTCTGAACTAAGGTGTACGTGTCATTAACAAGGTGAATCGCCGGGCTAAAGCCTACGTGTCCTTTAGCGAAATGAATTGATCAGAGGTCACTGTTTGTTCATTGACTATGTGAGGGCAAGAATACAAGATGGATGCCGTATTCTAAAATGGATGCCATTCGTGTACCGGAAATGTGCTCATAACAAGAGTGCTCTTGCTCATAGCATGGCGAAAACACCAGGATATACTATATGGATCATTTACGGTTCACTGGTACCGGAATTATAGGTTTACGACAATGTCGAAAACACGGGTTTGAATCGTCACGGAACCTCACCGCGACCAAGGAACCAACGAACTTCGACATCCTCAAGAACCAGAAGTATAACCATTAAAAGGAAAACGTTGCGGCGACTGGTCCAGTCACAGAGTGGAAATGAAGACAGTGTCCTAGAGCCAGGACAAGACCAGAGGGAAATGGGCGGAGTGCACGCCGCTCGGAGAAACCTGGTCAGGAGGACAAGAGCAGCGAGGTCACCGGACCGCGTCGCGGAAAGGAAAACAGAGAAGGGCACGACGCCATGAAGGTAAGAGAAGAAGAAAGGAGTCATGTGGCACGACGCCAACAAGATCAACAGCACCCAGAAAGGTGAGGAGAGGTGCGACAAGCCTGCACACCCACCAGAAGAGGAGGGGACATGCGCCACAACATCGAATACAAGGGCTTACAAGTCAAAGGGAACATCGGTAGCACTTGGCGAGGAACAGGCCGCTACCTACAAGTCCTCTGACAACCCGTCGACTGCAGGAATGAACAGGCTGGACCATTGGCAACACCCACCTTTGGGATTGAGCTGAAGTCTGGATGGGGAGAACGCTCAGACGCCCAGCAGAGGGAGAACTGACCACCCCACACCAGCCCGTGGATATCCAAGGGGCAAAGGCCTCAGGGACACCGGTGGCAGAGGGTCCTGACACGAGAGATGGATCCGTCGCCGTCTACCCTACATGTCCCAGGAAGAAGAGGAACTTGTGCGCAAAGGAAAGAGTCAACAACCACCCTCCAGGCGGAGCTGCGGATGCATGGTAGTAATCTCATCGCCTCCTCCATTCACACCGGCTTGTGGAGTTGGAGCAACGCTGCAGAGAACACCCTGCCCAGCGGAAACCTGAAGAAGAGTGCTTCCAGGACATCTCGTGGCAGGAGAATACCCACGAGAGGGGCATCCCAGTGAGAGGGGTGCCTTTCAACCTCTCCCTCCTTTGCAATAGGAAACCAAGCTGCTTACAGTGGAGAAACCAGACGGACCAGTATAAGAAAACCTCCATCAAGTCCACCATCTGGTCGTCCTATTCAGCGTCACCCCGAAAGCAAGATCTCAATGTACGGAAGAACATACTGCCATGGCGCAACTCCAGAAGAGCACGCCCACCGAGGACCAGCACGTCGAGCCCAAGAGAACAAACTTTTCAGCTGAAGAGACATATCTTAAAGTTCGGAGATTGCATATTTTGTGTTTTTCCGCCCACAGGCTCGGACTTTTGTGTTGTCTCAACTTTTATTAAGTTGGGGAGGAATGTAGTGTCCTGCTGGACACGTTCTAGTTGTTGTGCCATGTAAACCTACACTGTACACCCACCCACCACTGATGTCACGAGTCCCGTGACACAGTTAATAAATAGGGCGGAGCGCACGTGCTCTTGGCCAGTTACTACAGTAATTCTCCTGGTGTCAGTGTCCCTTTGTTCCTGGAATGCGGGCCCTAGGCCCAACACCACAAGGACGTCTGAGGAGATAAAACTGGATCTGCTGGAGCAGGCAGATGCTTGCGAGACATAGCACGGTCCACGAGACCCCTGAACCCTGCTTGGCCCAAGTTCCTAAAAATATGCCGAACGGGGCTTCACTGCATGGAGAAACAGGCTCTTCTCCTGACTGATCCTGGTAAAGGACGTCACTTAGACAACTCCAACACCACCGCCACTCTTCTCAACATATCCGCAAAGGAGAAACTTCCCTCAGTAGCAAGGCTAGTTGGGGAAAGAAGCCCCAAGGCTGGAGAGAATTCTCTAGCCCACTATCCTCACCAAGAGCAGATATCCAACTCTCCTCCACCTGAGATGGAATAATCTCAGAGAAGGGCTGAAAAAGCCCAGGCCTCCCTGCATCCCCCATTACAAGGTGACCCTCAAAAGTCTCACCTTGAGGAGGAAGTAAAAATACTACATTCCTCCCAGTTTACTCCACTGACTCCGCACCCGACGCTGATCGACGTCGAGTAGGTGCCGCTTCAAAATCGATAGGAGAAACTTCAATCGGCACCACTGACATCAATGTCGGAGTCGGCTAATCGAAAATGGACGTAGAAGAGGGAGTTCCTTAAGTGCTGTTCAACAGCTCCGTAGCGGAGTCGGCCGACACTGACCTAAAAAATCAAATGGCCCGATCAGTACCAAGGATAAACCCACCAGTGTGGCACTACTCACCTCCTTGGGGCCCATGGGCGCTCCAGCGGAAGGTGGAGGACCAAAGAGAAGGGTTAGAGAGTAATACTCTCTCATCTGGGCCATTGATGCTCCGGCTCCCGGAAAGATGGGGAGACGTGAGATGGAGGTGCAACTGGCCTCCTCAACCACCGAGCGGAAGGAGCCCTAGGAGATGGAGTCTCCATGTGGCGAATTTGCGGGGTGCCGTGACTTCAAACACCTACGCTTACACTTGGAAGTCTCTGAAGTACCACGCCCTTGGGAACGGCTTCTGGAACGGGCCCATGGATGGACCTCCGTTTTGGAAGATGAAGACCGGCCTCGCAAACTGACCTCCGCATCAGAAGAAGACTGGGGCGGCAAAGCCTATGAGGACCGCGACAGATGTGCCACCAACCACTTCATACAGTGTTCCCTGAGTGCCTTCCCCTTCAGTTTTTGGCTGGAGCTGCAATCCTCGGAGTCGTGGTGTTCTCCGCTAACACCACAAACATAGGGAATGCTGGTCTGTAACCGATATTTGCCAAGTACAGGACCCACAAGGCTTAAAGCCTGACGACATAGGAGAAAGGCACACTGATCCCACGGACAAAAGTCAAAATAGGCCAGAGAAAACGGTCTGAGAAACCGCTATTCTGGATCGACGTTGTAGAGTGGAAAAGAAGAAGCAGACTTGCGGGCACTGGAGGGGACTTATAGGACTCCACTGATATCACAACCGGAGGCGACGATGTCAGGGAGTCGTAAGTCGCCGTCCTCTGGCGCGCAGAGGGACTGCTGAAAAAATTCCAGATCCTGTCTGATGCCTGGGGAGAATTCAAAGGTTAAGGAATCTGCAGCTAGATGTCTCTATCAGATAGAATGATTAAGGTGGAAACGAGAGACCAACTTTGGAAGGAATTTTGGGTTTGTGAGAAGGACCACCCAATCTCTGTGGAGCTGAAAGAAAGACTCTTCTAAGGTGTCTGAGTGAAGCAATGGCATTTAAAAAGCGACCTTCCAAGACAGAAATTGAAGGGAGCAATTATACAGTTGTTCAAATGGAGGACCCGTAAGTCTTGTAAGTACAATGTTAAGATTCCAGGTCAGTGCAGGTGGGACTCGTGGTGGAATCACTCTTTTAAGACCTTCAATAAAAGCCTCGACGACTGGTACCTTGAACAAAGGCATGTGTTGTGAGAAGTTGGCCTGATATATTATGTTTCCAATTCTGGAACCACCTTGTATCAGTCCAAACAATCCCTTATGGTGTCTGGTTGTAAGTCAACCTTATTAGACAAGCTATCTTAAGGGTAGCATGGACTAAGCAGCCTTAAAGGCTTAACTTAAGAGGTCGTGTTAAGCGAGCTGTTTTACCAATCATAATCCTGTAATATCAAATGAAAGGACACCACACAAGTATATATTATAAAAATATATGTGTTTATTTCTAAAATAATCCCCAGTACTCTTTATGAGCAAAGGGGCACAAGCGTTAAATCAAAAGCACAGTATAACATACAAAGTTGCACAATTATGGATGAGGGCGGGTGCCCACTCAAACCATATATTAAGAAAGTGGTATAAGAGATACCAATCGAACAGTGGTTAGGCCTATGGCCTAGGGAATCGCTGGGAGCAGTCGGGGCAAGCAATGCTGAAGTCGGGAAAAGCCCGCGGGATTCGGGTGCAGCGCTTAAAGCACACGCATGCACCAATGCAAAGTCAATGGTGCGTAAAAGTAACACAAATAGAGTTTAAGGATACTTCCGCTGAACCTAGATGGACAAAACTTTAGACACAGACCCTAGAGGTGTGTACGAGTGTGGGAACACCGGCGTTGCAATGTTACCTCACCCACAGGAAGCGGGTGCATAGGGTCGAAGTGGCGTCGGGTTTCGTCACGCAGGTTGCTGGTGCTTGAAGCTGAAGATGCTGCAGGCGATGTGAAGGAGAAGTGTTTGGTGTGATCCAAGGGTGGATCAGAGTAGAAAAGTACCTGAAAGCAGAGGGGACAGAGTCTGGGTCACTCAGCAGTGACCAGGGTGGAACCAGGACGGAACCAGGCAATGTCGGGCGCAATCAGGTGGTTGTCGAGGAGCTTCTCTCCGCTGTCACGTGGGCTCTGGGGAATCTGCGAAGTCCAGGAGCAGGCCACGATCTGTCCCACGCAGGCTCTCACGATTGGAGCAAACAACACTTGGCAAGAGCAATCCATGCAGGACTGGAAGATTGCTTCTCACTCAAACCAGGAGGGTCAGAGCGGGTGCTCTTTTTCAGAGGAGCTGGTGCAAGTCTCGAGCAACCAGAATCGCAAGTCGGGTTTCGGTTTTCATCGGCACAGGGGCCACAAGCCAGCTGGCAAGTGACCGGGCCAACGCGTCGAGCCAAAGCAAGCAGAAGGGCCCCACGCAGCACTCGTCGAGTGTAGAGGGGTGGGCTTCGGTGCAAGAGTGGCTCAGGGTTGGGGCTTCTCAAACCCCAGTGTACAGCTTCGAGGGTCACTCATGGGCTGCACGGTCAGTGTCTCGTGGTCTTTTCAAGATGGCGTGCCCCACGCTTCCGGTCGCCTCCACGGGTCTCAGCTCTGCAGGGACTGTGGATCGGGCTGTAAAAAGGCAGGCAAGCTTGATCTCGTCGATCTCTGTCGCTCGAGTTCCGGCAGGAACTGCAACAAAGCAGACGTCGAGGTGCTGGATGGTGCCTGTTTGCACAGGGTGGTCACTCATTGACTACAAAGGAGATTCTTCAGTCTTCTACGTTGAGTAGGATGTCGAAGGGTCCAGAGTTTTGTTTCAAATGTTTCATCAGGATAATCTGAGTGCGTTGGCACTGCTCCCATTCTTATACCAATTTAGGGGGCTGGATTACCTGCTAGGTCCCCTCCTATGGGTGGGACCCAGGAAGGGGGTGGATACACCCCTTTCCCTTTGATCCAGGCCGCGCTGGGACTGGGGCTGGTGTGCCCCAGAACCGGTTTGGCCGGATTATGCATGGGGCAGCCTTGTGCTCCCCAGGCAGTGTCTGGTTTCTTTCAAACCTCCCTGCTACAATCCACTATCTCCTGTCTGGGGTGGTGTAACACCTCCCTGTGACAGGAAACCCTTTGTCCAGGCCTCCTTGGCTGAGTTTCGGTCAGCTGCAGGAGGTCAGACTCGTGTCTGTGGCAGAAGCATCCATTTTATGGATCTGAGGCTCTTTTTAAAATCAACCGCGTTTTAGCAAAGTAACATGTCGTCTCCCTCTAGAGGGGTGGAATGCTACCCCCGTCGCCAAGACTGGCGAGAGGGTAGTATTCCAAATCGTATGACACCTTACACGACATGTTTTGATAAAGCCAAACCAAAGTTACTATATAACCGCAAGGATTATAAGGCACTTAAGAGTATATGGTATGGCATTATCCCGGAACAGCTTAGGGAATTGGTCCCGACAGCTGCAGACAGGCCCAGCTCATGCTAGAGCACCATCTCACATAAAACCAAGCACTCTGCCTCCAGGATTGTTAAGGCCTGCCATAGGAGTGACTAATAGGTATATATGTGTCCAGTTAGGTTTAGATATAAGCATACTATATCTAAGCAAGGGGTGATTACACCACCTTGCCCCAGCTGAGTGATCAACCAGTTGTGTCAATTTTAGATAGCCAGCCAGGGGTGGCAAAAGATATGCTGCAGCCCCTGGTAGGCCTTGGATGCACCTATGCCCTGAGCACCTATAGTGCTCTGTACAGGGGCTGATAAAGTGACCCAAGCCAATCTAGTTATGCACCTAGGGTACATGGAATCCATTTTACAGAGAGAGCAGATAGCCTGGGGCCCTGATTAGCAGGGAACCAGGCCAACTAAGTTGAAAACCAGCTAAACACAAGGCAAAAAATCTGGGGTAACCATAGTCAGGTAGCCACCTTCCTACATAACCCCCCCCCCCCCCCAAATGAAAGGAGATAAGGCTATCCTTGGCCAGGTAAGCCTATATTGCCTGAGTGGCCATATAAGGAAGTATCTGCACTAGCATGGGTACCCCCTGTCTCATGGTCCACTAAGCAGTCCTTCACCCTTGGGGTATTAGAGGGTCTCTACCATAGGGAATCACTACCTTGGGTGTGTTTATGCAAAGTTAAAGGCTGGTTTGGATATGGAGTATTGAAGTGAGATTCCACTAATTTAGGGCTCATCTTCCTCCAATTATCTTCCACCATGTGTGCCCTTCTCTCTTCAACTGAGTTGCACTGTGCTCTCAGGGTCAACCTCTGGCTACCTAAAGCTGGAGGCTGGGTCCCTCTGTTTGGCTTGCTGGAGGGACAGTTCAGGTTTGGGCCCTTTGGGTCCCAGGTTTGGCTGTGCCCAACAGAATCCATCTGTGGGAGGTCCCTAACTACTTTTAAGGGGGCTCCCTCAGGAGTTTTTAAAGTTTTCACCTTACTAGGGCTACTAGTTTTGGTGCCCCTAATCTGTTTATGGGGGTGCTTTGTTTGACAGAGGGGCCTCTGGGTCTCACTGTCCTTCTTGTTCTCTGCAGCCCTGGGCTGACTAAGGCAAGGTAGAGAGGGGCAGGTTACCTGCTCCAGACTGGGTCCCATCTGAGAAGGGTCCACTGCCATCAGAGGCTCTGTCAGGCCAGGCCTAACAACCTCTGGGGCAGTTCCGTCATCAGGTGTAAGATCAGTTCCCTGAAGAGGCTGATCCTGTCCTAATGTCTGGTGAGGGGGAGATTTCTCTTCCTCCTCCATGCTCTCAGTTTGGGTGGAGTGATCCATCATTTCAGGCTTCACAACACACATATCGGTTTGAGTTTGGGCTGTGGCCATCACAGCACCACCAGCCTTTTCAGGAGGAGACTCAGTTTGGGTTTCTGCTGTTATCATAACAGCTTTGCTATTCTGTTTAGGAAGAGCTTCTGCTAAAGATGGGGCAGAGAGTTGCTCAGCCCTACCAACCTTTTCAGGAAGGACATCTTGGGTTGGGGCAGTAGCCAGTACAGCCCCACTAACCTTTCCATTGGAGTTTACCATTCTAGAATGGATTTCCTGTTCAACCTCAGCCCAGGCTGAAATTTCTAAATCATTACCCAGTAGGCAGTCTACAGGCAAGCGCCAATTACCCGTCCCTACCTAGAGGTGCTGTTTGCCTGCCTGCGAGAGGACCTCCTGTCACTTAAGACCGAATTGGCTGAGGAGCTCAAGGAGGTTTGCCGGGAGATAAATGACTTGGGTGACAGGGTTTCTACTCTGGAGGACCACAAACCGGGGCATGATGAGGAAATAAAGCAACTTTGTCAAGAGATCCTCCGCCTCAGAGATCAACACAGGGACCTGCAAGCCTACGCTGAGGACCTAGAGAACAGGTCCCATCGTAACAACATTCGCATCTGAGGCATTACATCTGGGGCGGAGGGAGTAGACATTTCTACTTTCGTGACAGAGCTGTTTAGATTTATCCTCAAAGCTCCGCCCGACACAGAGATCAAGCTTGACCGCGCCCATAGAGTTGGCCCCAGGAGATCCCCGTCTGTACCTCTCCCCCAGATATACTGACTTGAGTTAATGATTTCACCCTGAAGGAGAAAGTTCTACAGTGTTCTAGAGGGAAGTACCCCATCCAATTTCAGGGTCATACTCCAATCCTGTATCAAGACCTGGCGGCATCCACCCTCCAGAAGCGCAACGTTTTTCGACCAGTTTCCTCGCATCTGCAATTTCAAGGGCCTCAACCATTCGCTGAAATGGAGCTCTAATCTTTCCTACCTGAAAAACACGGGGCATACATATGTTTATTGCAGTAGACACATCTCCTTCCTAAAGACCAGCACAGACTTCGTCCAAGCCCTTTCTCCATCAATATTTCCCGTCCAAGTTGGCTGGGGTGGTGAAAAGCCGCCGCGGCGATGCGGTTAAAGGTAGATTCCTAGCATAGTCGCTAACTACAGGGTCCAGCAGCATCATAGTGGGTACTATATACTCCCCTAATGACGGGAAGGAACCGTTCCTTTGCAAAGCGGTGACTGAGGTTATGGGCTCACAGGATAGGCTGGTACTGATGGGGGAGACAAATTGTGCTTAATACAGACTTAGATAGATGCAGCATGAACTCGACAGAGATTGAGCCTCGCTCTCTATCGGTTCATGCTGCAGTGACGGGGACCCTCGCGATCCCGACTCGTATCCATCTCCAGGACCTGGCGACTTAGAGATGGCTTACTCCAGCGCCCAGATGTTATAGCCCAGATTACCAAGACAATTGCAGATTACTTGTTGATTAATGATACCCCAGAGGTCTCGGTCTCAGCTTTATGGGACGCCCTGAAAACAGTAGTTAGAGGGCATTTCATTGCCGTAGCAGCCACAGGTAACAAGCTTTGTCTGGATAAAAGGGATACTCTTTCCCGCCAAGTCCTGGAACTTGAGCCCCTAGGATCTGGAGGCAACTAGACGCTGCCCCTGCCCAGCTTGCGGGCAGAGACACCGACAGAGCGGAATATGCTGCGCTTAGGCTTCAAAATCGATTTTACGTGGGGGGGCGACGGCTCTGGTCGTCTCCTAGCCAGCCAGCTACGTATCCAACGCCAAGAGTAAGGAGTCCAAAAACTGATACTGAAGGACGGGAATGGTCACAGGACGCGTTCATTGTAGAGTGTTTCTGTGGCTATTACAGACCCTCTAGACCGCACAGGATCTCCACCCGGATGAGGCACCAGCCTACCTTATAGAAACTGCTACCACTTCCCTGATGGCCGCCCTGGCGTCTGAGCTCGACCGACCAATTCAAATCGAGGTTATCTCCAGGATTTCCAGTCAAAAGCTATCCAAGTCTGCAGGCCCAGATGGCTTCCTGGCCTTCAGAGGTAGCGATTTTACAAGTTTGATCTGGTCGCTTCAATGAAGGCATATCCACCGCGCCTTAGCAGGGCAGCAGGCGGGGGAGGTAGTTGCATCTACCAAGTGTTGTGGCACAGAAAGTTAAGTACACAGTGTAGAGCCAATGGTGACAGGGTCCGTTGACCTTGGCATGCCCTCTTTCTTTACCCTGGAAGAGGGCACACAGTTGCAGTATGTGCCATTGCTCTGGGCCGGATGTACCAGGGAGCCGCTCAGTAGTGGCAGGTATAGAGCTGATCGCACTGCAGTATTGTGGGGCATCCTCCCTCTGACATGCACTAAGGGTAGTGATGCATACAAGCGGCTAATTACCCCAGGCACATATTCCAGCAGGCGACGCTTTACATCCTCCTACTGGAGGCAGTACAGCATCACGTGCAGCGTGTAGTTTGTGTAAATAAGCTATTGGAATTGCCTTTTCAGCTATGGTGGCATTCTTCAATTGCTGTGCGAAAATTCTCCTGGGCACCTTAACTTATACAATGTACAGATTTGCTGTCTGGGCTTACTCCTGTGGCGCTCAAGGGGGTGGGGGGCCCGCACTATTTTCCCCGCTTAGTTTTCGGGGGTTCTCACTGATCTATCTGGTGACCCAACACTCCTTTCCCCATTGCGAGAAGTTGGCCTGATGATGATGTCTCCGACTCTCGGGGCACCTTGTAGCAGTATGAAGCCCGGATAGCTCCGTCGGTAGAGCATCAGACTGAGGGTCTAGGGTTCAAGTCCCTATTCGGGCGGAGGACATTTAGGTTTTTCAAAGCAATCCCTTAGGGTGGTGGTTGGATGTCAACCTTATAGTCAAGCTATCCTATTGGTAGCATGGACTAAACAACCTCAAGGCCAAACTCACGAGGGCGTTGTGAAGCCAGTGTTTTACCTTTGCAATTCTGTGATATCAAATGTAGGGACTCCACACAAGTCATTTATTTAAAAATATATGTAATGTTCACTAGAATGATCCCCTGTACTCTGAGTATGGAAGCTCAAGCGTTTAATCAGTAGCACTTTTTACTGATTATTCGGGGGACCGCGTTACGGCAGTAGTTGAAACTTACCGAGGTGTAGTCTGCTGACGCTTTGTGTAGGTGTGTGCTTGGGTCTCAGTGGCGTGCGCTACATTTCCTAATGTTCAGATTACAGGAAGCGCTATCAGCATTGGGGGCCCCTCCTCAGCGCTTGGTCCTTCACCGGGGGGTATGACCCCATGTACCTGGGACGGTCTACTCGAATGCTGTAGAGGCATATATCTGGGGATTCGATTTGACCAAGATCTGTCATTAAAACAACATATCACCTCTATCTCGGGAATATGTTTCCATACCATTAGCCTGTTACGCAAAGTCTTCCCTTTGCTACCTGACTCTGTCAGGAAAACTCTTGTTCAGTCTTTGGTCTTAAGTCGTATTGAGTATTGTAATGGCCTGTTGCTCTCCGCCAACGAAGGCGTGTTGGCCAAGCTTCAGGTCATTCAGAACACGGCAGCTCGCCATGTCCTCAATGCCCCCCCGAGAACAGCATCTAAGCCCCTCCTTGAGCAGCTACATTGGCTCTCAATTCGACAGAGAACTAAATTTAAAATATGTTGTCTGATCCATAAGTGTCTAAATGGACAAGGACTAAGCATGGGCGGAAAATCCGTTTCGCTCGCGGATTTTGCGGATTTTTGGGAAATTCGCAATCCGCGAGATTTGCGAATTTCCCGCAAAATCCGCAAATTTGCATGCAGCGGATTTTTTTTGCGGCGCGCGGCGTTGGTGATACAATTTTTGCGGCGCGCGGCGTTTATCATCGTTTGCCGGGTTGTTTTTCTCGATAGTTTGCGAGTGCTGCGCCATTTTCGATCTTGCTGTGTGATCCCGCGGGAATCGGCGAGCGCGATTACGTTATCGCGGCTTGCCAGCGAGAGTTTGTCAACGCGAGTACGGCGAGATCACGTCTCGCGGTACTTCGCAATTGCGAGATTTGAGATGCGGCGAGCGAAAATATAAAATTTGCAATTCTGCACAAGAAATCCACCAGCAAGCAGCATAAACCTTCTTGAAATGATGATTTTTATCTGAATAACTCCTTAGGTTGACATTTGCCTGCACTTTTTTAGCGAGGAGTCCATTTTGGGGAGGGGTGGAGGGGGTGGGAGGAAGGAAGTGCCCCACAGTCTTCAACTTCCTGTTCCTGTTCAGCAGGCTCCTCCCAGTGCTTTGTCCATCTCCTGGTCACTTTTCATTTGGATCTGGAGCTGGAAGGATTACTTTTTGTGGATGCTGCTGGATATTTGGATTTGAGGCCTTTTTGACTTTCTTTGGATCACTGTTGGATTAGAAATTTTTCAAATTTTGGAATTTTCGATTTTTGGGCTGTTTTGGGGCCTTTTGCCCAGGGGTACTCAGTGGTGGGTGGACTGAGTCTTTCTGTGGGTTGTCTTGAACTTAAACATAATGGAGGCCATGGATGGATTGGGATTGTGCTGATTTTTCAGTGATTTTCGTTTTTTGGGGCTGTACTTGTGGCCTTTTCACCAGGGGTATTTGAGTCTAGCATGGGCCTAGTCTTTCTGTAGGTTGTCTTGAATTTAAACATCATGGAGGGCATGGATGGATTGGGATTGTGCTGATTTTTCAGTCATTTTCGTTTTTTGGGGCTGTACTTGTGGCCTTTTCACCAGGGGTATTTGAGTCTAGCATGGGCCTAGTCTTTCTGTGGGCTAGTTTGAACTTAAACATCATGGAGGGCATGGATGGAATGGGATTGTGCTGATTTTGCAGTGTTTTTCGATTTTTGGGGGTGTTCATGGGGAGGGACAGGCCATGTGGCTGGTGGCCATTTTGAGTGCAGCTACAGGCACTGGCCATGTGCTGGCAGGCAAGTGGCCATTTTGAATGCAGGCTTTGTTGTTAGGCCTGCAACCATTTTGCCTACTTTTCAACCTTTATTTATGCCCAGGGGTAGTGAGTCTTGCATGGGCCTAGTCTTTCTGTGGGTTGTCTTGAATTAAAACATCATGGAGGGCATGGATGGATTGGGATTGTGCTGAGTTTGCAGTGTTTTTCGATTTTTGGGGGTGTTCATGGGGAGGGACAGGCCATGTGGCTGGTGGCCATTTTGAGTGCAGCTACAGGCACTGGCCATGTGCTGGCAGGCAAGTGGCCATTTTGAATGCAGGCTTTGTTGTTAGGCCTGCAAGGCTGCAACCATTTTGCCTACTTTTCAACCTTTATTAATGCCCAGGGGTAGTGAGTCTTGCATGGGCCTAGTCTTTCTGTGGGTTGTCTTGAATTTAAACATCATGGAGGGCATGGATGGATTAGGATTGTGCTGATTTTTCAGTGATTTTCGTTTTTTGGGGCTGTACTTGTGGCCTTTTCACCAGGGGTATTTGAGTCTAGCATGGGCCTAGTCTTTCTGTAGGTTGTCTTGAATTTAAACATCATGGAGGGCATGGATGGATTGGGATTGCGCTGATTTTTCAGTGATTTTCGTTTTTTGGGGCTGTACTTGTGGCCTTTTCACCAGGGGTATTTGAGTCTAGCATGGGCCTAGTCTTTCTGTGGGCTGTCTTGAACTTAAACATCATGGAGGGCATGGATGGAATGGGATTGTGCTGATTTTGCAGTGTTTTTCGATTTTTGGGGGTGTTCATGGGGAGGGACAGGCCATGTGGCTGGTGGCCATTTGGAGTGCAGCTACAGGCACTGGCCATGTGCTGGCAGGCAAGTGGCCATTTTGAATGCAGGCTTTGTTGTTAGGCCTGCAACCATTTTGCCTACTTTTCAACCTTTATTTATGCCCAGGGGTAGTGAGTCTTGCATGGGCCTAGTCTTTCTGTGGGTTGTCTTGAATTTAAACATCATGGAGGGCATGGATTGATTGGAATTGTGCTGATTTTGCAGTGTTTTTCGATTTTTGGGGGTGTTCATGGGGAGGGACAGGCCATGTGGCTGGTGGCCATTTTGAGTGCAGCTACAGGCACTGGCCATGTGCTGGCAGGCAAGTGACCATTTTGAATGCAGGCTTTGTTGTTAGGCCTGCAAGGCTGCAACCATTTTGCCTACTTTTCAACCTTTATTTATGCCCCAGGGGTAGTGAGTCTTGCATGGGCCTAGTCTTTCTGTGGGTTGTCTTGAATTTAAACATCATGGAGGGCATGGATGGATTGGGATTGTGCTGATTTTGCAGTGTTTTTCGATTTTTGGGGGTGTTCATGGGGAGGGACAGGCCATGTGGCTGGTGGCCATTTTGAGTGCAGCTACAGGCACTGGCCATGTGCTGGCAGGCAAGTGGCCATTTTGAATGCAGGCTTTGTTGTTAGGCCTGCAAGGCTGCAACCATTTTGCCTACTTTTCAACCTTTGTTAATGCCCAGGGGTAGTGAGTCTTGCATGGGCCTAGTCTTTCTGTGGGTTGTCTTGAATTTAAACATCATGGAGGGCATGGATGGAATGGGATTGTGCTGATTTTGCAGTGTTTTTCGATTTTTTTTGTGGTGTATAACTGAACTGATGTTCCTCTGTCTTCCATTGTTTTTAGGTGCACAAGACTCAAGAGAACCACCAGTGCCAGGAAGAAGTCCTGCAGCGGTGTGTGTGTGCAGCATAACGTCACGCGACGTCACGTCTGGCCTCAGACAACTCTACAATTCGTGCAACTGCGGCCTGCTGTCTGACCTGCTCTGAAGAAGATGGCCCCAAAAAAATTTCTCCGTAGCTCCTCTAGCAAGAAAGTTGCTAGTAAGGAGCAGAAGAAGCAAGTTACCAAGGAGGCTGGTGTGCCACCCGCCACGTTTTTTGGGAGCAAAAAAAAAAGTACGCCTGCAGCAGCAGGATCTGCTGGGGACCAAGCTGGGAGCAGCACCCCTGCTCCATTGGGTTCAGTGCCTCCACCACCACGCCAACTTAAGTCAAAGCCCTTGAGTGCTTCAGAGGCAGTCAGTGTACTTCTCCAATCACCATCGACCAGTGATGTTGGCTCATCGCAAGAAAGTAGCAGCAATGTCCCTGAATCAACACAGGTTGTTGTAACTCATCTGACAAGTGTTGAACAACCACAGCCGCAACAACAACACCATGTGCAAGTACACGCCCAAGTACATGTGGAAGGAGAGGCAGCAAAAGGAGATGCGCAAGCAAAGGTGCATGGAGGTTCACAAGTGCCCACAATAGTTGTTCCTCCCGAAGTAGGGGCACATCAGGAAATCGACATTGAAGCTGAGGTATCATTGGAAGCCACTCCTCCTGATGATCATTATTTGTCTTCCACATCCCTAGCAAGGAAAAGATCAAGGGGGGTGTCTACATCTTCTTCAAGCCCACCTCCTTCTGATGATACGGATCCAGCTTGGGAACCACCACTGCGGTCTGAGGATGAGGCACACCATGATCTGACAAAGGTACCTAAGCGTAAAACAAAGGTCGTCGAAAAACTCATACCTATGGAGTGTGATGAGGCTCAACAAGAAGTGACAGATACTGCTGGTGATGAAGCCTCTCACGATGACGACGAGCCAGTCATCACAAAGGTCACTGCAACCCCACCGAGCATGCAGCAAAGAGACATTTTGACCCTATCCCGAGAAGCTGCTGAGCGTGATGATGATGTTGACGAGGAGGCAATGTAAATGGAATCATTAGATTTGGAGTTAAGTAGTACACCAAAACCTACCGCTTCCATATTTCTTCCTCGCAAGAAGGTACCCACCTCGACCTCAATTCGTGGTGGTGAAAGTGCAAAACGTACTGAAGTTCGGTAATCCACATCCTCCACTTTATCTGGCATTAGCAGCAGGACCACCACCACCAGTATCGCCGCCTCCTCCGGCCCCCAAAGACATTTCAAGTCTCCAGTTTGGGACTTCTTTAGTGTTTGCCCAAAAATGGAAAACGTAGCCATTTGTAGCCTTTGTAAGGTTCGAGTTGGTCGTGGTAAGCTTGGTTCTAACTATGGTACCGGAGGCCAGAGAGGTCATCTTAAGAGAGCGCACCCTGTCCAATGGTTACCGCACCTAGAGGCGTTTATGCAAGCCAGAATTGCACGTAATGATAACGTTGATTTTTCACCTGATGATGACGAGGAGGAAGAAGACGATTCAATCACTTCACTTACACCCAGTACCCCTGTCAGCAGCACACCCCATGTGAGCCACACTAAGAGTGTGGGAGAGAGTGAGACATCAATGCGGAAAAGTTCATCAGCGAGTGTAACTGGGTCGAAGATATCATCATCATCCCGTAAATCCTTGGTCCAGGGCAACATTAAAAAGATGTTGTTTACAGAAGCGCAATATGAACGCAACCACCCAATGACGCGTCTGTATAACACTAAGCTGGCTAAAATGCTAGCTCTGGACCTTCTCCCTTTTTCTTTTGTAGAAGGGGTTGGTTTTCTAGAATTAGTGACAGCGCTCTGCCCTAAATGGAAGGTTCCTAGCCGGTTCTATTTTGCCCGAGTTGCGGTTCCAGCACTACATGAAGATGTTCTGAAGGTGATTGGGGCAGCTTTGCAGAAGAGTGCTGTTCACACTATACATCTGACAACAGACATGTGGACCAGTGGCGCAGGCGCTGATTACATGTGCATCACTGCACACTGGGTCTCTTTTTCAGGGGCTAAAGCAAAGCTAAACACAGGTGTTGACACGGACATTGTTTTTAAAACTGCTCGGAAACATGCAACACTAGCCATGTTTGGTTTGGAGAAACGTCACACAGCAGAAAACATTTTGGATGTCTTTAACACAAAGGTCCTTAACTGGCTGTCCCCACTAAAACGCCGGGTTGGTTATGTTTCCACGGACAATGGCGCCAATATAGTTAAGGCCATGAGGGACGGTTACTATTTCAGAGTGCCGTGTTTGGCGCACTGTATAAACCTGGTTGTCCAAAAATTCTTGGCTAATAAAGCCAGTGCAGCATACAGTGTATTAGACACCTGCCGAAAAATGTGCAGGCATTTCAGCCATTCTTTTAAGGCCCGGAAGCAGCTGAGGAGCCTGCTATATCAACGTAAAATGCCAGTGAAAGCACTCATCCAGGAGGTGGTAACACGTTGGAACTCAACCTTCTACATGCTTGAGCGTCTGTATGAGCAGTATACGGAACTCGATCAATATTTCCTTACAGAGGGTACAGAGGAGCTGAGGATGGGTGGGCCGCAATGGAACATAGTTCAAAGCCTGACACGCATGCGTCGTCCTTTTGAGTTCTTCACGCGTGCAGTCAGCAAGGAGGACTCTAATTTGGGAAAAGCTATCCCATTGTTGTACATGCTGGAGGACCAACTGAAGGAGGTGTGTTCTGTGTTTGAAAAAGATGACAAAAACCAAGACTCTTTGCTTCTGGCTGAGCAATTATTAGAGCTCCTACAAGGTGATGAACGTCTTAAAAAGATCCACTCAGAACAGCATTACATTTGTGCTACTATTCTGGATCCACGCTACAAAAAGGCGCTGGCAGGCCAAGCATTCTTTCCTTTTGATGATGAACATGTTCCAAAGTACAAACGTTGGCTAGCCTTGTCAGCCAAGAGGTTTGAAACAGAACGGCTGGAAATTGAAGGAAATGGCAGTACATCAGCAGGCCATCCCCAGTCAAAACAATCCACTTCTGCACCTGTGGCTGTGGCACAAGTGACCTCTCAGCCGTTAAAGACACCGGCAACCGGATCATCTGCACGAAACACAACAGAAACATTGGAGGCTGAAGAGGATTGGCTAGCTCTGCGTGGTTTTGGTTCTCAAAAGGTCAGAGGCACAGCAAGAGCTAAGCAAAGTGGAGGAACCTTGGATGAGGACCTTGAGTCGATGGTGAAGGACTATCTGAATGACTCAACAGAGGTCTATGTTAATTCTGACCCATTGGCGTATTGGCATGGGAAAAAAGAATTGTGGCCACAGCTCACCAACCTGGCTTTAAACTACTTGTCTTGCCCACTCGCAAGCGTGTCTTCTGAACGGGTTTTCAGTGCGGCTGGTGGCATTGTAACTCCCAAACGGAGCCGCCTCTCGCCCAAAAATGTGGAGAGGTTAACAATGATCAAGATGAATCAGCACCTCATACCACCAGATTTCAGAGTACGAGAGAGCGTGCCGGATGAAGAGGAGGTGGCCAGCAACATAGATGAGGGAATTTCTACTCTGACAGGTGACACTGAGCTCACCCTGCCTGAATTCGCAGAGTATGATGACGAAGCCTTATTCTTATTCCTGGACCGTGATACCGAGCCCTGAAAATGAGACAACGAATCAATAACTTTCTTTTTCGTCCCTATTCACTTTTATTCCTGTGTGTCTGTCTTTCTTTGTTGTGCACAGTTAATATATTTCAAACTTTAATCAGATAATCACAAAATCAAGCCCATCAGCAGAACTGTCTTCACTGGTTTGCTAATTGATTTGAAGTTGCCGCAGTCTGCATTCCTCAGGTTCACAAGTTCAGAAGAACATGCTCCTCTATCCTACTCCTCCAGACTCCTATTTCCATCAAACCAGAGGGCTGGTTTACGCCCAATGAAGAAAGACTCAGCACTTGTGGGGGTGTTGTTGTACCTCTTTGCAGGTGAGTTGACGGCTCTGGGACCATTGTTGGGAATCTCTAATACCGGATAAAAGTGGTTTGGACCAAATCCCAGGAAGAAATTTTTTTGTGTTTTTGATGACTTGCTTGCCTTTTAGGTGCTCTTAGGGAAGGTTCCGTCTGTTTGTGGGTGAGTTTCGTGGTCTGGGAGCATTGCTGGGACACTCTAATCTTGATTGCATTTGCTTTTCAAGAAATCCGTCGTGGCAACCCCGACTTATGGCCTAGCTACGCAGCGCGTTTGGACCGAAGGCCGAGAAATATTACAAGTATGAGATTTTGCTTTTGGCCTGTTTGGGGGTGTTATGCTTCTTGGCGGGTGGGTTGGCGTGTCTTGGGGCATTCCTGGGAAGGTCTAATACCGGGTAGAAGTGGTTGGGACAAAATCCAGGCCGATTTTATTTTGGCTATTTCTGACATTTTGCTCAATGTAGCGTTTTCGGGGGCCTGTTTGGGGGGCTTCCTGGTGTTTGTGGGTGGGTTTCGTGGTCTGGGAGCACTGCTGGGACACTCTAATCTTGATTGCATTTGCTTTTCAGGAAATCCGTCGTGGCAACCCCGACTTATGGCCTTGCTACGCAGCGCGTTTGGACCGAAGGCCGAGAAATATTGCAAGTATGAGATTTTGCTTTTGGCCTGTTTGGGGGTGTTATGCTTCTTGGCGGGTGGGTTGGTGTGTCTTGGGGCATTCCTGGGAAGGTCTAATACCGGGCAGAAGTGGTTGGGACAAAATCCAGGCCGATTTTTTTTTTGGCTATTTCTGACATTTTGCTCAATGTAGCGTTTTCGGGGGCCTGTTTGGGGGGCTTCCTGGTGTTTGTGGGTGGGTTTCGGGGTCTGGGCGCACTGCTGGCTATATATACTTTACTTTGCAAGAGGTTTGAAGCAAATCCATGGTGGCAGAGGGGAGTTAGGGCCTAGCTGCAGAGCGCGCGCGGAGTGATTTGGGAAATTTGTGAAAAATTGACTAAGTCCCCATTTTTGTACTTTTGCTCTTTGGCTGTTTGGGGGTCTTCTACTCGTTTTCTCCTGGGTTGACGGCTCTGGGGCCATTGCTGGGAAGCTCTAATACCGGATAAAAGTGTTTTGGACCAAATCCCAGGCGGAACATTTTTTGTGTTTTTGATGACTTACTTGCCTTTGAGGTGCTCTTAGGGGGTGTTCCGTCTGATTGTGGGTGAGTTTCGTGGTCTGGGAGCACTGCTGGGACACTCTAATCTTGATTGCATTTGCTTTTCAGGAAATCCGTCGTGGCAACCCCGACTTATGGCCTAGCTACGCAGCGCATTTGGACCGAAGGCCGAGAAATATTGCAAGTATGAGATTTTGCTTTTGGCCTGTTTGGGGGTGTTATGCTTCTTGGCGGGTGGGTTGGCGTGTCTTGGGGCATTCCTGGGAAGGTCTAATACCGGGTAGAAGTGGTTGGGACAAAATCCAGGCCGTTTTTTTTTTGGCTATTTCTGACATTTTGCTCAATGTAGCGTTTTCGGGGGCCTGTTTGGGGGGCTTCCTGGTGTTTGTGGGTGAGTTTCGTGGTCTGGGAGCACTGCTGGGACACTCTTATCTTGATTGCATTTGCTTTTCAGGAAATCCGTCGTGGCAACCCCGACTTATGGCCTAGCTACGCAGCGCGTTTGGACCGAAAGCCGAGAAATATTGCAAGTATAAGATTTTGCTTTTGGCCTGTTTGGGGGTGTTATGCTTCTTGGCGGGTGGGTTGGCGTGTCTTGGGGCATTCCTGGGAAGGTCTAATACCGGGTAAAAGTGGTTGGGACAAAATCCAGGCTGATTTTTTTTTTTGCTATTTCTGACATTTTGCTCAATGTAGCGTTTTCGGGGGCCTGTTTGGGGGGGCTTCCTGGTGTTTGTGGGTGGGTTTCGGGGTCTGGGCGCACTGCTGGCTATATATACTTTACTTTGCAAGAGGTTTGAAGCAAATCCATGGTGGCAGAGGGGAGTTAGGGCTTAGCTGCAGAGCGCGCGCGGAGTGATTTGGGAAATTTGTGAAAAATTGACTAAGTCCCCATTTTTGTACTTTTGCTCTTTGGCTGTTTGGGGGTCTTCTACTCGTTTTCTCCTGGGTTGACGGCTCTGGGGCCATTGCTGGGAAGCTCTAATACCGGATAAAAGTGTTTTGGACCAAATCCCAGGCGGAAATTTTTTTGTGTTTTTGATGACTTGCTTGCCTTTGAGGTGCTCTTAGGGGGGGTTCCGTCTGATTGTGGGTGAGTTTCGTGGTCTGGGAGCACTGCTGGGACACTCTAATCTTGATTGCATTTGCTTTTCAGGAAATCTGTCGTGGCAACCCCGACTTATGGCCTAGCTACGCAGCGCGTTTGGACCGAAGGCCGAGAAATATTGCAAGTATGAGATTTTGCTTTTGGCCTGTTTGGGGGTGTTATGCTTCTTGGCGGGTGGGTTGGTTGGCGGGTCTTGGGGCATTCCTGGGAAGGTCTAATACCGGGTAGAAGTGGTTGGGACAAAATCCTCGCGGAAAAGCCTTTTGGCACTTTTTGTAACTTAGGGTTCGTTAGGGTTAGCCCTAGCAGCAGGATTGCATGTGTTTCGGGGTGTTCTCTCTTAGAGCACTCATGAGAATGTGTAATTTTGGTTGCAAGTCATTTGAAGAAAATCCATGGTGGGAAAGGGGGGATTTGGCATAGTTAAAGAAAGCCTTTGCCACTATTCTTAACTTAGGGTTCGTTAGGGTTAGCAGTATTTCTATTGCATGTGTTTGAGTGGGGGGGATTTCGAGTCTTGGAGCGATGCTGGCTATGGCTAATTTTGCTTGGTTGCTTGCAAGTGGTTTGAATGCAATCCACGGTGGGTAAGGGGTAATTAGGAAGGGGGTACTTCGGCCTACTTTTACTTTCAAAGTAAGTTTTGTCACCAGTTTTCTGCTAGGCCTCGTTTTTTGAGATTTGATTGGGGGTCTTCTACATTTTTGCGACTGGCTTTAGTAAGGGTCTGGGTGGGAGCACTGCTAGGAAGATCTAATTTTGTTCTAAAACACAGTTTACAGTACACCTAGCTTGAGGGGAAAGATCCGCTACATTAATTTGCCCATACTTATTTATCCTTCAAAAGGTGACTCAGACAGAGTACGCACTTTCAAAAATATTGTACTGTCTACTAGGAAAATCAAATTGTGACTTTTTGCACTCCACAGCCTACATACCTTATATTTATTTATCAGTGGTGTTGTAATATTATATCACTTCCTGTTTTTCGTTGAATAATTACAGGCCGGGTTTCAGTCTCTGTAATGGGGAAAAAAGGATGGAGTCAGGCTTCACATTAGCGAGCCACAATTCAGCATCAGGCAGGCAGTGGACAGGGTGTCTTCTGGTGACCAACATCGATAGACGAAGCGTCGGCTGCAATGGAGGAGTGCCGCTAATAAGAGCATTTTTTTTCTGCAGGCAACTTACTTACCACTTCCAACAGGACAACTACAACCACATAGATACAGTATCCCTTGCCTTTTTCTCTGACTGTGACTGCATTTCTTGGATCTCTCTCTGCTTCTAAATTGATCCCTTAACACATCACTTAGTCCACTCCACTATCACATCTGCACCACACATAGTCATTTGTAACTGCTCCTACGTAATTCGCAAGTCACAGCACGCCCCAGGCCGTAGAGGACTGGGATGGCCCCAATGATGAAGCATGTCACCAAGGGGCAACCCGGGTGAGTGAGGGGACACCTAGAAAAAAAGCAATTTCTCCTTTTCTATCTACTATACCTTCCAGACCAACCCCATTGAGTGTTGTTGTGAATGGATTTATAGTGACCAGCAAGGCTCTCGGGTATCTGGCTACAGAGACCTTATGTTGAATATCGTTATCAATAATTCCACACAGGCCCTGTACTGTCGCATTCTTTCTTCCACAGTTGTCGAAAGTACTACTTACTTTTCACTGACATGCATGCAGTAGTGCATGCACTTTCAAAGATTGATGGATAGGTTTGTACCCAAAGAATTGTTTATGTTCAATTGTTTGTCTATGCTGTGCTTTTTTTTACAGGGTGTCTTCTGGTGACCAACATCGATGGACGAAGCGTCGGCTGCAATGGAGGAGTGGCGCTAATAAGAGGATTTTTTTTCTGCAGGCAACTTACTTACCACTTCCAACAGGACAACTACAACAACATAGATACAGTATTCCTTGCCTTTTTCTCTGACTGTGACTGCATTTCTTGGATCTCTCTCTGCTTCTAAATTGATCCCTTAACATATCACTTAGTCCACTCCACTATCACATCTGCACCACACATAGTCATTTGTAAGTGCTCCTACGTAATTCGCAAGTCGCAGCACGCCCCAGGCCGTAGAGGACTGGGATGGCCCCAATGATGAAGCATGTCACCAAGGGGCAACCCTGGTGAGTGAGGGGACACCTAGAAAAAAAGCAATTTCCCCTTTTCTATCTACTATACCTTCCAGACCAACCCCATTGAGTGTTGTTGTGAATGGATTTATAGTGACCAGCAAGGCTCTCGGGTATCTGGCTACAGAGACCTTATGTTGAATATCGTTATCAATAATTCCACACAGGCCCTGTACTGTCGCATTCTTTCTTCCACAGTTGTCGAAAGTACTACTTACTTTTCACTGACATGCATGCAGTAGTGCATGCACTTTCAAAGATTGATGGATAGGTTTGTACCCAAAGAATTGTTTATGTTCAATTGTTTGTCTATGCTGTGCTTTTTTTTACAGGGTGTCTTCTGGTGACCAACATCGATGGACGAAGCGTCGGCTGCAATGGAGGAGTGGCGCTAATAGGAGGATTTTTTTTCTGCAGGCAACTTACTTACCACTTCCAACAGGACCACTACAACCACATAGATACAGTATCCCTTGCCTTTTTCTCTGACTGTGACTGCATTTCTTGGATCTCTCTCTGCTTCTAAACTGATCCCTTAACACATCACTTAGTCCACTCCACTATCACATCTGCACCACACATAGTCATTTGTAAGTGCTCCTACGTAATTCGCAAGTCGCAGCACGCCCCAGGCCGTAGAGGACTGGGATGGCCCCAATGATGAAGCATGTAACCAAGGGGCAACCCTGGTGAGTGAGGGGACACCTAGAAAAAAAGCAATTTCTCCTTTTCTATCTACTATACCTTCCAGACCAACCCCACTGAGTGTTGTTGTGAATGGATTTATAGTGACCAGCAAGGCTCTCGGGTATCTGGCTACAGAGACCTTATGTTGAATATCGTTATCAATAATTCCACACAGGCCCTGTACTGTCGCATTCTTTCTTCCACAGTTGTCGAAAGTACTACTTACTTTTCACTGACATGCATGCAGTAGTGCATGCACTTTCAAAGATTGATGGATAGGTTTGTACCCAAAGAATTGTTTATGTTCAATTGTTTGTCTATGCTGTGCTTTTTTTTACAGGGTGTCTTCTGGTGACCAACATCGATGGACGAAGCGTCGGCTGCAATGGAGGAGTGGCGCTAATAGGAGGATTTTTTTTCTGCAGGCAACTTACTTACCACTTCCAACAGGACCACTACAACCACATAGATACAGTATCCCTTGCCTTTTTCTCTGATTGTGACTGCATTTCTTGGATCTCTCTCTGCTTCTAAACTGATCCCTTAACACATCACTTAGTCCACTCCACTATCACATCTGCACCACACATAGTCATTTGTAAGTGCTCCTACGTAATTCGCAAGTCGCAGCACGCCCCAGGCCGTAGAGGACTGGGATGGCCCCAATGATGAAGCATGTCACCAAGGGGCAACCCTGGTGAGTGAGGGGACACCTAGAAAAAAAGCAATTTCTCCTTTTCTATCTACTATACCTTCCAGACCAACCCCACTGAGTGTTGTTGTGAATGGATTTATAGTGACCAGCAAGGCTCTCGGGTATCTGGCTACAGAGACCTTATGTTGAATATCGTTATCAATAATTCCACACAGGCCCTGTACTGTCGCATTCTTTCTTCCACAGTTGTCGAAAGTACTACTTACTTTTCACTGACATGCATGCAGTAGTGCATGCACTTTCAAAGATTGATGGATAGGTTTGTACCCAAAGATTTGTTTATGTTCACAATTGTTTGTCTATGCTATGCTATTTTTTCTTGTCTCCCAAAACCTTTCCCAAAAACCCCCGTACCCATCCATTTTTCAAACCCTAACCCTCTTCCCCCGGGCTGTGTGGTTTTGATTGATGTGTGACTAAATTACAGCAATAAATCCACACACTTGCTGGGGAGGATAAGGTGATAGCAACAGGCTGGTGAAGAAATCCGAGGATATATTCTTACTCTGCTTGACAAAGAACCATTGCTAATGTGAAAGAACTTCAACCGAATTAGTAGTTATACTTTACCATTAGTTAGGCTACAATGTGGCACTGTTCTACTGTACTTCTGTCACCTGCTATATTCTCAGTTGTACCGTTGAATTGCTCAGGAGGACAAACCAGATTTCATTTTCTTTTTTTTCATAGGCATGCAACTGCCACTGTGTCACACCACTAGTACCACCGCTATGAGGAAATTTTATCGGACCAAGATTGCCAACCTTATTCGCTGTTTCCTGTGGAGCCAGCCCTGGGTCTAGCCCTACTTTCAAACACAAATTACAGGTAAGATAAGCGTTTGGTGGTTTGGGGGTATAATGGAGTATTAGTAGGAGAGACGAGAGACTGAAGGTAGTACTACTAAAGTCCTAGGACTCTTGGATTCACTTCACTTAGTCTGTGAGAGGCACTTAGTGTTGAAAACATTTGGGCATTTACACTTAAAGGAAGAAAATGGAACTAAACTTTCAGGAAAACAAAGTCACTGTTAAACCCCCACCCACCAGGCAAGCAGTAAGAAACGGGTATGCTCAGATAAAGTTTGAAAAAGTATATTTATATCCCTAACAAAATAATCTCCTGCAAGACCCTCCCTAACCCCAACGATTGTCCTTCAAAAGTCCCCAAAAACCCAACTCCCAATTCCCACCCCCCAAAAGTCTCTAAAAAAGGGGCAAGGGACACTATGGGTGGATGCTGTCAACTTTTTGGGCCAGGGCATCATGCTCCTGGCGGAGCAAGGCGTGCTCTACGCGGAGCCCCTCCAACTCCTTTGAAAAGTGGTGGAGCTCCTGCTGGAGGCGGGACACCATCAGGGTACTGCGGAGCAGGCGTGCCTTCAATGCCTTGCAGGTGCAACGGCTGTGAGAGGAAGCTGTTGTCCTTGCTACTCGGCGGTGACGTTTGGCTTTGGCAGCCCGGCTCAGTCTGGGTGGACCACTGTGCTGGGTGGCACTGGCAGCCCGTGGGGGAACGGAGGCCGATGCAGACGACGTAGTTGTTGTGGTCGACTGCACACTTTCTTCGTCCTCCAGGGCCACCAGCCGCCGATATTCTGCCACAGTGGCATCGATCCTCCGTTGCCGGGCCGCTCTAGCCAGCTCCTTCCTCCTTGTTCGTTTGGAAGGAGAACCTATATGAAGAAAGAAAGACATAGTCTGTAACCAATGCTCTTTAAGATTAACTCAATCATTCAGCAGAAATTTGTGTTGCACTACAACTAGCAACTTGCAAACGCATTACATAACTATTGAGGCCAGTATCTATCTAACCTCACACTTCTTCATCCTTGCTCTAACATTAGTGGGAATTTAAGGAACAAATTCTACGAGCACTATGGACTTCCATTGGAGTCGACTATGAAAGTACACCAGTCTTATTCTTCTTCTTGTCTCTTGTTTAGGAAAATTGGTACGTTATCTTCTGCAAGCCGGCATAATGCCAGCGCAGTAAACTTGCACCCGAGAAAAAGAGACGCACGCCATGAGGAATGACCTAGACTTGCGTTGCGTTACTGTACCCGTCCAGTACATGCAGGTGGTGAAGCTCTTACTTTTCTATTACGGGTGGCACTGAGAATACTCTGTTACAACTCAAGGGCTACTGCTTAATTAATTTAACTTTCACCCTACAGTGGAAATGAGTACTAGAAATGGAAAATTGAAGAAGATAAATAATCTGATTATCTATCACTTCACATGGGATGTTTTTGCTTATATATGGGATGACTTTAGGTGCTTTGCTTTTTATTGAGTGACCAGTGATACATCCACACATGAATGACTGAGTACTACTAAACTTATTAAGAGAGGTAGGGAGTGGCCACCGTAATAACCAGATCTATGCAGTGCTTGCAATACAAACTACTGCTACTATTGATGGTAGTATTTGGACAAAATTAAAAATTCTTTTCCTTGCCTTTCCTACACTGGAACGGACGTGCGGGTGCAGTGTTACATGCTTTTCAAAGTTACACTTAGTTCATCCACTGACCGTCTACTCTCTCTAGATCATGGGTACTCACAAACTTTCTCTCAGGGGCTACATTTACAGTGTAGTTTGGGGCCGAGGGCCGCACTGGTGGGGGCGGAGTCAGAGGGGGCGGGGCTAAAGCAAAACGATAACTTGTGACCATGAGGTTGCACACAGGTCCCTGCAGCAGATGCCCTCATCCACTGAGCCACCAGACCCAGCATTTACATACATCTCTCTCCCTCCTGCTCTCCCTCCTGCCCTCCCTCTCCATCTCTCTCTCCCTCCTGCCCTCCCTCTCCCTCCCCCTCTGTCATCTCACTGTGTGTGTGTCTATCTGTGTCAGCCTTCAGCCCGGGTTGAGACCGCTTCCTCAAAGCGCACACACAGACAACAACACCAAAGTACTTAACAGGTCTTTAAAACACCATTAACATATTATTGAGGCTTTGTTTGTTGTAGCGCCCCTGCTTCTCCACCCTGACAATCACTGCTTGCCCGGCCCCACAGAGCAGAGGCTTTGTTCTATTTCACCTCTTTGTGGCCTTGCATCTCCACTCTGCTCTGTGGGGGCCGGGGGAGCAGTGATTGTCAGAGTGGAGATGCAGGGGCGCTAACAGGTGAAATACAAAAAAGCCTCTGCTCTGTGGGGCCCGGGGGAGCAGTGATTGTCTGCAAGGTCTGCGCACCGCCAAGGAAGGCTTGCCGGGCCACCACCGGCCCGCGGGCCGTACTATGAGTACCCCTGCTCTAGATACACATATGCTATCTAAGAGTCAGATAGTAGCATGATCCAGGTATATGGACACATACAGTTTCTGTGTCACCCACCCAGGCTGTTGTCCTTCCACCCATCATTGCTTCATCATTCACCCAGCCATGCATCTCATATTCTTGCCTTCCCAGCTAGTCTTCAATCTCAATAAGTAAGGAATATATAAGAGCTTACCTCTGGCCGCCACCACCACCGTCTCAACTCTCACAGCCGCCGCCTCCTCCCCTGAAGAATCGCCCTCCGCCTCCGTGTCGAGCACCACCACCTCCACACTGGCCCCGCCACCAGATATTCCACCTACAAAGTACATTTAAGAATGTTAGAATAAAGCACTCACTAGTCTTTGGTCTAGGAATGAAGACATGTGAAAACAATGTAATTTGTGACTGCCTACGTTAAAGTTAAAAAAAATGTCCCTTTTTCCAGGGAAGGTTGTCTTGCTGCACTTTTTGGCACAACTGATGAAGGCTGTTTTTTTAACACGCACCATTTTTCTCCACACAGACAGAAGATGGACTTCTAACAACAAGATCAAGTTGAAACCAGGTGAGAGCTCGGCTCGACCACAAGAAATGTCTTCAATTAATCGTCAGCACTAACCACTTTTCCATTATCAGTTAAACGTTTAGTTTTATTATGACTTCATTTTAATAAATGTGTTTACTTTTAATAAAGCTTTTAAACTTAAATACAATCTGTGTTTTTTGGTCCAGACTAGAGTGACTGAGCGAAAGGTTTTGCAATTTTTGCAAGCATGAGTCCAGATAGAACACTTCAAAAGACATTATGGACAATCCCAGAGGACTGCACTAAGTTGATAGAGCTATTGCTGACTAGAATCATGGGAGTTTCGCCAACCGTGCAATCTTAGTTAGCTACACAGACAGACTAATAAGAATAATCTAGTAATACCACAGGGAGTCATAGTAGAGGCAGGATAAGAATTTAGATACAGTCTACAAGAAGATCAAAGACAATTTTGAAAAAAGTCAAATGAGGAACGCTAGGAAAAATAGGTACTAGTCTAAAATGAAAACTTACTGGGGCCAGCAGAGGAGCCCTCGCCTGCCCGATCCTGGCCCTGTTGAACAGCATCCGCCGCCTGCTGCTCCTGTGTCCTCCTCTCGCCCCTGGGGGGAGCTGACGTACAACATGAAAGAAAGAACAGAAAACATGGATGATTGTTGCTTGTCAATGTCAACCAAATCAAACATTTCAAAAGAACAATAACAAAATATTTCCGCGAAATTATATTGATTAGGGTTAGTTTTCATTTATTTGCGGACCTGTGACTTCGAAAGTCACGTAACTCACTAAACAAAGTACTGAAACGTTCACCTAGGACTGGCAGGCAGCAGTCCGCAGGCAAGACGCAAAGTGACAGACAAACTCCATTGTGATTTCAGTCAGATCAGTGACAACACTAACAGTTGCCTGCTACATTACCAGTCATTTAAATAGTCAAACTATCAATCCACCGCCACTATTTTTCTTATTGTCAGGGGTACAAAGGAAGGGGCAGATTTAAGCCCCTTGCGGCTCTTTTGCGCCGTTCTTGCGTGACTTTTGTGACGCAGCAGCTAAACAAAAAAGGGCGCCATGGTGCGGCGTATAATATTATAACAACGTGACGCATTTGGGAGATGCATCCCGTTATAAAGCCCTGCGCCATCAGGGGGCGTTCCGGCGCAAGGGAGGGCATTCCTGCGCTGGAACACATCCTAAAAGTGGCTGAGGGAAATCTACAAAATTTCAATCAGTCACCTTTAGGACAATGATGCGTCACACAAACCCTGCACCTGCTTGAAGCAGACGTACGGCTTGACCCAGCATTGGGGAGATAGGGTACCCCAGAGCATTGCTGGAGCTGCGCCATCGTTGCGACGCAACTCCAGCAGTAAAGCTTCGGTGACGTTTTGGGCCCATGGTGCGCCGCATTGCAAATACGGCGCACCATGTTTGGTGGTGGTAGCGGGCCGCACAATTAATGGCGCATCCCTGCTACTTTGCAGGGATGCGACGGTAATTGCAATTCTGCCCCTTAGGGGCATACTTACTTACGCGTTCTGGCGCATCTCCAGAGATGCGCCAGATCAAATGCGTCACGCAAAACTACCCTTGCGACACGGCAGATGCGCCTCATTTACAATGCGGCGCGCCCTGGCGCAAGGGTAGGCACTTGCGTGACGCATCTCGTCACGTAAGAGCGGCGCATCGCTGGAGTCACGTCGCCAACGCAATGCAACTCCAGTAATGCTCAGGGCCACCCAATACTTAACATGCTGTGTCAGTCCTTTCGCCTGCTTTCAGCAGACATAAGGAATTGAATTGACGTAGCAGCGTCGCAGAAGTGCCTGCGTTAAATCTTGTAGATTTCACGCAGGCAATTTTGCGAGGCGCACAGCCGCCGGACCGCCCACCCTGCGTACTAGGAACGCACCCATTGTGGTGCAGGCCCATGGCTTTATAAAGTGACGCATCTCCCTAGATGCGTCATGCTGTAAATGACTCGCAGGGATGCGGCACGTTAACGCCGCTGTTGCGTCACGCAAGGCAACGTAAACGTGGCGCAAGGGGCTTGTAAATGTAATCTGCCCCCTAGTGTCTAGCATTACGCAGTTCTGTAAAGTACACTCATACATAATAGTTACTCAGGCCAATGAGACCACGAAATAGAAAACAAATAAGCATAGTAGCAACGCCACTGAGAAGGAGAGCAGTGCACCTGAAATGCACAGAAGATTTTGAAATATAATTTAACTACAATGTAATCATCATCAGCGGCATTATTGGCTTGCTCCATGTAAAAAACAAATATTTGCAATACAACAACACAGAGCAGGAGAAAACATCATAGTAGTGAGTGATTAAATGGCTACTACTACTCACCAAGCCCGGGGATCTCCAAGCCGAGCTGGTCCAGCAGGTCGCGCTCGCGGTCCAGGAGGTCCGTCCAGCGATGGGTGACCTGGCTGTAGGTGCGCTGGACCCTGTAGAGGTGGGATATGGCCCAGCACACCTTCTCCCACCGCTTCCGGCGCTCCCGCATGTTGTAGCCGCCGGCCGCGATCCTGCCGCCTCCCGCGATGGTCCTAGGCAGGCGGCGCTGGACGAAGTAGACCAGCGCGCCCACTTCCTCCGGGCTGAATATCTCCCGTCGCGTCACCTGCTCCCCCCTCAATCTCCCGCATGCTGTCCTGGCACTGGGTCCAGCACTACTCCCCGCCGCCGCTGCGGCCCTCAAGTGCCTGGGCAGCTTCACGGCGCCTGGCTTGACCATGGTCTGGGCAGGTAAGGTAGGAAGAAGTAGAAAATTAAGAAAGAATAGGATAGGGAAGAAGAAAAGAAAAGAGTTTAAAAAAGTAGTTTAAAAGTAAAGAAAAATAGCAGAAAAGACAAAAATATACAGCTAGGAAAAGAGAGGGATAGATAAGAAGCAAAATCGTAAAAAAAAAACTGAAAACAAGCAAAGGATGGCAAAGATACCAAGAGGATTAAACACCATGCCCAGACACAGGAAATAAATGAAAAACAAGATGGCCGGCGCCCGTTCACGAGCGCGAAAGTAAGTTTGCGCGAGATTTTCCTCGCGATCTCGTGCGAACCTCTAGATTTCCCGCGCGATCTCGTGCGAACCTCTACTCGCAATGCGCTTACTGCGCGAGATTATACATAGCGGGCGGAAACGGAAATACGTCACGCAAACAAAATAGCCGCGCCCGTACTCGACCTTGGGGTAAATTCGCGTGTTGCGCTGCAAGCGGCTCGCGAATACTGCAAAAAAACTTGCGAAACAACAAGCCGCAAAAAAATAAAATGCTCATTCGCACGAATTGACGGCTTCCGCGGTCGGTTTCGCACGACGCCGCGCCCCGCGAATAGCGCGAAAAAAACGAAAAACGATTTTAGCAAAAGCAAAAGCAATGAGCAGGTGCAAAAGGTCAACCTCATGATTTGTAACGATTCTCTGTAGTGCTTCCTGAGGGGGCCCTCCAGAATTCGGTTGCCTGCTTGCAACTATTGTGTGACCCTGCTCTGACCTTAACTGTATGCCACAAAGGTCCTGATTTACAGCTAAAGGAGCAGACAAGCAGGTGCCAGGCTGGAACTTGAAATTCTTTCAGTGACACATTAATTAGCCCCTAATTCATTATTGTCAGTTGGGGCAGGGCAGGTGTTGTTAATAAACTAACCCCAAATTAATTCATGTCAGTTCAAGCAGGGCAGGTGGGCTTGCTTCCCCCCCCCCATCTTCTACAGTGATGATGAACCAGAGGGTGGCATTGATGTAACAGAGGGTGGCATGGGTCAAAGAGAGGGTGCCAGTGGTGAAACAGAGGGTGCTGGGAGGCTGTGATGATGAACCAGACGTAGAAACAACATAGTCGCGACCGTTGCGAGCCGACAAGTAAGTTCGCAATTGCGAACTAGTACCAAATCCTCGCAAACTGGCAGAAACACTTGCGAACACAAAAAAAATCCGCAAATTCGCGAGAATTCGCGGATTTTGCGGATTGCGAATTCGCAAATCCGCAAAATTCGCGAACGCGAGATTCGCAAAATTCGCCCATGCTTAACAAGGACCCGCCTATCTTGAAAAGAAATTTGCTCCCTACATTCCCACCCAATCTCTTAGGTCTAGCAACCTTCTTCTTTTAGTGGTCCCCCGTGCTAAGAAAGCTAGACATGGGAGTAAAGCGTTATCTATCACTGGACCCACCCTATGGAACAAACTTCCCCTGTCTTTGAGACAATGTAAGGAACATCTTACATTCAGAAAACTCTTGAAAACTGCTTTGTTTAGAAATGAGATCTAGATTCTATTCATTCCGACTCAAACATAACTTCCGTTGTCACCGGATCCATAAGCGCAGAGATACTTCAACTGGAGTCGATTTGAGCGCTATACAAACCAACAAATAAATAAATAAATACAGACCCGGGGGTATCTGCAGATTAGTGACAGAGGGGCTTTGGTTCGTCAGGCATGTGTTGATTCAGGACAGGATCAGGTCACTTTGAAGTGGAAGGGGTCCAACCCTCTCCTGTCGGTTTGACTTGTTCCCATTGGACTGACGAGAAGCTCTGCAGAGCAAGGGTTGCAGGTTTCCCTAAGTAGCGAAGTGGTGGGGGGCCCGGGCGGCGCCAGTGGCCGCCGGCCGGGCTGTGGCGGAGTTACAGGGCGATCCGGAAGCAGAGAGGTGCAACATTGTACTTCAGCGGGCACATAGGGGTGCCAGAGCCTAACCTCGAACCTCATGGGAGGTCCGGGAACCCGTGTTGGCGCCCCAGTAGTCCTTTGGGCGGTTGTGGGCCTGTGCAACCGGGGGTTTGCCTAGATACGCCCCGCAAGGGGCATGAGTAGAGTTATTACCATAATTGTGCAGCAGTTGGGTGGTTCGCCACGGTGCTACTTGGCTCATCAGGCAAGCAGCACAGGACCCTGCACTCCAGATCTGGAATCAAGCGGCTGCAGGGCCGCGGCCCCCGTTCCATCTGGGGGGTTCCTTCCCTTTTGGGGCCTCCGCAGAGGGTTTGCACTCCCAGGATTGGAGCAGCGGCATTACCTACAGATGCGCCACTGGGCGAAGCACCCCTCTACCCGCAAAGCCCCCCTCTATGCGCAAAGCACCCCTCTACCCGCAAAGCACCTCTCTATCCGCAAAGCACCCCTCTACCGCCCCGGAGCAGAGCCGCCCCGCACCCCTCTATCCGCCCCGCACCCCTTCGAAGGCTGGCTCCATCTAAGACATCTGACCAACCCTGGTCTCGCTCCCCGCCCACAGCATTGCCAGTATCGAAACCGCCATGAAAACCACCACCTATTGGGACTATACACCCCCCCCCCCAGGACTGCGCACATAAACCCTGTCCAGAGCCCCTGGGCTGGCGCCAGCGCGCGCTCCCTGGTGCCCACTACGCACCCCGTGGGACGACCCGAAACTTAAGGCACTCCCGGACACTGACGCGCAACTTCCCCAATCCCCGGCCTATATATGCCTGGCCCCCAGTGCCCTCCCCTGTCCTCTTCGGTCACAGCGGGCGGCAGATTGGCCAGCCCTGGGCGTGGCCCTACAGAACGGCTGATCTCACCGGGGCACCGGGCAGATCCCAGACTCAGGCTGGTTGCACCGTCTGTGGCTCATGACAGGGATGGGACGCACGCCTCTCCTCATCCAACCAAGGGGCGCATTTCACAAACTGTGGGGCCCTTTGACCCTACTGAGATCAGACTTACCGGAGCTCACTTGTCCCAAATACCTACGGCTCTTGCGCCTGCGCGAGGACAACCCGCCCTGGCCGCCATGGAAGGTAACTCCTCAAGGGGGGGCCCAAAGATTATTTTTCCTTTTCCTGTTCTCCTCTTTTTGTGGCCACCGGGTCCAGAACGGGGTGGGAGGGGGCAGGGGGGAGATGAGGGTTGACGCAACGCATAGGGCCCCTGGAGACAACAGCCCCTGAAAATCTGATACAGCATCATGGTGTTCTTACTTTCCTGTTGTAACGGATACCACCAATAATGAGATGTAACCCATACAGCCCTGAATACCTATGTGCTTGGAACACCATAAAACACACAATGGAAAAGAACTAGAAATATCAAACAGGATAAATATGGATAGAGTCGAAGTTGGCATTGCTAGAGGTTTACGAACACCTACAGCCTGCCAGCAAAGGCCCGCTCCAGCGTTAAAGTCCCAAGCTGAAGGCGAGGACCTTTAACAAGAGAGTGGGACTTTAATGCCCTATAGCTCAGCTATGGAGGGCTATAAAGCTAATAGAACATTCTGCCACTAGAGGGCAGAATATTCTAAGAAATAAAGCAAAGGCCTCAAGCAGGGACCCCCTCGGCTCCCTCAGGCCTTTGGACAACACTGGAATGTTGGAGGTGGGTCTCTACCGGCCATTAGAAGCCCATGGTGCCCGCTGCTTTCAATGGGCTCCCCACAGTCCAGTGTTCTAATAACGTACAGGGAAGGGAATGAAGCCTACCTCAGGCAATATCGATCTGCCTGGAACAATAGGCAATCAATCAGTAGACATGTTGAGCGCTCCTTGTCACCTGTGAGGGTCTCTAGGTGCTGGCAGGGCCTAGAAGTGCTTGTCCCAGGACATGGTGCATTAGTGCAGGACACACGGTCGAAACCCGCACTGATAACACTCCAGAGGTCTTGGTGCCCGGAGCAGGAGTCCAGAGCGCCCCTTGGCATGGAATGTGCGCCCCTTGGCATGGAATGTGTGTCCCTTGGCATGGAATGTGTGCCCCTTGGCATGGAATGTGTGCCCCTTGGCATGGAATGTGCGCCCCTTGGCATGGAATGTGTGCCCCTTGGCATGGAATGTGTGTTCCTTGGCATGGAATGTGCGCCCCTTGGCATGGAATGTGTGTCCCTTGGCATGGAATGTGCGCCCCTTGGCATGGAATGTGCGCCCCTAGGCATGGAATGTGTGCCCCTTGGCATGGAATGTGCACCCCTAGGCATGGAATGTGCGCCCCTAGGCATGGAATGTGCGCCCCTTGGCATGGAATGTGTGTCCCTTGGCATGGAATGTGCGCCCCTAGGCATGGAATGTGCGCCCTTTGGCATGGAATGTGAGCCCCTTGGCATGGAATGTGCTCCCCTAGGCATGGAATGTGTGCCTCTTGGCATGGAATCTGCGCCCCTTGGCATGGAATGTGTGCCCCTTGGCATGGAATGTGTGCCCCTAGGCATGGAATGTGCGCCCCTAGGCATGGAATGTGCTCCCCTTGGCATGGAATGTGTGTCCCTTGGCATGGAATGTGCACCCCTAGGCATGGAATGTGCTCCCCTTGGCATGGAATGTGTGCCCCTTGGCATGGAATGTGCACCCCTTGGCATGGAATGTGCGCCCCTAGGCATGGAATGTGCTCCCCTAGGCATGGAATGTGCTCCCCTAGGCATGGAATGTGTGCCCCTTGGCATGGAATGTGTGCCCCTAGGCATGGAATGTGCGCCCCTAGGCATGGAATGTGCTCCCCTTGGCATGGAATGTGTGTCCCTTGGCATGGAATGTGCGCCCCTAGGCATGGAATGTGCTCCCCTAGGCATGGAATGTGTGCCCCTTGGCATGGAATGTGTGCCCCTTGGCATGGAATGTGCACCCCTTGGCATGGAATGTGCCCCTTGGCATGGAATGTGTGTCCCTTGGCATGGAATGTGCGCCCCTAGGAATGGAATGTGTGTCCCTTGGCATGGAATGTGCGCCCCTTGGAATGGAATGTGTGTCCCTTGGCATGGAATGTGCGCCCCTTGGCATGGAATGTGCGCCCCTTGGCATGGAATGTGCCCCTTGGCATGGAATGTGCGCCCCTTGGCATGGAATGTGTGCCCGGGTATTCTCGGCAGGGGGCACCAGTCTCTATGGGGGAGGGGGGGCTGCCAAGAGTTTACAGTACAGGGAAGCCCCGCCCCTCCCGTCTGTCCCCGGGGCCCCTCCCGTTCATGACGTCACGGCCTCAGGAAGAGTTCACAAGGGCAGGGTGTGGCCCGCAGGGGGAGGGGCTGATCGCCCGTCGGTGACGTCATAGACAGACCCGCCGGGTCATGGGCGGGGCGCAGGGGGGCCCCAAAGAGCCTCCGCACCCGGACCCGGGACAGGAGCCGCTCTGAGGGTCCGGAGCAGAAGAGCGCGGGGGTCTCACTGGCCCGGGACAGGAGCAGGTGTGAGGGGGTCTGAACCGGGACAGGGGGGGGGGAAGAGGGTCGGACAGGAAGGGAGGGGGCCTGACCCGGGACAGGGGGTGGGGGGGTCTGACCGGGTGTGAGAGGGTCTGACCCGGGACAGGAGTCTGATCCGGGATAGGATCGGGTTTAGGGGCTTTAATAAGGAACAAGAGCACGGGTCAGACGTGAGGGGCCGGTGGGCGAGGGGCAGCCGTGCTGGGGGCAGTGGCCGCCGCCGGTGCGAGGGGGGCTGATCCGGGCCCTTTAAATCCTTGCCCCGCCCCCTCCAGGTGATTCCTGCCGGAGCCCGAGAGAGTGAGAGACAGACAGACAGACGGACGGAGGTGAGTGAGAGAGTCCAGCCCGGGACCCCCCCCCCCCTCCCTCCCCCCAGGGGGCGTGGTCTCCCAGGGCCCAGCCCTGGTGTGGGGTGTAGTTGCCCCGAGAGGCGCGGGGGGTCATGGGGTGAAGCCCCCTCCGGCCGGTGGGGGCGGCATTAAAGGTGCATTAGTGTGGTGTTGATTCTGTAGGAGGCGCTATTACTTCGAAGCACGCGTGGCCTCCATTAATGCCCCGTCGGGGGGACGGGGGGGGGGCTCAGGCTTCGGACCAACGGCCCAGGCGGGGGGGGGTGTTTGTTTACAAGAAGATCAGGGCGCCTCCTCCCGCTTCGAGGCGCACTTCACAGAGTGACCGGAGGGGGCGCTGGCGGAGGACAAGACACGTTCAAAAGACAACATCTGTCCGTCCTGGAGAGGGAGGGAGGGCTTCGAGGAGCCGAACCGTGCGAGGCGCATAGAAGGCCTCGCTGCCTGAGGCACTATACAAGTGATTGGTGCATAGAAGGCCTCGCTGCCTGAGGCGCTATACAAGTGATTGGTGCATAGAAGGGCTGCCTGCTTGAGGCGCTATACAAGTGATTGGTGCATAGAAGGGCTGCCTGCTTGAGGCGCTATACAAGTGATTGGTGCTTAGAAGGCCTCGCTGCCCGAGGCGCTAAACAAGTGATTGGTGCATAGAAGGGCTGCCTGCTTGAGGCGCTATACAAGTGATTGGTGCATAGAAGGGCTGCCTGCCTGAGGCGCTATACAAGTGATTGGTGCATAGAAGGGCTGCCTGCTTGAGGCGCTATACAAGTGATTGGTGCATAGAAGGCCTCGCTGCCTGAGGCGCTATACAAGTGATTGGTGCATAGAAGGCCTCGCTGCCTGAGGCGCTATACAAGTAATCGGTGCATAGAAGAAGGGCTGCCTGCTTGAGGCGCTATATAATCGATTGGTGCATAGAGGAAGGGCTTCCTGCTCGAGGCGCTATACAAGTGATCGGTGCATAGAAGAAAAGCTGCCTGCTTGAGGCGCTATATAAGCGATTGGTGCATAGAAGAAGGGCTTACTGCTCGAGGCGCTATACAAGTGATTGGTGCATAGAAGAAGGGCTGCCTGCTTGAGGCACTATACACGTGATTGGTGCATAGAAAGGCTGCCTGCTCGAGGCGCTATACAAGTGATCGGTGCATAGAAGAAGGGCTGCCTGCTCGAGGCGCTAAACAAGTGATCGGTGCATAGAAGAAGGGCTGCCTGCTTGAGGCGCTATACAAGTGATTGGTGCATAGAAGGAATACCTGCTTGTAGCTGATCATGGTGAATACTGCATAGGAAGCCGGTTTGAGCTCACGGTTTACTCATGGGAAATGCCTTATAACAACTTTACAAGCATGGAAGCACAGCTGTACCTACAGGAAGTTCCTTATAACTAGTTCACATGCATAGAATCAGGGTTTTACCTACACAAATAATTTTTAAAATAGTCTATATACTTACAAGCTCCATTTACCTGCATGAGGTGCTTTAAAACTAGTCCGTGTGTGCAAAGAAGCAGGATTCTGCACACAAGAGGCGCTTTATAACTAGTCTGGGGGGCTCTGCACACAGAAGGTGCTTTATAACTAGTCTGGGGGGCTCTGCACACAGGAGGTGCTTTATAACTAGTCTGGGGCTCTGCACATAGGAGGCGCTTAATAACTAGTCTGGGGGGCTCTGCACACAGGAGGCGCTTTATAACTAGTCTGGGGGGCTCTGCACACAGGAGGTGCTTTATAACTAGTCTGGGGGGCTCTGCACACAGGAGGTGCTTTATAACTAGTCTGGGGGGCTCTGCACACAGGAGGTGCTTTATAACTAGTCTGGGGCTCTGCACACAGGAGGTGCTTTATAACTAGTCTGGGGCTCTGCACACAGGAGGTGCTTTATAACTAGTCTGGGGGGCTCTGCACACAGGAAGTGCTTTATAACTAGTCTGGGGGGCTCTGCATACAGGAGGTGCTTTATAACTAGTCTGGGGCTCTGCACACAGGAGGTGCTTTATAACTAGTCTTGGGGGCTCTGCACACAGGAGGTGCTTTATAACTAGTCTGGGGGGCTCTGCACACAGGAGGTGCTTTATAACTAGTCTGGGGGGCTCTGCACACAGGAGGTGCTTTATAACTAGTCTGGGGCTCTGCACACAGGAGGTGCTTTATAACTAGTCTTGGGGGCTCTGCACACAGGAGGTGCTTTATAACTAGTCTGGGGGGCTCTGCACACCGGAGGTGCTTTATAACTAGTCTGGGGGGCTCTGCACACAGGAGGTGCTTTATAACTAGTCTTGGGGGCTCTGCACACAGGAGGTGCTTTATAACTAGTCTTGGGGGCTCTGCACACAGGAGGTGCTTTATAACTAGTCTGGGGCTCTGCACACAGGAGGTGCTTTATAACTAGTCTGGGGCTCTGCACACAGGAGGTGCTTTATAACTAGTCTGGGGCTCTGCACACAGGAGGTGCTTTATAACTAGTCTGGGGCTCTGCACACAAGCGGTGCTTTATAACTAGTCTTGGGGCTCTGCACACAGGAGCTGCTTTATAACTAGTCTGGGGCTCTGCACACAGGAGGTGCTTTATAACTAGTCCGGTTAAATACATCTTGCCGAGTGAGCTGCCTGGGACTCTCTTCGTCAGCTGTTGTGCAGCGAGTGCAGATCCTTCATTCCTTTTCCTCTGTTGCCGAGACCTACGCCTCGCGGCCCCCGCTTCGCGGGTGCCGCTCGCAGGCCAGGTCAATTTGCGGTCTTGTGTGGCTGGACCAACACCCTAGTGCTTAGAAGCACCAACGCGGCTTTGTGGAGCCAGCATTTCATCAGAGGACGTGAGGCGGGACTGCGAGGACCAGCAGGCAGCGCGGCGCTGATCGGCCGCAGCTGGTCCTCTTCCCGCCCCTCCATCGGTTAAATACATCTTGCCGAGTGAGCTGCCTGGGACTCTCTTCGTCAGCTGTTGTGCAGCGAGTGCAGATCCTTCATTCCTTTTCCTCTGTTGCCGAGACCTACGCCTCGCGGCCCCCGCTTCGCGGGTGCCGCTCGCAGGCCAGGTCAATTTGCGGTCTTGTGTGGCTGGACCAACACCCTAGTGCTTAGAAGCACCAACGCGGCTTTGTGGAGCCAGCATTTCATCAGAGGACGTGAGGCGGGACTGCGAGGACCAGCAGGCAGCGCGGCGCTGATCGGCCGCAGCTGGTCCTCTTCCCGCCCCTCCATCGGTTAAATACATCTTGCCGAGTGAGCTGCCTGGGACTCTCTTCGTCAGCTGTTGTGCAGCGAGTGCAGATCCTTCATTCCTTTTCCTCTGTTGCCGAGACCTACGCCTCGCGGCCCCCGCTTCGCGGGTGCCGCTCGCAGGCCAGGTCAATTTGCGGTCTTGTGTGGCTGGACCAACACCCTAGTGCTTAGAAGCACCAACGCGGCTTTGTGGAGCCAGCATTTCATCAGAGGACGTGAGGCGGGACTGCGAGGACCAGCAGGCAGCGCGGCGCTGATCGGCCGCAGCTGGTCCTCTTCCCGCCCCTTCACCTTCCATATATTCTTTGATGTAGCATTAAATAGCCATTGGAGAGATCAGGGGGGGAAGGAGGATTCTCCTCATTTCCAACACTGCAGTTATGGTTCCACCCTAAATAATATGCTAGCCATGCTAGATATGACCCTGTTAAACTGTAATGTTAACAATCGGGCAATAACATGCCCTACATTCACGGGTAGAGATGCATGTTCTTTTATTGATCATATCTTGTTGTCTAGCAGTGGAGACTACACTGACTTATACGTGAATGAAGAAAGTCTCAGTGACCATAATAGCCTACGTGTTACCCTCTTGGGGCATGGCACCTCAACAGTTTCAGGTGGTAAATGTACAACCGATATAGTGCCTACTAGACCAAAGGGCCTTAGGGTTAAATGGACCGGTGTAAATTCCAAAGTTAAGCAGAAGGAGGTTGTCACCCAATGCAAGAATCAAATTAGTTATTGTTTGGATGATGACAGCGATTCTGGCTGTTTAATAGGATGTTTTGTATCTTTGAACATCATTATTGAGGGTATCTTCACTAAGACCCCGTCAGCCAATAGTGGTCAAAAGCAGGGGTGGTTTGATAAGACATGTATTGTCGCCCTCCGTAACCTAAAGAATGCGCTAGGCACCAAACCACGTGTTAAGACTGTGATACAACACCTCAGGGCTAGTTATAAATTAGCCATCAATAAAAGGAAAAGGGTATTACAGTCTGAGGCGTGGGACAAGCTGAGGGAGGCTGCTGAGACTAAAAACAGTAAACTCTATTGGGAAACGATTAATAGTTCGTTTCTCAGTAGAGAAAATGTTCCAGAACTGACCTCATATGTGGCATGTAGCGACTGGGTTAATCATTTTTCTAAAATATTTAACCCTGAAGGGCCAACTTCGGAGTTACCACCATCTGATATAAACCCATGGTTGCCCCTTTCGTTGGCTATAACATTGGAAGAATGTCAGGAAGCAATTTCATTAAGTAAAGGAGGCAAGGCACCGGGCCCCGATGGGGTCCCGTTGGATTTATATAAAGATGAAACAGCGTTATGGGCTCCCATTTTGACAAGGATTTTTAATTGTGCGGCTGAAAATGAATTCCCTTCTACCTGGGGTCAATCGATTATCATCCCTTTACATAAGAAGGGCGATAAGTCAGAGGCCTCTAATTATCGCCCAATCTCATTACTGGATGCCTCTGTAAAGGTGATGAGTAGGATTTTACTGAAGAGGCTAGAAGACTGGGCAACTGATTTTAACATCTTAACTAAAGTCCAATACGGTTTCCGCAAAGGTCTGGGTACACTGGACCAATGCGTAAATCTGGACCTTTTAATCAGTAAATATACTGTGGCTAAAAGTGGCAACCTCTTTTTATGTTTTGCTGATTTGAGCAGCGCTTTTGATTTGGTTAACCATAGTATTCTTTGGGAAGTTCTGCTTGATGCAGGGGCACCAAGGGAAATAGTGTATTTTTTAGCCAGACTATACGAAAAACTTTCATGTAAAGTCCGCTATGGCACCCTTGGCGAATGTACCCCGTTCTTTAAAGTGTCTCGGGGCATTCGTCAGGGTTGTGTTTTAGCCCCGCTTTTATTTTCCCTTTTTATTAATGGTGTAGATCGATCCTTGACCAACATTTTAGCAGATGCCCCCCTGATTGGTGGTAAACCTGTTCCGCTGTTACTTTATGCGGATGACGCTGTTCTTTTATCTCGAACACAGTTGGGCCTACAGCGCCTTATTGATAATTTCACGCAGTTTATACAAGCTAGGCAGCTTCGTGTGAATAAAACTAAGACATATGTAATGTCATGTGGTCAGGCAGCCAAGCAGGGAAAACATACTTTCTTCCTAGATAAGGAAAAGCTGACCTCTGTTAAATCCTTTTGTTATTTGGGAATAACATATAGTAACAGCGGGTCCTGGAATGCGGAATTTGAAGCCGTAAAAACAAAAATGTTACGGTCCACTAGTAGCATTTTTCGTTTTGCCTCTAAACTTGGCTCACGAAGTATCTATGATATGACGAACATATATAATGTATGCTGTGTTTCCTCTGCTCTGTATGGGGCAGGGGTGTGGGGTCACTGTGAGGGTATTCTCTTGCAGAAGGAGGAAAATAAGTTCTTAAGGAGGCTATTATGTGTTCCCCCTTTCGCCTCCATACAGTTGATCCATGACGAAGTTGGGATCGAGTACATCTCTGACTTAGCAGCAGTTCGGCCACTTTTATTGTGGCGATCTATTTGGGCTAAGTCGGAGACCCGATTCACTCAGGATATTATCCTTGACTGTATAGGTTTGGATCATTCCTCACGGGTATTACGGTTAAGATACATCCATCATTGGTATCTACTTTTGTTTAACATTAATGTGTTCCGTGAGCCGGAAAAGGTTGTATCCATTTCCAAAAAAGAAATTAAGATAATGTTCCTTAATTTTCGTAAGGCTGAGCGAGACAAAGCTGTTGGAAATCTTGCTACTTTGAAATTTTACAAAGATCTAAATTTAGCTTCTGGACTGCAAACTTATCTTGTATTTGTGACCCGCCCTTCCCACCAGTATGTTTTAACACGGGTCAGATTGGGTATTGTACACCACTTGGTTGCTTTTCCAAACATAAAGACTAGTTCAAACACACTTTGTCCGTGTGACGGTACTTCTCGTCAGAGTAGTTGCCATTTCTTACTTTTTTGTAAATTTTATCAGTATTTTAGGCTTAAATACCTTAAACCAATTTTTATTAAATATAACATCTGTACCACACAAACAGCATTGATATTTTTATCTTTATTAGCGAACGAGGAGATTTGTTTCTTCTTGGCTACTTTTATTTTAAAATGTACAGCTGCCAGGAAAAGTATTGTACTTTAATGCTGTTTACTGACCTGTCTGTACTTGTGCTATACAGCTGCCAGGGTTTACTCATGATGAAATTAATGTTCTTATCCCTGTCTGTATACATATGTTTTATTTTGCTTTGAACTTTATATCAATGTCTGTATTAAGGTATTTATGCAGTGCCCACAGTATTGAATGATTATTTAACAATTTTAATATACAGTTCCCAGTAAAGGCCTAGTAAGTAATTTCTACTGATTCCCAGTTAGTCCATGTAAGAATGTCATGCATTTTATAAGAACATGTTTGACCCATAGAGGCATGAATACCTTTCACTTGCTGCACTTTAGCTTTTTCCCTTTTTTAGGAAAGATTATTTTGCGATTTTAATATTTTTAATTGTGTTTTTGCTTGTATGATTTGTATGTACAAATCGAATAAAAGCTTTTGAACTGAAACTGAACTAGTCTGGGGCTCTGCACACAGGAGGTGCTTTATAACTAGTCTGGGGGGCTCTGCACACAGGAGGTGCTTTATAACTAGTCTGGGGCTCTGCACACAGGAGGTGCTTTATAACTAGTCTGGGGGGCTCTGCATACAGGAGGTGCTTTATAACTAGTCTGGGGCTCTGCACACAGGAGGTGCTTTATAACTAGTCTCGGGCTCTGCACACAGGAGCTGCTTTATAACTAGTCTGGGGCTCTGCACACAGGAGGTGCTTTATAACTAGTCTGGGGCTCTGCACACAGGAGGTGTGTTAGACGGACCGGGAGGGTCGGCCGAGGATAAGGGGAGAGGTCTCCGGGGAGAGCCGTCTCCAGCGATCGTACAGACAAGTAACTTCCCCCCCACAGACGGACACCACACAAGGGTAAAGTTTCAACGAGACTTTATAGGCAATTCTCTAAGTACGATGGAATGGTACAAGGAGGTCTGGACTCAGGGGTCCCCTCGATTCTGGTCTCTGGTTTGGGAAAAAGGGTAGCGGGACAGTCTTGTTACCAAAGGTGGAAATAGCTCTCAATCCTCGAGCTCGGCGTTCTAGATGATCGGGCCGCGGCGGAGCCAGCAGGTCCCGAGATGGACGAAGGAAACGACGGTCCGCGGCGGTGCCAGCAGGTCCCGATGAGATGATGGTTGCAAACGGTCCGCGGCCACGCCAGCAGGTCCCGACGACGATGAAGGATCGGAAGGTTACGAAGGTTGTGGCAGCGCCAGCAGGCAAGACAAAGGTGCACAAGGCAGAGCTACGGCAGCGCCGGTAGTCCGTCAAGGATGAGTTCTTCTTTGCGTCTCTCGACTCCAAGATACAACTGCCCTCCTGCTCTGGAGCTGCCCCAGTTATAGGGCTGATGTTCTTTGATGTCCGGACCCTCGCACCTGGAGGTCGGGAGGTCCGGGATGAGGGTGTCCCGACACCCAGCAGGGGGGTGGAGCCAGCGCCCGGGGAGGCGATGGCCGGGCGGCACTTGGCGGGGGAGAGCCATCGACACCTCTTTCTCCCATTGACTTGCCAAGTAGCCCGCTCACCTCCTGGGTGGATGGTGGTGCCGGGATGTCTGAGGCCGGGCTAGGCCCAGGGTTGAGGTCGATCGGGGGCCAGGCGGCCTCGTGGTGGAGTGTCCAAGATGGCGTCCCGGATGGGCGCGCGGGCCAGCAGTGGATCGGGCCCACGAGGTCGATATGTTTGAAGGCAGGGGTCCCTGAGGGGACGGAGGACGTGCAATGGTGGTGTGTGGTACTTGCGTGACCGGGCTCGGGCCTGGTCGGGCCGGGGGAGAGCGGCCCTTCATGTGGCCTGTCCAACATGCGTCCCCCCCAGCTGAAGGCGGGGAGAGTTACCCATCCTCTTGGGGACTCTCCTCGTCGAGGCGGAAAAACCGGGACAGGCCATCCGCGTTGGTGTGATCTGGCCCAGGCCGGTGTTCAACAGTGAAGTCCATCCCTTGTAGGGAGATGGACCAACGTAGTAACTTCGGGTTTTCCCCCCGCATCTGCATCAGCCACTGCAGGGGTCGGTGGTCGGTCTGCACCCGAAAGTGTGTGCCAAAGAGGTAGGGCCGGAGCTTCTTGAGGGCCCATACCACAGCGAAGGCCTCCCTCTCTATGGTGCTCCATCGTTGTTCTCGTGGTAGGAGTCGTCTGCTGATGAAGGCCACTGGCTGATCCAGGCCTTCGGTGTTCACTTGAGACAGGACTGCCCCAATGCCATGGTCGGAGGCATCCGTCTGGACGACGAACTCCCTGCTGTAGTCGGGGGCCTGGAGCACCGGGGCGGAACACATGGCGGCCTTCAATTGTTCGAATGCTGTTTGACAATCTGCGGTCCAGTTGACTTTCTTGGGTTGATTTTTGGACGTGAGTTCTGTGAGGGGCCCCACTATAGTACCATAGTCTTTCACAAACCTTCGGTAATAGCCCGTGAGGCCCAGGAAGGCTCGTACCTCGGTCTGGGTGATGGGGGGCTGCCAGGACTGGATGGCGGCAATTTTGAGCTGCAGAGGGGCCACCAGGCCGCTTCCCACCTGGTGTCCGAGGTAGGTTACAGACCCTTGACCAATTTGACATTTGCTGGCCTTGATCGTGAGGCCAGCTCGCTGAAGGGCTTGTAGCACTGCTTGGAGGTGGTGGAGGTGCTCGGGCCAATGGTGGCTGTATACAGCGATGTCGTCTAGGTAGGCGGCGCTGAACCCTTCGAGCCCCGCCAGGACCTGATTGACGAGCCGCTGAAATGTTGCGGGAGCGTTCTTCATGCCGAAGGGCATGACCTTGAAATGGTAATGGCCATCGGGGGTGGAAAAGGCAGAACGTTCTTGGGCCCGGGGTGTGAGGCCGATTTGCCAGTAGCCCGCCGTCAGGTCGAAAATACTGAGGTAGCGGGCAGCTCCCATGCGGTCAATTAGTTCATCTGCCCGGGGGATGGGATGTGCGTCTGTTCGGGTGACCGCATTCAAGCCCCGGTAGTCAACGCAGAACCGGAGTTCCGGTGTGGTGCCTGGGGCGGCCGCTTTGGGGACCAGTACTACAGGGCTGGCCCAGGGGCTGTCTGAGGGCTCGATGACCCCGAGCGTGAGCATTTTTGCTACCTCTTCCTGGACGCAGGCCCGTACCCGATCTGGCACGCGGTAGGCCCGGTGGCGGATAGGGGGGCTATCCCCCGTGTCCACATCGTGCACACACCAGGAAGTGACACCTGGGGTGAGGGAGAACAGGCTGGCGAACTGTGATAGGAGGACTCGACACTCCTGGCGTTGCTCTCGGGTGAGGGCTTCTGAGAGTCGGACCCCATCCACGGAGCCGTCTTTCTCCCGAGTCCGTAGGAGGTCAGGGAGGGGCTCGGAGTCTTCTTCAGTCCCATTGTCTGTGGCCATCAGGAGGCTGAGTTCGGAACGCACAAAGTGGGGCTTCAGTCTGTTAGCGTGGAGGACCCGGAGGGGGTTCCGGGAAGATTCCATGTCGATGAGATAGGTGGCAGGACCCTTGCGCTCGACTACTTTGAAGGGCCCCGTCCACTTGTCTTGCAGGGCGCAGGGTTCGGTGGGGGACATCACCCATACCTGTTGCCCAGGTTCAAACTCGATGGAGGAGGCATTCCGGTCATACCACTTTTTCATGTCCTCTTGACTGGCCTCTAGGTTGGCTTTTGCCAGCTCTCTGAACCGCCGGGTCTGGTTGCGGAGGGTTAGGAGGTACCGGAAGACATCTGGTGGGTTCTTGAGAGGGGGCATCTCCCAGCCTTCCTTGACTAGGCTGAGAGGCCCCCGTACTGGGTGTCCATACAGCAGTTCAAACGGGCTGAAGCCCAGGGACTTCTGGGGGACCTCTCGATATGCGAAGAGGAGGCACGGCAGCAGCACATCCCACTGGCGACGGAGGGGCTCTTCCAACCCCCCGATCATCCCTTTGAGCGTGCGGTTGAACCGCTCAACGAGTCCGTTCCCTTGAGGGTGATAGGGGGTCGTGAATCGGTAGGTGACCCCACACTGTTGCCAGAGGGATTTCATATATTTAGAAATAAAGTTCGTGCCTCTGTCGCTGACGACTTCTCGGGGGAAGCCCACACGGGAGAAGATCCCCATTAGAGCCCGGCCGACTACCGGGGCTGTCACAGTTCGCAGGGGAACAGCCTCGGGGTAGCGGGTGGCGTGGTCCACTAGCACCAGGATGAATCGATGGCCTTGTTTTGTACGCGGGTCCAGGGGCCCCACGATGTCGATCCCGACCCTCTCGAACGGGGTGGTGACCACGGGAAAAGGTTGCAGGGGGGCTTTTAGTTTGCGGCCGCTCTTTCCACTGGCTTGGCACGTGGGGCAAGATCGGCAATGCTGGTGTACATCGTTCCTCATTTTGGGCCAGAAGAAGTGGGTCACCAGACGACTGTAGGTTTTATCTTGACCCAGGTGTCCCGCCAGGGGGACGTCGTGGGCCAGGTTTAGCAGAAAGTCTCTAAAACGGAGGGGCACCACTAGTACTCGGCTGGCCCCCAGCTCCGCGATTCTTTGCTCACTGTACAGCAGATCATTGTCCCAGTAGATCCAGTGTGTTCCGGAGGTATCCCCTGCGCTTTGGGCGAGTGCTTGCTGGCGGAGTCCCTCGAGGGAGGGACAGGTCTTCTGTTCTTGGCGAAATTGTTCTTGCGTGGGCCCCCCCTCTTGAGGCCACTGGTCGAGGTTAGCGAGGTTTGGAGGTTGAGCTGGTTCTGGGGGGACGTCACGGTCGGTGGTTTCGGCCGGGGCGACCGGAGGCGGCGGCGCCGGCCATTCGGGTTCCTCTGGGCGGGGGTTGGCGCGGGCGGCCATGGACCGGGTGGTGACACACGCCCAGTCTGGGACGCCTAACATCCCCAGGTGTTCTCTTCGTTCTACGGCTGCCCACGGAAAGCTTTCAAGGTCATTCCCCAGGAGGCAGTCTACGGGGGCATCGTCTCGGACCGTTACCTTCAACATGCCGGTGACCCCTCCCCATTCGAAGGGAACGCAGGCCATCCGGCACAGACTTTCCGAGTTATCGGCGGAACGTACTGGGCAGAGAATGTTTGGTAGATACTGTTCTGGGGTCACCAGGTGACAGCGGACGGCTGTTACACTGGCCCCGGTGTCACGAAGGGCTTCGGCCCGGCGTCCATTGATGCTCACCCATTGGCTGTACTTCTGGGTGTTAGCGGGTAGGGGGACCCGCGGGACCATGTCTTTCCCCCCTAAGCAGGCTAGAGCCATGGCGGCTGGCTCCCATTCTTGATGTTCCTGTTCATATTCCTCTTGTTCCTCTGAGATCTGTTCCTCCCCCAGAGCAGCAGCGGCTACTTGGCGGGGTCTTGGGCTCTGGTACTGGGGGCAGTTTGGGTCGTTTGCATAGTGGCCGACTCGTTGGCATCGATGGCACGTAACATTGGCTCGGTATCCCGGTCGCGCCGGGGTGCTGCCCCGGTTGGCCGGGGGGGTGGTGCTGGTAGCGGGGGCGACCGGGGCGTTGTCTCTCCCTCGTCCTTGGCCCCCTCCTCCTCCTCGGGGACGGTGCTGACCATTGTTGTTCCGGTTCTGTTCGTAGGACCCATTCCGGCCCACTCTGGTGATTTCCCACCGGTCAGCTTCGGCTGCGAGCTGCCGGGGATCCGTTAACTTGCTGTCGAGGAGGTGCTGGCGGAGTTCAATGAAGCAATTGTTCGACAGGTGCTCCCATACCATGAGATTGAACAGTTGTTCGTAGGTTGTGACCTTGCTTCCTTTGATCCAGCCCTCGAAGGCTCGGCTAAAATAGTTTACATAGTCCACCCAAGTTGTACCCGGGATGCGGGTGCAGTCTCGGAACCTCTGACGGTACATCTCGGGTGTGAGGCCATAGCGAGTGAGGAGTGCAGCTTTCATATGGTCATAGGAGGTCATCTGGTGGTCCGGGAGCTGTAGCAGGGCGTCGCGGCCCTCATTGAGGAATCTCCCCCATAGACCGGCTCCCCAATCGCTTCTATCGATCCGGTGTGCCGTCATAGCGATTTCATAGGCCTTAAACCATTGCTGGATGTCGTCCTCTCGGAAGTATTCTCGAACGACATCCTTGGGGATGTGTACCTTTTTCTCTGTTGCCCCTGGGGTGTGGGGTTGCTCGGACACCCCTACTTCTTTATTCTGCTTGCGTAGGTCGATCTCAGCTAGTTTTCGCTCGTGTTCATATGCCAGTCTCTTTTCCTCGAGCTCCCTTTGTCTCTGTTTCTCCTCTCTTTCTTCTCGGAGACGCAGGTGCTCTAAGTTGATTTTTTGTTCGGCCAACTTAAGTTCAATATCCATTTTGAGCCGGGCCATTTCCAGCTCGTGTAGTCTGGTTTTTTCTCGTTCCTGGATCTCGTCTTGCGAGAGACCCGTTCTTCGCTCTTCAGGGGCCGTGGTGGTTTTTGCTGCGATGCTTTGATCAGGGGTTCCGGCAGCCCCGGTTTCTGCCCAAGATTCCAGGGCATGCTTAAAATCGTCTTTGGTACTTAGTCCGGTGGTAGCGATACCTAGTTCGATGCAGAATTGTTTTAGTTCACGATGGCTGTACTCGTCCAATTTCTCCATCTGGAATTTCTCGGTTGCTCCGCTTTCTTTAGTCGTCATCGTGATTTCGTCGTGGGGTAAGCTACTCTCTGTACGATTATGCGGTGATTCGGATCGCGCCGCTGGCCACCAATGTTAGACGGACCGGGAGGGTCGGCCGAGGATAAGGGGAGAGGTCTCCGGGGAGAGCCGTCTCCAGCGATCGTACAGACAAGTAACTTCCCCCCCACAGACGGACACCACACAAGGGTAAAGTTTCAACGAGACTTTATAGGCAATTCTCTAAGTACGATGGAATGGTACAAGGAGGTCTGGACTCAGGGGTCCCCTCGATTCTGGTCTCTGGTTTGGGAAAAAGGGTAGCGGGACAGTCTTGTTACCAAAGGTGGAAATAGCTCTCAATCCTCGAGCTCGGCGTTCTAGATGATCGGGCCGCGGCGGAGCCAGCAGGTCCCTAGATGGACGAAGGAAACGACGGTCCGCGGTGGAGCCAGCAGGTCCCGATGAGATGATGGTTGCAAACGGTCCGCGGCCACGCCAGCAGGTCCCGACGACGATGAAGGATCGGAAGGTTACGAAGGTTGTGGCAGCGCCAGCAGGCAAGACAAAGGTGCACAAGGCAGAGCTACGGCAGCGCCGGTAGTCCGTCAAGGATGAGTTCTTCTTTGCGTCTCTCGACTCCAAGATACAACTGCCCTCCTGCTCTGGAGCTGCCCCAGTTATAGGGCTGATGTTCTTTGATGTCCGGACCCTCGCACCTGGAGGTCGGGAGGTCCGGGATGAGGGTGTCCCGACACCCAGCAGGGGGGTGGAGCCAGCGCCCGGGGAGGCGATGGCCGGGCGGCACTTGGCGGGGGAGAGCCATCGACACCTCTTTCTCCCATTGACTTGCCAAGTAGCCCGCTCACCTCCTGGGTGGATGGTGGTGCCGGGATGTCTGAGGCCGGGCTAGGCCCAGGGTTGAGGTCGATCGGGGGCCAGGCGGCCTCGTGGTGGAGTGTCCAAGATGGCGTCCCGGATGGGCGCGCGGGCCAGCAGTGGATCGGGCCCACGAGGTCGATATGTTTGAAGGCAGGGGTCCCTGAGGGGACGGAGGACGTGCAATGGTGGTGTGTGGTACTTGCGTGACCGGGCTCGGGCCTGGTCGGGCCGGGGGAGAGCGGCCCTTCATGTGGCCTGTCCAACAAGGTGCTTTATAACTAGTCTGGGGGGCTCTGCACACAGGAGGTGCTTTATAACTAGTCTGGGGGGCTCTGCACACAGGAGGTGCTTTATAACTAGTCTGGGGGGCTCTGCACACAGGAGGTGTTTTATAACTAGTCTGGGGCTCTGCACACAGGAGGTGCTTTATAACTAGTCTGGGGCTCTGCACACAGGAGGTGCTTTATAACTAGTCTGGGGGGCTCTGCACACAGGAGGTGCTTTATAACTAGTCTGGGGGGCTCTGCACACAGGAGGTGCTTTATAACTAGTCTGGGGGGCTCTGCACACAGGAGGTGCTTTATAACTAGTCTGGGGCTCTGCACACAGGAGGTGCTTTATAACTAGTCTGGGGCTCTGCACACAGGGGGTGCTTTATAACTAGTCTGGGGGGCTCTGCACACAGGAGGTGCTTTATAACTAGTCTGGGGCTCTGCACACAGGAGGTGCTTTATAACTAGTCTGCGGCTCTGCAGACAGGAGGTGCTTTATAACTAGTCTTGGGGGCTCTGCACACTAGAGGTGCTTTATAACTAGTCTGGGGTTCTGCACACAGGAGGTGCTTTATAACTAGTCTGGGGCTCTGCACTCAGGAGGTGCTTTATAACTAGTCTGGGGGGCTCTGCACACAGGAGGTGCTTTATAACTAGTCTGGGGGGCTCTGCACACAGGAGGTGCTTTATAACTAGTCTGGGGCTCTGCACACAGGAGGTGCTTTATAACTAGTCTTGGGGGCTCTGCACACAGGAGGTGCTTTATAACTAGTCTGGGGGGCTCTGCACACAGGAGGTGCTTTATAACTAGTCTGGGGGGCTCTGCACACAGGAGGTGCTTTATAACTAGTCTGGGGCTCTGCACACAGGAGGTGCTTTATAACTAGTCTTGGGGGCTCTGCACACAGGAGGTGCTTTATAACTAGTCTGGGGGGCTCTGCACACAGGAGGTGCTTTATAACTAGTCTGGGGGGCTCTGCACACAGGAGGTGCTTTATAACTAGTCTTGGGGGCTCTGCACACAGGAGGTGCTTTATAACTAGTCTTAGGGGCTCTGCACACAGGAGGTGCTTTATAACTAGTCTGGGGGGCTCTGCACACAGGAGGTGCTTTATAACTAGTCTTGGGGGCTCTGCATACAGGAGGTGCTTTATAACTAGTCTTGGGGGCTCTGCACACAGGAGGTGCTTTAAAGCTTGTTTCACCTGCAACATGCAGTCGGCAAGCTTCAAAGCTTGTTTCATCTGCAAGATGCAGTCTGCAAGCTTCGAAGCTTGTTTCACCTGCAAGATGCAGTCTGCAAGCTTCGAAGCCTGTTTCACCTGCATGATACAGTCTGCAAGCTTTGAAGCTTGTTTCACCTGCATGATGCAGTCTGCAAGCTTCGAAGCTTGTTTCACCTGCATGATGCAGTCTGCAAGCTTCGAAGCTTGTTTCACCTGCATGATGCAGTCTGCAAGCTTCAAAGCTTGTTTCACCTGCATGATGCAGTCTGCAAGCTTCGAAGGACAAAAGGCATACAGGAGGCCGCAGTTCCACTCGCGACAAAAAAGTGTCGCAGAGAGAGGACCGCCTTGGAAACTCCAACACACAATACTGCTGACATTGCGGGTTCTTGCCGGTGGCGAACAGATCTAACAAAGGATCTCCTCACTGTCGAAAGAGACCTTGCACCCCCTCTGAATGAAGACGCCATTTGTGATCCATAAGGCACCAACGGTTGAGTTCGTCCGCCCTGGCATTCAGAGAACCCACCAGGTGTTGCACCATTAGAGTTATGTCCTGATGTTTCAGCCATGCCCAGAGACGTAGGGTCTCCTGACACAGGATCCACAATCCCACCCCACCCTGTTTGACAGTGGTGTTGTCTGAGAACACCTGCACCACCTTCCCTTTGAGAGGGGGAAGGAATGCCTTCAGTGCCAGTCTCATCACCAAGAGCTCCAGAAGGTTGATGTGGAGCCCGGACTCCGCCGGTGACCAGACCCAATCCTGGTTCGTGAGCCGCCACTGCAATTGGCGTGCAGTGGCCTCCGAGATCTGGACGCAATTGGAAAGATTCCCCAGATGTTGAGCGCACTGGAATTGCAGAGCCCACTGCAGAGGCAGCATATGCCACCCGGCATGATTGACCAGCAGGATGCAGGGGGCCAAGAGGCCCAGCAGTCTCGGGGTCCGTCTCACAGATCTGGGATACCGGCTGAAGATCAGAATAATAGCCCGGATATCCCAGACTCACTACAAAAACCAGAAACTGCGCTGTGTCCGGAATGGCTCCAATGAAAAGGAGCATCTGAGAGGGAGTCGGGTGTGACTTCAGCACGTTATAGTGAACCCCAGCGAATGTAGGAGGTCTGCCGTAGTCTGGAGGTGAGAGACGACAGCCTGGGGCGAGCCCGCCTTCAACACCCAGTCGGCGAGATAAGGGAAGACTGGAATCCCTGATCTGTGCAGATGGGCTGCGACCACCGCCATCACTTTCGTGAACACCCGAGGGGCGCTGGTAAGGCCAAAGGGGAGCACGGTAAACTGAAAGTGCTCATGGCCTACCGTGAACCGCAGGTAGTGCTGGTGGGCCGGAAGGACGGGGATGTGAAAATAAGCGTCCTGCAAGTCCAACGCTACCATCCAGGCTCCAGGGTTGAGAGCAGGCAGGACCTGAGCAAGTATCAACATCTTGAACTTCTCCTTCTGGAGGAATCGGTTGAGGGCCCCTAGGTCTTAAATAGGACGCAGGCCTTTGTCCTTCTTGGGCACCAGAAAGTAGCGGGAACAACTTCCACAACCTAGATCTGGCGCAGGGACCCTCTCTATAGCTCCCTTGGTCAAAAGAGCTGAAACTTCCTGGCGGAGAAGGGCCAAACAATCCTCCAACATGAGATTGTAAGACAGTGGCATGGAGGGAGGAGTAGTCTCGAAGGGGAGGGAGCAGCCCCAATGGACAATTTGCAGGTCCCACCAGTCCGACGTTATGGATTGCCAGTGGAGGAGGTGATGGCGAATCCTGCCGCCCACTGGCTGAAGATGGACCTGGAATGTCAGACTAGGAGGGTTTGGAGGCCATGGAAGAATGGGAGATGGTGGATTGGTCCTCCCGCTGGCTCCCAGACCCGTGAAGACGCTGGCCCCACATCCGCGGCCACCCGGAGGCTGGACAGCTTGCGTGTTTCGGAGGCTAGTCTAGACCTGATGTGGTTGGGCACCCCTTCCGTAGCCACGAAAGGGACGAAAAGCAGACTATGGTGGATGAAAAAGGCGCAGTGAGGCCCAAAGATCTGGCCGTAGCACAAGAGTCTTTAAAGCGCTCAAGCGCCGAGTCTGCTTTGTCGCCAAAAAATTGATGGCCATCAAAGGGCCTGTCCATCAAGGTTAAATAGACCTCCCCCAAAAAGCCAGATTTCTCAACCAGGTGTAGCGTCTAAGGGCTACCGACGTGTCAGTTGTTCTACCCAGTGAGTTTGTGGTATTCAGTCCACACTAAATAGCAAATTTGGCTCCATCTCTCTCATCCGCAACTGCCTATCAGAGAAACGGCCAGGCCTCCTCCGGGCACCTTGGCAGCACTTGTGCAAACGTAACCCCAATGGTATGGGAGTATTGGCCCAAGATGCACACGGTATTCACCACCCACAGTGCCAAGCTGGAGGAAGAGAACATTCGCTCTCCAATATGGTCCAGCTTCTTGGATTTATTATCTGGAGGAGCAGAAGGGACTGAGCCTTAAGAAGACGCCTGGGCCACCAAGCTCTCCGGGGAAGGGTGCTGCGACAAGAACACTGCGTCGCCTGGGGGCGGGTGATTGTCCTCTCCACAGGAGCCCCTGTGCTGGGCTTGGACCAACAGCCTGGAGGACATAATTAAGGGCTTCATTGAATGGCAGGAGGGATTCAGGGGAGAAAGCTACAGGTTGAAGCACCTCTTTAAGGAGTTTAGCCCTGACTGCCGCTGAAGGGAGCTCAAGGCCCAGAACCTCGGTCGACCTTCTCACCACCACATCATAGGATGCTCCCTCCTCCGTAGCCACGGTAGGGGGCGAAAGCAAACCAGTGTCTAGAGAGGTTTCCAGACCACTGGCATCACCCAGGTCCTCTTACCAGTCTGGTTCTTCCAGCTTGTCAGTTAAATGGTCCAGCGACCCCTCCCAGTTCTCATCACCACCGTCTGGTTGATAGGGAACACCAGAGAACAAATGTACCCTCTGGTTCTGACCTTGGCCGACGTCGGTCCGGCTCCTTGTCCAACTCAAGGATGGGGATGGCGTCGGCAGGGGGCACAGCTGGTGCCAGGGGCGTTGCCATCGAGATATGCACCGGGCAAGGTCGAGTGAGATTCACCGGCATCAATCTGGAACCACAGGGCCTTCTGGTGCTGGAGCCGCTGGCATCAAAGGCCCAGGACCAGTGTCCGTCCTGAAGCAGGCCCCGGAGATGGAGCCTTCGACTGACAATGCTCTGAGTCGCACGTCGTGTCAGCCGACCAACAGGGAGAAGGTGAAGAGCGCGTGTGCTTTTTCTCCTTCCTCTTGTGCTTCGACTTACCCAAGGACCTCGACAACTTGGAGTGCGTCGAGGAGTAGGGGCTCCGCAAATGGTTTTGTGACCTTCCTCTCGAACGAGACCGGGAACGACGTGAAGCCGACCGCCTGGCCTCCAAATACTTTCGGGACAGCTCCCACAAGTCTTCAGGCGCATGGCCCGGCAGTCGAAGTACAAGTTCGGGTCAGGTCACGCTCCCGACACCACAAGCACACGGATCCATCACAAACATCTTGAGACGGGAACTGCAGGGCTTGGAGCCAGTCCAACGTTGGGACATCCATCACACACCAAGGAGTCCAAAACTTGAAAAGACATTGACCAAAGTCATAAAATCTAGGTAAAAAACAGCTCAGAGGTCGCTCTCTCCAGATCTGTGCTAGGCTGGCGCAGAAAAAGAAAGAACTGACGTCGCGTGTAGGGGCGGCTTCTAAGTAGACACTGCAAGGTCATCCCGGTGACCACGAAGGATGCAGAGTCGACCGAGGCCGCCTACAACATGCAAGGGTATTGAATAAATCTCTGTATCCAGACTGACGCCTGGGGAGAAATTCTATGGTAAGGCATCTACAACTAACGGTCTCTATCAGACATAGTTTTTGGGGGAACTTGAAAGGGTTAAAAAGGTAGAGCTATACGGACCATTATTCCTTGCAAGTCTGTGAATCCACTTTCATGGAACATCCGCAGGCCTAATAAAAAATGAAAATAAATATGTGTGATTAGATGAAAGAACTTATACTCCCGGCGTCTGTTTAGGGACTACGGACCCAATTCCCTCAGTTTAGTAAGGTGGTGGGAGAGCACCCATATGATCCTGGCATGGGTTGGGATGGTGATGGGGGTATCAGCCTCCAAGGGGCCACCCTTTAAGTGAACATTTAAAAAATACATTTTGGCTTGGGGTTTCCTTCCCCCAGCCCAGCTCTGAAAACCCAGCCATGAGGTGTATAAAAAGATAAGTTACTTACCTGTAATCTTATTCAATTCAATTCAATTCAATTGATCTTTATTTCGGCACTGCCATAAAAGATTTACACATCATATACATTTCATTAATAATATACACATTAAATTTAGAACAATTGATTGGGATTGCCATTAAAATCAATATGAATTTAAAAAGAATACAAATGTGAAAAATATTGACATCTCTAGCTTTAAAAGCAATAGGACGCGGAGCCGAGAAATTTACAATATAAATACATCCATTTAAACCACAAAACAGGTAAAACCGAGTGAACAAGTGGTTAGTGATTTGGACCTTATAGCTTTAGGCCTTTTTTCCTGCGCACAATATAGATGGAGTACAAAAAACGACTGACACTAAATACAATTACTTGAGTTGTATCCGATTTGATCGTTCTCAGCGGCGTTGTGCATGACCTTATTCCCAACAGGGTACATAGAGGTTTGATCCACTTCCTTCTGGCCCACACATAGGCTGGACAGAAGAATAGGATGTGCTGGTCATCCTCCTTGTGATTACCCTCGCACATAGTACATATTTCACTAGTCGTGTGGTCCTCAACAACATTACCCCTTCTAGACCAGCGTGCCAGGGTTGTGTTGGTCACAAGGTTCAAAAAAAGGGTTTTAGCTAGCGGGGCTCAACTTCATCTAAAAAGTTCTCTAAGAATGGTTCATCTTTGAACCATAAGAAGTTATTTACTAGTGTCCCACCACTGTTTCCGTTGGTCATTTGGTTATTAATAAAGCCCCAGAAGGCCATTTTCACAATTTTTTTTAATTATGTGGCAACCTTTCCAGATTCTACCAAAACTGTGATAATCCTCTCTTGGTTCACCACAACCTAACATGTTTTGTTTGATCCATCCATGACCATTACCTCTTTTATCCCATTTTTATAATCAAGCAGTTCTGGTGTTTGCCAAAGTCTTACCCAGAACATTAACGGTCGGATAATGGTGTAGTGGTCAGTTCTTCTGACATTTAAGTCCAGCTGAAGTGGTACTAAAGGGGTGCCCTTTGGGGCCCTTACAAGACTTCTCATAAATTTGTTATCGGAAATCATAAACACATCCTTTGATATTGGCCCCCAGATCTCCGCACCATAGAGTGCAGCGGGTTGAACTTTGACTTTAAACAGCTCTAGTGCTGGTGACACAGCTTTGCTAATACTTGCACCCTGCTTCTTCAGAATGGGTGTGGTGTTCTGGGTGAATATTAACTTACTTTTCTCAATTTGGAGTCTCCACATGAAATTGGAGTCGATTGTGACCCCCAAATAGGAAAAGTTTTGGAGCGATTCCAGTCTTTGGCTATTTAATGATAGGTGACCTTTATCTGGTTTGATGGGGTTTAAGGCCATACATTTAGTTTTTTTGGCATTGATTTCCAAACCTTTCTTGTTGCAATACTCGCTAAATGAATGTAGTAATGCCTGTAGACCTTTCTTAGTTTGGGAAATTAGAATGGTGTCATCCGCAAATAATAGCGCGGGCACCCTTTCCCCATTTAGTTTTGGCGAGTCGTTTTTGCAACCCTCCAAGTGAGCAGGAATATCATTCACAAAGATGGAAAATAAAGTGGGGGCCAAAACACAGCCTTGGCGAACCCCACTCTCAATGGGTATATTGTGGGTCAGTTCCCCATTCGGGCCCCATCTTACTTTGGCGAAATTCTTGGCATGTAACCCAATTATCTGAACCAACAGACAGTTGGGTAGCCCTGCCTTATGAAGTGACTTCCATAGAAGATCTTGTGGCACTAGATCGAAAGCTGCCCTGAGGTCGACAAAGGTGACATCCCTTTTTAATCTGAACATATTTTCAATAAAGGCAGCAAAGTCTAAAAACTTGGTCGATGGTGCTCACTTTGTTCCTAAACCCAGCTTGGAACTTTGTGAGGACCGAGTTGTCTTCCAACCACAAGTTAACACGGATTAAAATATGCCTAGAATAGATTTTCTGGAGAATATCCATTAGGCTAATTGGTCGGTAGTTAGAGGGTTCCAACCGATCACCCTTTTAAAAAATTAAATCAATCTCAGTTCCCCTCCAGCTTTCAGGGAAATCTACACTACGAGACAGCGTGTTACAAAAATGATTAATGTAGGGTACCCAGACCTTTAAATCATGCTTGTAGAGGTCCCCAGGGATTTTATCTAAGCCAGGTGCTTTACCATTTTTCACAGAATTAATAGCTGCCTCAGTTTCCTCTAAAGTAAAATCCATGCTAACGCCAGAAGGTCTAAACCGTAAAACCTCCTCACTGGTTACATTGGAGGTATCATCATATTTCTTGTAGAGAGTAGTAAAGTGATTGACCCACTTCGCTTCGTCAAGGTAAACATCTTTAACAATTCTTTCCCATTAGCAACTAACCTCCAGTAGCTTAATTGTCCTTAGCCTTTACAGCTACCAGCATATCCGCCCACATTTTCTCCTCCCAAGCTTTCCTTGAAGCGACCTGCACCTCCTTGTATGCTTTCCTTACCAACCTAACCTGGTCCAAGGATTTAGTTTTAATCGCCAGTAGGAGACTTGCTTTGTGCTGTCTACATGTTTTATCGTACCAAATTTTACAATGAGACAGATTTTGCGATTTCTGGTGGCTCTTTTTTGGTAATTTTGTGACAAGGAGTTTCACGATATTAAAGAGCTCATTGTGAAGAGCAATAAAGTGGCCAGGGTTAGCTGCCTTAGATGGAGAACTTATAAAGGTCGACAATGAGCTCGCAAGTTGTAGATAAATTTCAGCAAGAATATCGCCATGTTCCAGTATATGTGCCCACATTAAAGCTCGTCTGTTGTTACTAACAAGAATCTCATCACATTGGCCAGTATATGAATCAGTTATCTTTGCACTCCCAGCCCCCTTTACCAAACATGCTTCTAGCTGTAGTTCCAAAGGACAATGGTCACTCTCTATCCTGTCCTTCACCTCTAGGTCAATCATATGTTGCCTGATGGCCAATGAAACAATTACAAAATCTAAATTGCTTTTGCAACTGTTCCTATGAAATGTTGTTTTTTTGATCGTATCTGATGGAAGACGACCGTTACAGGCCCTGAGACCATGTTCCGCGGACAGCTTCACTAATTGAACTGCCAGTGCTGTACAGTGTACAGAATCATTGTTATCCAGCAGGGGAATGTTATTTGCCTGGTCTTCTTTGTCGAAAACATCACTCAGCCCTGGGATTGGTTCATAGTTGCAATTTAGATCACCAGCTATAATGGCCGCCTCTTCATCAACTAATCTGCTTAAAAAGGAATCCAGCTTTGTCAGGGTTAATGATTCCTTATGTGCGGGAGCGGGTCTATTATAGACATTAATTAGATGAAGTGATTTGCCCTCACTGGTTGTGATTTTTAGAGCAAGTATGTCCAATGAGCTAGTGTCTATAATTTCTACCTTAATCCTCAGCGTTACTCTAACCCAAGTGATTCAACCCCCTGATGGCCTTCCCCTTACGGAGGGGATGGCACCAGTTCCGAAAGACTTATAGCCTACCCTATGAGGCGTATCGAGTGCCCATGATTCTTGAAGAAGGCAAAAATCAGCGGAATCGATGTACTTAGCCCACTCAGGATCCCTCAAGGTCTTTGTTACACCAGCTACGTTCCATGATATTAGTTTCAGGGTCTCATCATTACTGCTTCTCGTGGGTAACAGTCCCAAGTTTGGTGTCCTAGTGTCTGGAATTATAATTCCCACAGGAAGCTCTCTTGAGGGATTCTGTCCCTCCAGGGATTCCATTCGCTCTTCCTGTGTAGATACACAGTTTAAATGCCCTGATGCGTATGTAGGTGGGTCCTGTGGTTTGATCGCCTGGTCACTAACTGCCATGGCTTCTCCTTCACTACTAAGGGCACTGTAAACTTCTACGTATCCTTTCCCATGGTCATGATTGGGCATAGGGCTCGGCGTGGCAAACTTCAGTCAATCAACTGCATCTAAACAGCTGAGTCTATTCGAGGTTGGTGCCCCTGGCCATTGATTTCGATTGATCACGCCCCTATCACGTGTCCCACTCCGAGCATGATAATTGACCCTAGTCCAACCTCCGCCACCTTCAGGGCACATCCCGGGAGGATAAAAAAACGAAAGAGGTCTAGTTTCAATTGCAGAGTTCCCTCCTTGGGAATCCCATAAGCATATATGGTGCACAGTTCGTGGGTCTTCAAAATTGATTACCACACAATCACCACTTACTGTTTTTCTTGTGGGCCCTATCAAGGAACCCTTCGTACCATTAAAATGTTACTCTTTATATGTGTAGGAAGGGGCCTATTTTCGTTTAACCAAAAGGATTCTTCATGTTGGATACCTAGCTCAGGGACCCCTGTCAGAACAATTACATGGGGGCTGGCGTTTGGTGGGAGATGAATGAAGCCTCCCCTTGGTTTTCTCTCGGTCAGATGCCCTTTCTGATCCTGCTGGTTGGTTTTATTGATTTTATTTCTTTGGCTATTGCATCGGGGTTTACTACATTTTCCACAATAGCATTTTTATTGTTTTTACTAGTACCCTGGGTAGCGGGTTGAGGTATAGTCTTATCAGGTACTGGTGCTATTGGTACTATTGGTGCAGTACCCTCAGAGGGTTTCGAAGGTAAGCCAACTATACTGAGGCTTGCCAGTGTTATAATACTTTTTTCTACCTTTTAATAGCTGGTTTTCTATCCGTGTCAGTCTCGTTTCCAGTGGGTTTAGGAGTTTTTTTTAAATTTCCCCCATGTTCTTTAGCAAGATTGCGGTCCCATCATCTATCAACCCAGCTCTACTGTCTCCCCGCTCATTTCTAAGTAGAGAGTCCTGAGTTTCTTCTGTTATATCTAGATTGACAACGGTTTGAACATCTGCCTCGTTATGCCCACTTTGTGCTACCTGTCGTGTTGCTCCTGTCTCCTCCCCCTTTTTATTTACCATGTCCCTATTCTCCTGTGCTTCTGTAACTTTTGCTTTTTTACTATTATTATGAGCAGGTGGAGGCGCGGTCGGGCGTTTCCGTTTCGATATAGCGCCCTTCCGTCTCCCACGTAATTGTCTTTTGCTGGCCTCATCTTCCTGGCCCTCCCGCTCCAAGGTTTCAATTAAATCTTCATCCTCAGCAGCTTACCCTGAAAGGATTATAGGGTCATTGGGTTGATGCATTGATACTTGAGCAACAGTAGATGAGTCTGGATGTGAGTTAGGAGTGTGGTGCACATCTGCAAGTAATACAATAGGGACTGAGCAGTCAATGTGTTCCGGAGTTCTGGCAGATGCTATCTGACCCAGGGACGATCTTTTGGTCATTGCAGGGTCCTATGACATTCTTCTGGCTGCTGCTAGGTCCAATGATATTCTTTTTTTCCATCAAAATTATGCCTTGGTCTATTACAGAGTTAGCTCTACTGATGAAGTTATCAAGAGTACCTGTTAGCTGCCCCCCCCCCCTTTTGCTGCCTTGCTCCTGCTTTCACGAGTGGCCATCCTATTAGCACTAACTCAACAAAGAGACACAAGCTCACGTAATCAATAAGAGGTTTTACAGTACATACGGTTTTTAGTCCCACCCGAATTGGCACTCAAGAGGGGTGGCCCGGTCCGGTCTTGATCGGTCTGGAACGGGCTAAAACGGGCCCGCCCTTGGCCCGGGCTTCGCCCGGCGCCCACCCACGCGCGCTCCGCGTTCGCGGAAGGGGTGAGGGCTAAATAACAGAAGGTAGGGCGGGAAGAAGACCAGCTGCGACCGATCACCAGCCGCTCAGCATGCTGGTCCTTGCAGTCCCGCAATAGGCATAGGGTTCAAGATTACCAAGGCTTAACAGTCCACAGCCTCCCTGCACCAGCGGCTCCCGCGCAGCGGGGGCCGCGAGAAGTGATGGTTTTTCCGGCAGAATTCCTCGCAGTGACTGGCTCTCCCCTTCAGCAATAAAGCAGCATTATTCTCTTCTAGGTGTATCCTTCTCAAAGTCATAAGCACTAAATATTTCCGCCCATGTGAGAGGACCCCATAAATAATAAAATATATATATGAAAACATATATATCTCCTTTCAAAAACCCCTGTGGCCACTCAGGAAAACTTTAGAAGACCTTTAATGGACAAATTGGGCATGATGCATTTCGGCTCATTACCCTTCTTCGGATGCTGCTGCTCTCAGGGTGCTGCTCCACCCGTGCCTTTGAATGCCATGTCCCTCTCCCACTGGTGGGAGTACGCTTGCACGTGATCTCATAGTAACTGCAGACAGGTTAAAACTACAGTTCCCAGAAGGAATAATTTCCGGGTAAGTAATGTGTAGAGCAAGCATGAAAGTTTTAAGCCCGAATAAGCATTGTTGTTTCAGCCAAAGAATATACTTTATTCACACATCAATGCAGCCCCTATAAAAGAGGCTAATCAATGTAACAATAAATAGCTGCTCTTGCAATCACAGACTCTGACAAATGCTGCCTCCTCATTCTCCTTAACCTCTCGGCAGCATTTGATACGGTGGACCACAAACTCCTCATCAGGGCTCTTCAAGAAAGAGCTGGTCTCGGCGGGGCAGTTCTCAAGTGGTTTTCCTCCTTCATACACAATCGCACGCAAAAAATCAAAATCAAGAACTTCACCTCCGAAACCCAGCAAGTCAACAAGGGCGTCCCCCAAGGATCGGTGCTCTCTCCACAACTCTTTAACATTTAACAGGAACCGCTCGCCAAACTACTCAGAACAGCCAACATCCGCTTCCACCTCTACGCAGATGATACGCAGATCTATCTGGAAACTACCTCTCTCAAAGACATCCAAAGACTTAATGATGTCCTGAAAGATGTTCAAGAATGGCTGATAAGCAACCACCTGAAACTAAATCCAGAAAAGACCGAGACACTCCTCATCTCGAACAAGGAGGATCACCCACAAATCACCGAATGGTTAAAGGCTATCGATGCGCTCAAAGGGAATCTTACTCTAACAGACTCTGTCAAATCTCTAGGCATCACCTTAGAACCAAAACTGAACATGATGAAACACATTTAGAACTCGGCCAAAAGCGCATTCCTTAACCTTAGACTTCTGAACAAAATCAAACCCAACATTCCAACCAAGGATCTCAAACTGGCCACTCAATCTCTGGTACTGTCAAGACTGGACTATGGGAAAGCAGTCCTAACCGGAATCCCTAAATCGCACCTGGCACCGATCAAAACAACATTACATGCGGCAGCCAGAATGATCACCGGCATCAAAAAATCTGATCACATCTCCCCTGCAATCGGAGAACTCAAATGGCTCCCAGTAGAAATGCGAAGTAACTTCAGAACGGCCTGCCTAACCCACAAAGCCCTCCACACCGGCAAACCTGAATACCTGGCAAAAAAACTCATAAAAGCCGGTCAGGCCAGGAATCTGAGAAGCTCTAACTCCCTCCTACTCATCCCACCTAAAACCAGAAGGAAAAGAACAGCGGACTGCTCTTTCACTGGAAACACCCCCAAAATTTGGAATTCCATCCCCCCGCACATCAGAACCATACCTTACTTTGTGGAATTCAAAAGTCAACTCAAATCCCTGTTCCTCAACCGTTCCCTAGGTTGTGGATAACACGGGACAGACAGTAACCACAGCCGACCCCTAAGAATCTGAAACCAAAGGAGCTGTACATTACAATTACGCCGCTCTATACTGTCACTCGCTGATTGCTATATCGCTCATAGGTCATGTTTCTGTTGACTATATGCCACGCTCCTACTGTAAAGCGCTCTGATACCTTTGGGTCTTGACAGCGCAAAAAACTTCTTAAATAAATACTACAGAATATTGGCCACAGGCGGGCGAGCATTACTGGAACTCTTTTTAATGAGTAGACTTGAATCCAATCTGCAAAAAAGCAAGCATTGCTAGCCTCTGGGCTGCATTGAAAACCAACAGCATAGACAATGAAAGCAATTGTGAACACCAAAACTGTCACCGTGCCTTTAAGGCAGCCATGGCCCCAGCTTCCTCTCATGCCCCAGGGGGGACAGTTTGGTTCTTTCCAGCTCCTTCAGTCAGGACCCTGGCATTCACAGCTCTGACTTTTTAACCTTTTTGTCAAATACTTCTTCCGTTTATTCTGGTTTTCTACCTTTCACTCGACGTCTTTCAGGTCCCAGAGTGATGTACAACCAATTTTTGACAGAAAGTGATTTATTTTCTGTAATAATGCCACCTCTTTTTGATCCCTGCCCCTCCTGTGGTAAGAAGAAGGCCAGATCTGATGCACGTTCTGTGTGTTTTCTCTGCCTTTGTGACTCTCGTTCCTCAGACACCTGTCAGCATTGCAAGAAGCTGTCTAGGCGAACTCTCGAGGAGAGAGAAAGGATGCGCCTCTATGGACTTTCTGAGAGAGGAAGGTCTCCGGTGAGACAGAAGAAAAAGAGGGCCGGATCGACATTGAGAAGCAAAACCCGATCTGTTCCCCGTCGGCGTTGGGATCTCCACATGAATTACATGATTGCGCAACGGTGGCACTTTGGCATGGCTATAGATCTGCCATGTAATCAACCATCTGCTGCATTCTCTGCAGATTAATTGTTTTTTTTTAAGTGCAGCGGCTTGTGTTGCAGCGCAGTTGAAGGCTCTTTGCAAAGCTTACCTGGTCACCTTTCTTTTGCTTCTACCTATATTTTAGTGTGAAATTCATACTAATGGGGTGTGACCAATGCCCAAACAATGTTAACAAGTCTAACAAGCATTTGCAATGCAAGAGGCCTCACATTTTTGTGAGTTAAAGCTATGGGCGTTGTAAGCTATGGGTGAGGAGGTTTACAAGTACAGCGAACAGGATGAAGAACTTTAAATGTATTCAGTGTAGACGAGGAAAATATGAGAAACCGCGTGCATGTGGGGATTTATAATAAGTTATTCAACAACTGTGCTTTCAAGCAGAATGCAGATAAGTACATCAAAATGAATGTATTAAATCCATCTGGCAATATATACGGCCTATGGACTACTTGTCCGCGACACTGGGACCTCGGACTCCTCTCCAGCTGCCGGCACCAGCTCCCGCGGCACTCATAGTGACCAGGAGGAAGGCAAGCTGAAGAGGAGCAGCCGAGCTCGCTGGCATATCACTGGCAGACAATTGGGGGGAGTCTGTTTTTTAAAGCACTTCCGTTGTGCATGCCAACGGACTAATAATAATAATTTTTTTTAAAAGCTAGGATGTGAGACTGCTGGAATGTTTGCAATCGGGCTCGTAATTGTGAAAGGTTTAGCTTTTAGCATTTAAAATTACAATTTGTTTTTACTATTTGCACTGGAGTGATTCTATTTAATGTCCCAACCCACTGCTGCGCCAGCGGGCTCAAACCGCGGAGTTCACGCCCATATACGACCATGACAAGGGCTCCGTTAAACAAGCAGGAGGCGGAAGTGCGCCCCACCCACGTCTGATGAAATATTGTGTGTGCCAACGCCGGAGGAGGAAGTGCAGAGCTGGCACCCTCGGAAGCATCTAATGAGTCAGGGTTTGGGGGAAGTGCATAACTGTGCCTTCAGCATAACAAACAGAGCTGCCGATATCGACTCCAGGGAACCAGGTCCTAGTGTTGGTGTGGATTGCATAAAAAACATGTCTATCTTAAAATTTAAACTTAAAATAAATATTAAGGATTATGTTACTTAAACTTTAAGCATCTGTTCAAATGCTTTGCACACTCCTGCCATCTAGTGTTGGGTCTGGATGTTTGCACTTTGTTTTTCTTCGAAGAAGTCTTTCCTAGTCACGAGGTGGGTGACTCCTCCTTTCGGTGATCGTGCGCATGGGCATCAACTCCATTGTTATTGTTTTGCCACAGAGGGCGAGAATAGAGTAAGTAAGTGTAGTACAGAGATGTGCATGTGTGTACAATGTAAATAACTGCAACGGCAATACGTGCCTGGGGAGGTGGGAGGGCACATGTGAATATACAGCCCTACATGCCAAGAACAGCTGCTTTCAGGGTAAGTAAAATGCTCCGTTCGAGGCATGCGTGCGCTGTAGATACACATGCTTTGGATAGTCTGTATAGCTCCCGAAGCGGTGGCTAGCCGGGGGCGTTGCAGTTGTCTGCCTGTCCTACATTAACTTGTTGACGTACTAATACATCAACGCAAGAATGTTTGGTAAATGTGTGTGGAGTAGACCATGTAGCTGCCTTACATACGTCAGCGATGGGAATGTTACCTAAAAAGCCACAGATGTTCCTATTTTACGAGTATAATGTGCTCTCGGAGGTATTGACTTAAACATAAACCATGGTCCCTACAAAATCAAATACTAACAAGATAAATATAGACCGAAATCAAGTCCATCTTTCACATGTCCAGCCGCACAGTAAATGTAATAATGCAAAACTGTTAGACAACTGTAGTTCAGAACATCATTATAGTGGGACACAATTCTGTATCCAATGTGAGACATGACCGGTACAAAACATACGGAAAGACATTTCAGGCAAAACGGGTCTGGCTTATCAAATGTGAATTTTTCAAGCTTCGTATAAACAGACATGCACTTATTTAACGCAATGGATAAATGCGCAAAGCTGTTTAACATGGGTCGACGACATTTCGATCCTTCCAGCAAAATAGTAGGATCATCTTCAGGACACTGATAAGTTCATGCCTGATTGATTTAAGAAATTGCCTCAGTGAATGAGGGAACAGACTGCTATTGTCCGATGGGCGAAGGGTACGATTACGGAACCTTTTTGGTGTTGGGTAATTCGATTCTTTATGAGCAATATATTTCCGTGTGGGCGAAAATGACTTAATCCTTAAAAACGTGGAAGCCGTAACTGCGTTGCCGTGTCAATGCACAACAACATTGCAGCGCCGTGTCCTCTCAGACGCTTGATGACATTCTTTTGGCTTTAACGTAGCATGTTTGGATACATTTAACGATCCATCTAGAAATACCAGGTTTTGAGATCGGTTTCCCTTTATGAGGGGGAGCAAAGGCAACAAAAAAGTTGTTTTGCAAAAATCTTTTGTTCTATCAATTTAATAAGATAAAGCTCATTTGACATCGAATGTATGATGATCTCTTTCTGCTACAGAATCCGGTTGAGAGCTGGAAACAGATAACTCAACTGATTGTTTAATATCAAAAGCTGAGACTACTTTTGGAAGGAACTTTGGGTTATTGCAAATAACCACTCTGTCTTTATGGACTAGGAAGAAAGGTTTTACTAAAGTTAGTATATGAAAAGTAACGTACCCAGGCAAGCAATATAAGCACTGGCACAATTCAATAAGCAAACAGAGTGAGAGTAAATGGTAAGACACCGAGTTAGCACAAAAAGTACAATTTAATAGATTTCATAAAAAGTTTCATGAGATAAATCATTGACATATTGATAAAACATGTTAAAAAGATTCTTTTAACAGATGTACATTGTTTGTTTGTACAGTAAAATAGTATAGTGGAGAGATGGTTTCCTGTCTACGCGTTTCGACACGTTGAAGGTGTCTTCCTCAGGACACTACCATCTTGATACTAGAAATAAATGAACAGTATTTAAAAATATGTCTTTGTGCTAGACAGTGTACAGTGATTAATACAGTTTACTAGAGCATTTGGGCCAGTGGGTTGATAAGATTTCATGATATACCGCATAATATCAGTTCATTTTATTTAACATACAAAAAGATACTGACAGATCATAATTTAGCTCATACTAATTATTTCAGAAAGAAATTTTGGTAGGACATAGTTCAATTAAATCAGACAGTTCACATTTCATTGTAGGCAAATGCCAAAAGAGAATTACAGAGGAGAGTGATGAAAGTAATACACAGATATTAGGCAGAGAAGAGAGGAAAGTGGTGTTTATCTGTTCCTTGCAGATATTGACACAGTCAAGGATTCTTTTTAACCTATTCGGTAGCATTTAAAAGGGAGCCGTTCTAAGTTTAATAAAGAGCATTATAGTTCGGGGGGTATCTAATAGAGAGTATTATAGCTCGCAGGGTATCTAATCAGTTGGGGATATTATTTGAACAGTGAAAAAGTATATTAGATCCAAGGCAGGATTATATTGGACAGAATGATGGGAAAATGTAAAAATTTTGTTACAGAGGAGATGTAGTATCGACAATTTAGAATGAAATCACATTAATATTAGGTAGATGATATATCCTGATAAATACCTGAGGTACAGCTGGTAAATAATGATATAGTTCTCTGTGTGGATAAATTGCATCAACGTTGCTTAGGATAAATAGAGATTTCCATAAGGTTATCTTCAATTCCTAAAAGGTCAAAGGTATGGACAGTGTGGTTAGATTACATGGGGGTACGTGATGCGTCTGTTGATAAATCTACTATGAGCAGAGTCTATTGATAACTAAGTCTAAGCGTACAGTAGATTATTTGGGCCCATATTGGTGTTTAAAATAAAAAGGTACCATCCTGACTGTTTTATCTTGTATTCACATCCTGTTTATCTGTCCTATAGATAGCTGGATATTTCCTAGCTAGTAAAAGATAGGCACGATAGACCTCATTCCAATTTCAGAAGAAGAACAATGTGTTCTTATTGGAACCAGCATGTATGTCGATAGTTTTCTTTACCTGAAAGTAGGTATGGTACCAATCTTGTATTGATCATACGTTAATGCATAAGTAGATGTTTCAAATGTGTATATATCAGGTGATGATAGAGGTCAAGTAGCCGGCTGCCAGAGCCGTTATCTGAATGCTGAAAATAAAATATCTATATATAGATGGTCAGGCGATGATTAGATCCTCATTCGCATATACACGTGTAACGAGAATGTTTTCAATCTTGGAGAAATGTATAATATTAGCTAAGCCTTGTAGCTTCACATTTAAAGAAATTCTGGACATGATCAAGCTGCAGCTATATGGAAGAAGTATTAGTTAAGCCTAGTAGCTTCACATTTGAAAGTCTAGGGCATAATCGGACTACAACCATGAACAAAGGGGTAATGCTATGGTCAAATATTTATTACATTATCGCAGTTGTCGCGTAGCGATATGTCTGCGTGTTTTATTACCTTTATCAAGATCTATGCAACGGACCGGAGCAGCGTGGTTTTAAAGTTCGGAGCCCCGTGTCATCGTGTTTCAAGAGAAGAATTGCCAGAGATATATTACCGGCTGTCAAGACATAAAGATAACCATAGATAAAGGACAAAGCAACAATTAATTACTCCAGGTACTAGCGAAATTTGTCAAGTGCTAAGATGTTTACGATGCCGTTTACCTGTGTGGAGGCATGTATAATGGGCCGGGGCAGTTAGGCTTTGCAGCTACACACAGTCTGGGCGGGCTCAAATTATCAGCTATCTGAAAGTAAGATAGCGACAAATACGGAACAGCACACCGGGTCAATGTTTTAGATGATAGTGATCACACGAACGGTTAGATTTCTTCACAGTGTTTACCTGTGTTTAAAAGAATAATGATGGATTGGAGCTGCGTGATCTGGCATCTATAGCCCCAGCGGGACTGCGTGATGTTGAAACGGTATGACGAAATGATAGTGTGGATTAACAATTCCACCTTTTAAAAATGTCTTCTAAACGTCCATAAGGTATAGGAACAGTATGGCGATGGATCAATTTCATCTATTGGGACATGCATATGGAGGTAGATCGATAGTTGTTGCGTATTTGGCAGGGTTACATTATATTATTTTCGAAGAAGATATAGGGCAAATATATCCAAAATGCACTCCGGCCATTTTCCTGCAAGTTGCATATAATGGTTGGTCCTATTTAGGGAATAAGAAAGGGGAGGGAAAGGGTTTTGCACGATGTTGAGGAGCTGAGTTTTGTGTCTTATTAGGGGGTGCAGTGGTTTTTTCAGAGAGGGCTATAGTGTCGGACCAAGTCTGTTGTCTTCAGATCTACAGGATGGCGTTTTCCCAGCGTAATTCATTATTTAAACCCGGGGTGAATGTTCCGAAGGAGAAGATCCCAAATACTTCTTTCTTCTTTCTGATTTTATCGCCGCCATTGTTGTTTGGAGTATGGATCTCATCCAAGTTGCGCCGTCTGATGTCAGAAGGGGAATGTTTGAATTCAGAAAAATGGTTGACCAGTGGGGCTGTGAGCTTACGTGTTTTGATGGCAGACCTATGTTCTGTTAACCGTGTTTTTATTGTACGTGAGGTTTCTCCCACGTAGCCCAAATTACATGGGCATATCATCAGGTATACTATGTTACGTGTGTTACACGTCCATAGTTCTTTTGCTTGGATGTTAAATTGATTGAAGGTAAATGACTCTCCTGGTATGATGCGATCACATGACTGGCAAGAGCCACATCGGGAAGATCCCCTCACTGGGTTGGTTCCATCAATTGATTTTTGTATAAATGGAAATTTAGTAGTCGATGCGGTATAGCGTGATCGGACTATGAGGTCTTTTAGATTCTTGTTTCGGCGGTGTGCAAACATTGGTTTTCTTAGTTTAGTTTGAGATGAATCCACATTTAGGAGGTTCCAATTGGCATTAATGATCTGTTTGACGATGGCATCTAGTGTGGAATGCTTGATGATGCAAACCAACTTTGGTTCTTGTTGTTCTTTTTGTGGTTTGAGTGAAGCATCTCGGTCGTAAAACCGTGTCCTTTTATAAGCTTCTCTCATGAGGCGGTGAGGATAGCCTCGGTCAAGAAATTTTTGTTTCATTGCAACCGATTGGGTATCGTAGTTCTTCAGGTTTGTACAGTTTCTTCTTATCCTAAGAAACTGGGAAAAGGGGATGTTGTCCTTCTGATTCCTAGGGTGGTAACTAGTGAAGTGAAGAAGGGTATTCCTTGCCGTCGGCTTGGTGTACAAGTCCACCTCAAGCATATTAGATTCATTCCTGATATAGATGTCCAGAAACTCAACTTGCGTTGTATTAATGTGGGCAGTAAAGTGAAGATTGATGTCGGCAAGATTGAGCCAAACCAAAAATTCTTGTAGAGTCTGTTCCCCATTGGTCCAGACAAAAAAAATGTCATCAATATAACGGTGCCAATGGGAAACAGACTCAAAGAAAGGAGCCATGGCTGCCCTCATGCTCACACCCTTTGTTTGCTGATACTTGTGCTCCCCAAACTGGAAAACGTTTTCTTTAAGAACTACGGAGAGACATTCACGGATGAACGGTTTGGAACATGGTATGCAGTACGTATCTATGAACCGCATGGTTGCGTCTATTGCTTCTGTTTGGGGAATGTTGCTATACAAAGATTCAACGTCCAGAGTGACCAGTAGGTCACTATGTTGATTGAAGGGCAGATGTCCAGCCTTTGTAATAATTGACCCTGTATCTTTGATGTAAGAGGGTGTTAATGGAATGTAGGGTCTCAAAATATTTTCTAAGTATTTGAAATGGCTTCGGTGGGGGTACCTATTGTTGAGACGATTGGGCGATAGGGGGGTCCTGTTGATTCTTGTGTATTTTAGGTACCCCATAAATACAGGATACCTTTTTCTCTGATTTGTTTAGAAAATCATATTCTCTTTTATTTATTACTCCTGTGTCTAGAGCCCTGGTGGTATTTTTTTGGATGGTTTTAATTACTCTGTCTTTGGGGTGAATTGTAATCTTTTTGTAGAAAGAGGGATCATTTAACATTTTTTGTATGCTGGTCTCATAGTTTGTAGAGTCCATGAGGACTGTGCCTCCTCCTTTGTCACTACGTTTGATGACAATTGATTTGTTATTTTTCAAATTATTTAGGAATATGTGTTCTTCTTTGGAGATGTTATATCTGGGTTTAGGTACAAACCGCAGAGCTTGGTCCAGTTTGTTTAAGACCACTTTTTCAAATATTGCCATTTCTGGTGAACGGTAGGGCTACTATGTTGTAGGAGAGTAGGGTCTGCAATCCTATGATCACCCCAGATTTTTGCTTTTTGCTTCACTGGTTTATGACTTTCCCTGGCTGTGGGCCTGCTAATCAGACCCCCAGCCTAGCTGTTCTCTCTCTAAATTGACACGTGCACCTTAGGTGCATTTACCAATTGGTACTGGGCCACCTTATCAGTCCCTGTACCCAGGGCATAGGTGTACCCAGGGCCTACCAGGGGCTGCAGCATGTATTATGCCACCCCTGGCTGGCCATCTAAATCTGACACAACTGGCTGCACGACAGCTGGGGCAAGGTGGTGTAATCACCCTTTGCTTTAGATATAGTATCCCTATATCTAAACCTAAAATGGATACATATATTCCTATCAGTCACTCCTATGGCAGGCCTTATCAATCCTGAAGGCAGAGTGCTTAGAATTATGTGAGATGGTGCTCTGGCATGAGCTGAGCCCATTTGCAGCTTGCGGAACCAAGTCCTAATAGCTGTTCCATGATAACGCGTACCATATACTCTTAAGTGCATTATAATCCTCGCGGTTATTTGCCAACTCTGGTATCGCTTTATCAAAACATGTCGAGTAAGGTGACATACGAATTGGAATACTAATCCCTCGCCAATTCTGGCGACGGGGTTAGCATTCCACTCTTCTAGAGGGACACGACATGTGTGTAATTGTGAACTCCGGTTAAAGTTAACTCGAGCCTCAGCATCACAAAATGGATACTGCCACCACAGACACAAGTCTGACCTCCTGCTGCTGGGAGTCCTTCCAGCGAGGAGAGCTTGGACAAAGGGTTTCCTGTCAGGGGCGGTGCTAGCACCATCCCAGGCAGGGTTTTGTGTATCCCAGGTAGGCAGGGCTCAGAGGAAGGTGACTGCATGTGGCACCCCGGTGCTCACTGTGCATATGCCGGCTTGAACCAGTTCCAGGGGCACACCAGCCCCTGAGCTGGGGAAAGTCCGGACAGGGGAGAGGGGTGTAACCATCCCCCTTCCTGGTCCCACCCATGGGCAGGACCTAGTTGCTTGCCAGCCCCTTTCTTTAGAATAAAGGTAGGAGCTGGGACCCTTCCAAATTAGATCATCTTTGAATCCTGAAACTACTTTCTACGAAAGGAACTCTCGACTTCTTCTCAAGATTTCTCCCTTGTGACTGAGGAGTAGTCACCCTGCATCCGCAGGCACCAACTAAGTATCTTGCGGTTTGCTGCACGTCCTTCCTCCGGAACCAGACCGACCAGCACGACGAGACCCGGACTCCCTGCCCTCTCTGACCTCTACCTGCCTCTACAGCACAGCTGAGAACCGTGGGTGCGACGAGACCAGAGGAACCGGCTATCATCAGAACCTGCACGACACTGACCCAGCACGACCGCCGAGGGACCCTTGAGTGGGTGCACTGGGGTAAGAGAATCCCCAACCCCAAGCAGCACGAGCACCGAAGTCCAGCCCCCCAGCATCCACCAGATCTGCGTGGGGCCCTTTTGCTTCTGCGTTGTTTGCCACATTGTCCGGTCACTTGCCCGTTGGCTAGTGACCCTGCAGACGACGTCCTACGTTTGTTTCACCGCTGGCCTAGCTCCTCTAGACTGGCCCTTGTCTCCTCTTGAAGGGGAACTTCCTCGGACCCTCCTGGTCCACTCCAGACGCCATTTTGTGTCGCCACGTGGGCTTGCCTTAGCCAAGGCTTGTTGCCTCCTTCAATGGATCCAGCATCGCCAGCATCGCCAGCAGCAGACATCCGACGTGGGACAGCTCGCAGACCTCCAGCCTGGTCGACATTAGCGCCCTGGTCCGTGCAGCAGCAGAATCCAGTGTCACTTCTTCACCTGGCTGAGTGACCTCGTCCGGTGCCATCCTGGTGCCCACCTAATCACTGGCTAGTGATTCAGAACTTGGTCCCCTCTGCTTACAGGTATCCTTCTTCACTGATCCATCCTTGGATCAGCCGGGAACATCTTCACTCGTCGCCTGCCAGCAACTTCTACTTCAGGCTCCTGGTTCGTCAACGAGGATTCCCGACGTCACTTGAACCCTATGCAGCCGCAGCCCCTGGGCTAGGTAAATCGAGTACCACGGTGCTCCAGCACGGGACCACTCTCTAAGTGTCCAGATCCTTTTTCGTTTCAGCTCTACCTAGTCGGGTTCGCCCGATAACACTAACTTTACGAAATCTAGCATCCATAGACTTTGTCCCGCATCCCGCGTGAGAGTGCACACTCTGCACCCGATCCCCCTAGGCCTCCTGCTCCTAACCTGAAGGTTCAGTAGTCCAGTCCTAGCAATCCTAAAGCTTCTGGATCTTGTTACTTACCTGCTAGTATTTCGCATTCCACTTTTGTAGTATATGGTTTTTCGTGCCCCTCGGGCATTTGTGTAAATTGTGCAACTTGAAGTATTTTCGTAAGAGTTTTGTTGTGTGCTTAGCTCCCTGACTCATAAAGAGATCAGGGTAGACTTGTTATAAATAAATATCCTTTTATTTTCATAACAACTTGTGTGGTGTCCTTTCACTTGGTGTTCAAGGAGTATATGTGATGGTATAACAGCTGGCTTAACACGCCCTCTAGAGTTTAGCCTAAAGACTGCTCTTGTCCATGCTACTAGGATAGCTGGTCTATAAGGTTGACTTACAACCAATCATCAATAAGGGTCATTTGGAATGATACAAGGTGATCACTAGAATAGTGAGCACTGCATATCAGGCCAACTTCTCACATATGTTATCTACTCTAGTGTCTTGATCGATTTCTTCCCTGTTGATAAAGAACTTTTTTAATCTTCTCTTTCTGGAAAAAAAGAGTGGATATCCTGATGTAGTTCAAATAAATCCGCTTTAGAGTGGGGAACAAATGTTAATCCTTTCGTTAAAAGAGACATGTCTGCAGCATCTAAATTGTGTGTTGATAGGTTGAAAATGGGTCTTTCATCCATTGTCCCTGATATTGTTTGCTGCGGGTCTCTAAATAGTGTTGATATTTCCGGGGGGTACTGGTGGGTCTGATAGTGGCCTCTCGGTTGGGGCTGGGATCTTACTCTTTGCCGTCCCCGTTTGGCACCGTGGTGGCCTAAAAAAGGCTGGCGTGTGTTTCTACGTCCATTATGTGGTTTGTACGGACCCTCCTCATGGTAGTTAGAATTACTATCTCCATCAGAGTCAGAATCTGAGGAATCTGAGAAAGTATTAATCTTTTGGGGATTATAATTGGATTCTCCTTGATGGTAATCTTTTTTTTAGAAATTTTCCCCGAGATAAGGGTATGTTCGTTCTAGAGTGTAGAATCTCTTATCCTTTGTAAATTTCTCATTTTTCCTTTTTGTTAAATATTCAGCAAAGGATGAGATATCTTTCTTTAGAGTTTCCAATTGTTTGTCAGCCTCTTCTATTGTAGATGTTGCTTTATTTTATCTTCCAAATCTTCTATTTCTTTTTTTATTTGTGAAGCTAATTCTTTGGATGTGGCTATTATTAGAATCATGAGGTCACGGGAACATCTACTGGCTATCAAGCTCCATTTGTGTAGAAATGTTTTCACATCTACAAAAAGACCGGGGATGTTCCTAACTCTGAATCCTAATGGGATGATACCGGCTTTGAAGTAGTTGAGCATGAATTCCCCGTGGGCCTCTATTCGGATTAGTTTTTTCCTTAAATTGGGCAGTTTGCCGATATCGCTGTTATTTTGAGTATTTGGCGTAAAGCTGGTACCGGACGACACACTTGTGCCAACTAACGTGGCAAAGTCTTCGTCAGAAAAGCCAAATGTCTGAATTTGGGCCATTATGGAGAAATATTAACAGAACACCAGTATCTAGAAGAAAATAAGATAAAGAAAAAAAGAGGTTCGGAAAGGGTTTACATAGAATAATATAAAATGAACAGTATACAAATATAGCAACAACTTGTATAGGGCGGTACAGTAAATAGGAAGGGCAAACCGGTCCCACACGGGTGTACTAAAGTTAGTGCCTGAATCTCACTGACACGTCTTAGTGAAGTGACAGCAATCAATAAAGCAACCTTCCAGGAGAGGAATTGCAGAGGGAAATTGTTCAATGGTTCAAAAGGTGGACGTATAGAACAATATTACGGTTCCATGCAGGGGGAAGCTTTGGAGGTGTCACTCTTAAGGCCTTCCATAAAGGCTTTAATTACTGGTACTTTGAATAGGGATACGCCTTGTCTCTTATGAAGATCTGCGGCCACGGCTGCAGGGTGTACTCCGATGGTTGTGTATGCAAGGCCAGCACATTGCAGATGCATTCGATAACACGTGATTTGTTGTATAGAAGCATCTAGTGGTTCAAATGCTGGATTATCACAACCTAAAACAGACCTTTTCCACTTTGCTGCATAGCATGCTTTAGTGGCGGGTTGTCTCGCTTCTTTAACAATTGTCATGCAATCTGATGGTAGATTTAGGTATTCAAGCACGAGGACATCAGGAGCCAAATCACTAGGTTGAGCTCCTCTGGGTTTAGGGGTCTGATTTCTAGATGGTTCAAGGTTTGAGGAGAAGCGTCTGGTGTGGAACCGCGGAGGGTTCCGAGTGTGGCGAACCACGGTTAAAGGGCCCATTTGTGAGCGACGTCTGTCTAAGCTTCCAAGACCGAAATGGAAGAAGAGGGCGAGGCGGAAAAGTGCACGCAAATATCCCCGACCAATTCATCCACATGGCATTGCCTTTGGATAGAGGGTGTGGGAAAATGGAGGTGAAGGTTTGGCATTTTTAGTTCTCTGCTGTTGCAAAGTGTTAGACCCGGCTTCCTGGGCACCAGGGCACTCAGGGGTAACTGCGCTCCAATCGCATCAACTGGAGTGTTCCCTCACTGGTGTCCTGGGGCCTCAGTACGGAGGGACCCAAAACTGGATAACCAAGTACTCCTCTCCAGCACTTGACTCTCTCAGGGTAGCGAGACAGAGCAGTCCAAGGCTTACTCAAGGAGGTGACATTCAAAATACAGTGTAAACCGTACCACCCACTGATAAACTCAATATCCAGTCAGTGCTTTACTTTTTATAAAAGAAAAGTACTTTATTACACATAAGATAATTATTCTACACATAAAACTAGGATAAACAGTGAAAACCAGAAGTCTCTACAACCCTCTGGGCAGAGTTCTGACCCCAAACAGTATTATAGCGCCTAGACACCAAGCACTATAAAAACACAGTTAACATGAAAACACACAGTAAGCATTGCATATTACAGATCGTTACACAAGGCTGTTCTCATTCACTAGAGCCTTGATACCAAACTTTGTATTGAAAGGATATAGTTTCAGCATATGATGTGAAGTCAAATGTTCGTGATCAGCCCCAAAACCCCCCACCCAAAGCAACAGAAGTGCCCTCCCGTTGTGAGTGAGGACACCGCTCTAGTGGTGTCAGGGATCTGATCAGAGGTGCCTGATGTCTTGGCGCAGTTTACTGGAGTCCCACTAGCCACTGGCTAGCTGTAGGAGGGTAGTGGCTGGGCAGAGTGCCAGTTCACCCTGATACCCTCAGAGATCACAAAAAGAAAGCTGGGGGCCTGCTTCACTGGCCTCTATTCCCAGTTACTGCTTGTACAGGCTCCCACAGCGCAAGGGAGGAGCCTAGAGGGGATTTGATCTCACCTTCAAAGACTAGAATCAAGCATCCTCCTCTCTGGCTCTCATCATGTGCTGCAAGCTTCTTTCCACCAGCCTCTGTGATGTGCTGTAAGCTTCCTTTCCACACCTTGGTTGATGTGCCGCAAGCTTCCTTGGGCAGCTGTCTGTAATTTCCTTGGTCCAAAGCGAACGCTCCTCCAAGCCTCACAAAAACAGCTGGTCCTTCCTTCCAGACCGCAGTGAACAGAGTCTTATCTTCTGCCTTCACACCGCGGGGTCGCGGCTGGTTACTGTCAGAGGGCTCTGGTGTGGCCGCTCGTCAGTCATAGACCAGTCTTGAACAACAGCTGACCACTCAGACCAGACTTTTATCACCTTCTGATTGATAGGCTCATCCAATCAGAGGGTCTGCTATGTTTGCATCCTGAATACACCTCCAATCATAAACCATTCACCGCGTGTTCAATGCATGGGTCAAGCATGTACCAGGTCCTTTCCTGTATCAGGCTGTGCAACTCCGTAGAGAGGAATTTTAATTAACTCCAGCCCAGGAGGCCCTGACCAGTGGGGGGGGGGTCCTCTCCACACAGTTAGTGCAGTTAAACCCAGATAAGAGCTGAGTGTCTCCCCCAGCCCACCAGGCCTTTCCAAGGAAATAGGGAGGGGCGCGGGGGAGCTGGGATGTACAGCAGAACAGCTGGCATTCCTCACACTGGCTCAAATCCCCATTCTTCCCCTGAACACCCACGGGCTCTCAAACACACATCAGTCAGACAAAGGCAACAGGCCCACAGGCATGGCAAACTGCACAGACTTGGTCAGGAGGGTGTCCAGGGACTCACCCCTCCTGACTATAGATTTATTGCTGCCACCACTGTCAGTCTACCACAGCCTTATTAGAGAGGGCAGTAGCCACTCTCTGAAAAATAGGGGTGCACTAGGTATGCCCCCTCGACCTCAGAGCCAAGCTCTAGGGTCTCCATCCATGTAAACAGGGAGACCCTCCGTGGACATGTATGATTGTCATGCTCACTGAGGTAGGGATCTAGAAACTACACAGTAGCTTTTAAATGACTTGCCTGGAGATTAGTATAAGGCAGGCGAAGCACTCTCTCCAGAGACATGCAGGAGACTTCCCGTCCCAACACAAAGAGATCAATTTGTGGAGACCCATTTGTGGAAGTATGGGAGGAAGACTTGGGGTGGGGGGGGGGAATTCCCACTTCTGTACATGTTGACACATCCTGCTAAGAGGGGCCGCAAGATCTTTGTCTATCCCTGGAAGGTGTTCAACTAGCAATACAAGAGCGGATATCTACTTCCCAACATCACCAGCTGCGGGGTAAGAGCAAGGGCAGCCCAGCACCACAACAATCCTCCCCTGCACTGCCTCCCAGCACAGCTTCAGCTTCGGACAGTCCCACAGCGGGTGTAGCAGGGGACCCCTGACAGCGATGCGTATCTGCCCTGCCCATGAGGTATAGGTGCGTCCGTGTATAGGAGGCCCTAGGCACCAGCTTCAAGTGCACCAGCTGCAAGCCCGTCCGGATTGCTACTTCCAGTGGGAAGCAACCGGCCTCGACCCAGATGTCAGCCTCCTTCCTTCCCCAGTCCATTGCCCATTTACCACTGAGGATGGTCTGTTGGGGCTGGGTATGCGTCCCTGGGGAGGCATATATCTAAGAAACCGCGTGCTTGCAAAAATGATACCCCAAAACCATCTTCTCTAATGGAGCCTGGTCAACCACCTCCTGGCGAAAGTCCCTGTACCCCTGCAGTATGTGCCTGATCTGCCAATAGCGCAAAAATTCTCCCCCTGTCCATACCAATTAGACCCTCCTCCTCCCCAGATGTCCCCCATCTTGGATATCCCCCGTTATCCCACTTCTGGTGACTCTCCATCCATTGCAGGTCGCTACCATTGCCAGGCCCAAAGGGGAGTCTCCAGAGCCACACGTTCCTTCTGACCTGTAGCCCAAGTCGCCTCCCGCCAGACTTCAATCACTGGGGCAGTGGGGTTCGGCATGGAAGAACAAGTAACTTACCTTCAGTAACGCTTTTTCTGGTGGATACAGTATCTGCCTGTGGATTCCTCATCTTGTGAATATCCCCTGCGCCAGCAGCATTCGGAAATTTTTCGTATCTCTCCACGCCGACGAGGATGACGTCACGATTGCATGGCTCCGCTCGCGGCTCCGCTGACATCACCGGAGCCTTAAGAGAGCCTCGTCGGCGTGATGACATCAGTTCCGCCCTTTATTTCCATGCCTTTGAGGCATACGGGCGGACCGACTACAAATATACAGTATACACAGTACATAGTATTAAAACTAACACACATCGTGTGAAATCAATGCAGGAAAGCAAATAGAATAATACACTTCCTTTGAAAGTAACAGATATACATTAAAACATTGTCACTATTGCCAGTATACAAGGGTGGACAGCGGGGAGGCGGGTGGGTCAATGAGGAATCCACAGGCAGATACTGTATCCACCAGAAAAAGCGTTACCGAAGGTAAGTAACTTTTTCTTCTGATGGATACGTCTGCCAGTGGATTCCTCACCTTGCGAATAGAGTCCCACAGCAGTCCCCACTCCCGGAGGAGGGTGTCCACCCTTCTAAAACCAAAAAGTCCTGTAGGACGGAACGTGCAAAGTGTCCGTCCCTCCTCACTTTGGAATCTAAGCAGTAATGCTTTGTAAAAGTGTGGAGGGAGGCCCAAGTTGTCGCTCTACAAATGTCCTCCACAGGAACACCCCTAGACAAGGCAGATATAGGAGATTTTGCTCTGTTCGAATGAGCTCTAATACCCTCTGGGGTTCCTTACCAGCCAAAGAATAACAGATCTTGATGCACAAGATAATCCACCTAGAAAGAGTGTAGGATAGAAGGTAGGAAGGGTCATGGACTGCCCCAGATGGAAGGGAGTTACCACCTTATGCAGAAAAGCGGCCCTGGTCCTGAGAACCATTCTTTCGGCATGAATAGTCAAGAACGGGGGGTTTTGAACTCAGAGCTTGAAGCTCACTTACCCTCCTTGCCCAAGTCATGGCAACAAGAAATACTGTTTTAAAAGACAATAGTCTCAAGGGACACTTGTGTAAGGGCTCGAAGGGAGAACCCATCAAATAGGTTAAGACAAGATTTAAGTCCCATTGAGGCACGAAAAATGGAGTGGGCTGAAATTTGTTGATAAGGCCCTTAATGAACCTAAACACAAAAAGGGGTGATTTAAACAAGAACGGCTGATCCGGCAAACAAAGGAACGCCGACAAAGCTGATAAAAAGCCCTTCACAGTAGCCACAGCAAAACCCTGACAAATTTGGACCACCTGTAGGAATAGATAGACTTGGTGGAGTGGCGCCTGGACGATAAAATAACGTCCACCACATCAGGCGGAAGAGAGAAAGAGTTCAGTTGCCCCATTCAATCTCCAGGCATGAAGGTGTAAGGTCTGGAGGTGGGGGTGTAGAACCTGCCCCTGCGACTGCGAGAGGAGGTCTGCCCTGAGAGGGGGACGGAGCAGAGGGTGTGATGAGAGGTGAAGTAGATCTGTGTAGCACACCCTTCTTGGCCAATCTGGGGCGATCAATATGACTTGGGCCCGGTCTTGGCGAATCTTCCTCAGAACCCGAGGAATCAAGGGTATGGGAGGAAACGCGTAAAGGAGTCGAGAGCCCCAACTCCACTGAAACGCGTCCCCTAAAGCTCCCTGCAACGGATACTGGAGACTGCAGAATAACGGGCAGTGAGCGTTCTCGTGAGTGGCAAACCGGTCCACCCGAGGAGTTCCCCACGTCTGAAAGACGTGACGAACCACCTCCGGATGAAGTCTCCACTCGTGGTCGGCTGAGACCTGCCGACTGAGACTGTCTGCAAGCACGTTCAGAACTCCAGCCAGATGATTTGCCTTTCGGACAAATCTGGTGGTCCTGAACCCAGGACCAGAGACGCAGAGTCTCTCTGCAAACATGATGCAACTCTACTCCTCCCTGCTTGTTGACATACCACATCGCGGTCGTGTTGTCCGTCAGGACTTGAACTGACTGACCAGGAAGGGAAGGGAGGAAGGAAGGCCTTGAGCGCCAATCGTATCGCCCGCAATTCCAGAAGGTTGATGTGAAGCAACCTTTCCTCTGGAGCCCAAAGACCTTTGATTTCCAGATCCCCCAGATGAGCACCCCACCCTAGAGTGGATGCATCCGTTTTCACTGTGACCACCGATGGAGGCAGATGGAAAGGCTTCCCTTGAGACAAGTTGCCTTCCACGCTCCACCAAGACAGATCCGCCGCAGCTTCTCTGGAGATCCTCACTGACTCCCCGAGATCTCCGTTGTGCTGATAACACTGCCTGCGGAGGCACCACTGGAGTGCCCTCATGTGCCAGCGTGCATGGTTGACCAACAGAATGCAGGAAGCGAACAGACCGAGCAGGCAAAGGACCTTCAGAACTGGAACCGCTCCATTGTAAAACAAGGGTATCATTTCCTGTATGTCAAGAATCCTTTGTGGAGGAGGGAATGCTCGACCAGCAGTAGTGTCCAGTACCACCCCTATGAACAGGTTGCGCTGAGAGGGCACCAGGTGAGACTTGGGCACGTTTATCGAGAAACCCAATTTGTACAACAGCTGAGTTGCAACCTGCAGATGATGAAGCACCTTCTCTGGCGACTCTGCTTTGAGCAGCCAGTCGTCCAGATGGGGGGAAACTGGAATCCCCGATCTCCTGAGATGGGCTGCCACCACTGCCATCACCTTGGTGAAGACTCGCGGTGCAGTAGTAAGTCCAAACGGGAGAACCGCAAATTGATAATGTTGCGACCCACCGTGAAACTGAGATACTTCCTGTTTGACTTCAGGATTGGGATATGAAATTACGCATCCTGCAAGTCGATCGACACCATCCAGTCCTCCTGTTGCAGCGCTTAAAGAACCTGCGCTAGGGTGAGCATCTTGAACTTCTCATGCTTCAGAAAAAGATTCAAGATCCTGAGAGCCAGGATTGGACGTAACCTGCCATCCTTCTTGGGTATCAGGAAATACCGGAAGTAGCATCCCTGACCCCTTTCCTGCTCCGGAATCATCTCTATCGCTCCTTTCTTTAGTAACGTAAGGACTTCCTCCTGCAGAAGAAGAAGGGGTCCTCTGAACATGCCCCTTGGCAAGGAGGGTAATTTGGAGATAATTTCTAAAAGGGAAGAGCATACCTATTTTCCACAAGATTTACAGCCATATTCATCAACATGAATTGCGCTCGCAAATGGCCAGATTCTGAGAATCTGGCCGTTTGCGAGTGCGATTTTTGCATTTGGGATTCATCATCCCAAATGCAAAAATCGCTATTACCGAAATCGCATATTTGCGAGGAATTGGATTTAAGGAATCTCTAATAGAGATTCCTTAAATCCAATTCATCACCCAATTTGAAATTGCGAATTCGCAATATTTGGTCGCAATTTACCACAAAATCTGACTTTGTGGTAAATTGCGAAAAAAGAGTAAAAAGCACTTTAGTGCATTTTTTTCTTTTGCATGTTACACACACACATGTCCTCTGGACATGTGTGTGCGCAACACCTGTTCAAATGTGCATTTGAGGGGTGCTACAGGGTGTCCTTTGGACACCCCTGGCAACCTTCAAATCGCAATCTTATTTGCGATTGGCAAATTGCTAATCGCAAATAAGGAATACTCCCCATTCATTCCTATGGGCCTTTTGGCCCATAGGAATGAATGGGGAGTTTTTCCTTATTAGCGATTAGCAATTTGCTAATCGCAAATTAGGAATCGCAATAAATTCTGCTAATCCTACATGAATCCCGTTTTGCGAGTCCTTAATAGCGAATCGCTATTAGGGCCTCGCAAAACGGGAGATTGATGAATATGGCTGTTAGAACCCAAAGGTCCGTAGTGACCAATTCCCAATCTTCTATAAAATGGGTAAGCCGACGCCCCCCCCCCCCCCCCCCCCCCCCACAGGACCCACATGATCCAGAATGGTGGATCTAGGGCTGCTTTGCTGTGGCAAGAGGGGGGGTAGAGAAGGAGGAGGGCTGACGACCTCATGGACGTCCTCTATTCTTGCCTCTGTATGACTTATACAGAGTATTTTGCTGCTGCTGCTGCTGAGGCTGCCTGTAGGTCGACCTTCCAAACCTCTGTATCTCCTGTAACTGGAGCTTTAGGCTGTGCCTGCAGGCCCAAGGACTTAGCCATGGCGTTGCTGTCTTTGAACCTTTGTTAGGTCGCATCTGCTTTTTTTACCAAACCGTCCAGAACCATCAAAAGGGAGGTCAAGAAGAGTCACCTGAACATCCGAAGAGAACTCAGATGACCTGAGCCAAGCATTTCTCCTTGTGGCAACCGAACAACCCATTATTCTAGCCACAGCGTCCGCAGTGTCCAGACCACTCTGTATCAGCTGGCATGTAGCTGTCTGAGTGTCCGCTAAGACTTCGTTAAAAAAAATGCTGTCCTCTTCAGATAATTTAGGAGCAAGCTGTTTTGCAGAATCCATAGGGCATGTTTGTAACGGCCCAAAAGACAGGTGGCGTTTGTAGACTTCAGGGCCATACTAGCCGATGAACAGATCTTTTTAGCCGATTGATCAAGTCTCTTAGAATCCAGGGACTTGAGGAAAAGATCCAGATGATCTCTTAGAAGAAGCAGCCTGCACCAGAAGGCTCTAAGGAGAAGGACGAGATGTAAGAAAATCTGGGTCTCCTGGGGCCGCCCTGTACCTTCTAGCAACAGACCTCGACGCTGCCGGAGCTGAATAGGGCTTACTCCAAACTTCCATAACCGGTTCAGTGATGACATCATTAAAAGGCAATAATGGCTCCATCACCCTGGAGGGTGAATGTAGAACCTCAGTTAAGATATCAGATTTATACTCCGCTGTTGGAAGCTGAAGATCTAAAAGTTCTGCTGCCTTCTTCATAACTGTGTGGTAAGGAGCCACATCCTTGGAAGGAATATCTGCAGAGGGAGAAAGTTCCCACTCCGGGGATGTATCCAATCCACTCGCCTCCTTCAAATAAGTCTTCCGACTCTTCCAGCTCACCTTCCCCCATTTCTACTTCTGCCTGATAGTGCTGTTCATCCAAAACTCTCTGTGCCTCTCGCCTCGACCTTATCCTCGGCACCGGCCGCGCCAGACACAACTCCGATGGATCCGGTGCCGCCGTTGAACATGGATCCGGTGGCACAGCCTGAGTTGAACGAGGTCGGGCTGATGGCGCCGGAGATAAATCATATGACGTCGATGTCCTTGGTGTGCCGGAAAATGCCAGGACGGAGCCGCTGGAAGAAATGGCATAAAAGGAGCCTGAACGTAAGCTTGAGAAACTCCCAGATTAAAGGGCATCGGACCCATGGGACCCGAAGGTGCTCCCGAGGGGTACATAGCTCTCGGAAAGACTCCATACATTGCATTCAAGTAATGTGATGGATCAGTACCCGGGCCAGGAAAAGGTGGATAGGGTCCGGGACATTCTCAGGCTGAGGTATTACCGGAGTTGGGCCAGTCAGCGCCGACGGTGGAGCCAATGGAGCCACTGTTTCATCTGGAACCTGAGCTTCATCAACCAGAACCGGAGACTGAGCCGGCGTCAGAGAATGAACTGGAGAAGCTTCAGGCGAAGCCGAACGAACAGGAGTACCTTGAACTGAGCCTGAAGGTGTCGGAGAGACGAAGTCCTTATGATGTCGAGGTTCAGGTGACGTAGTCTTCAGAGCCGAATCCTTGTCTGAACGGCGCCGAGAGCTATGTCTCTTCTTTTTCTTGTGCTTCTTTGAGTTTGAAGCATGACCTGACGTCGACTTCGATCTCAACCTCGATCTTGACCTGGACCTCGATCTTGATCTTTTTCGACCTCTCTTCTCTTTTCTCATCTTAGCCATAAATAACTTGGCCTCTCTCTCCTTCAAAGCCTTGGGGTTCTTCTTGCGACAGCAAGACAACCCTCGGCATCGTGATCCGATGAAAGGCACCAAACACAATCCTCGTGGGGGTATGTGACGGACATATGTCCCCCACGTTCTCTACTGGGCTTGAAACCTGACTTCCTCGAAGTCCTATTTTAAAAAAGATAGAAGAGAAGCAAGCCAGAAACACAAAGTAACTAGAAAATCATGGAGGGTCCCAGAAAACCGTTCGCGTCGACGGCGCTGAAAAAAGGGAACGGACGTCATCACGCCGACAAGGCTCTCTTATGGCTCCGGTGACGTCAGTGGAGCCGCAAGCGGAGCCATGCAATTGTGACGTCGTCCTCGTTGGCGTGGAGAGCTACGAAAAATTGCCGAATGCTGCTGGTGCAGGGGATATTCACAAGGTGAGGAATCCACTGGCAGATGTATCCATCATTCCCTGTCCCATATATCCAGAGAAGTCCGGGCCCGGGCCCAGCCCTCCTGTCCGCATACCCAGACGGTCCTGCTGCGTCTCATACACCCAGCCCTTGAGATGCCCAATAATATCACTTCAGATTCGCAAGGGTGACCTCAGATACAGGTTTCAACACCATAATGACAGTCCCACAACCCACTCTTCAGCGCCTTACCTTCGTCTGGCTATTAGGACTCTGCCGCAGCCTGTACAAATTATGCAACAAAAAGGGCACATTATGCAGCACGTTCTCTAGCAGTATTTTCATCCTTTGAGATAAAGACCAGGGTTTTTTTGTGGGAAATCTACGAATTGTGGCAAATGTAGTGGATTAATTTATTATGCGGTAAACACCACAGCTACACATCTGTTTACCTACTGGCCCTGGATGAGGTTTGTTGCACGATATACAAGCCAAGTATTGTAACGGCTCGTACACGGGCTCTTGGGGCCAAGTGTCCACCCTGGTTTGGTTTGGCTCGGCTCGTACACGGGCTCTTGGGGCCAAGTCTCAACCCTGGTTTGGTTTGGCTCGGCTCGTACACGGGCTCTTGGGGCCAAGTCTCCACCCTGGTTTGGCTCGGCTCGTACACGGGCTCTTGGGGCCAAGTCTCCACCCTGGTTTGGCTTGGCTCGTACACGGGCTCTTGGGGTCAACCCTGGCTCGGCCCGGCTCTCCTTAGGGGCTTGCCATTTGTAAACGTTTCACGAACAGACCTCGTTCAGGCCGTCTGTATATTTGGTCGTATGCGGGTGTCTGTGAACACTATGGGAGTGTTGCACCTCACAGTGGTCATCAGACCCGCGACACCCACAGGTAAGTACACCTGTGAAATCTCAGCAGCTCTGAAAGGAGCCGCATCTCGAAGGGCCTACATAATAACCTATCCGGAGTGTGCCGAGTGTATCCGCATTTTAACATAAAAGAAGTGTGCTGAGCTGACCCTCATTTTAACCAATGCGGAGTCCGCTGAGCTGCTTCACATTTTAACCAATGTGGAGTCCGCTGAGCTGACCCTCATTTTAACAAATGCGGAGTCTGCTGAGCTGACCCTCATTTTAACCAATGAGGACAGGCGCGGTGCGTCCATTGGGGCCTTGGGGCGTAGCCCCACTAAGCCCCATGGACCCACCACGTCGTCACGAAAATACAAATACAATAAATATTGAAATAATCGCGCTCGCTACCTGCCATCCGGGAGACACCCGGCTTTTCCGAAGTGCGCAGGGGGGGGGGGAGGGGGGGAGGATGGGCCTGCTGCAGCTGCGCAGGTGGATTTTAGGGCAGAAACTAACCTGCTGTGCATGCGCAGATTGATTCCCCTGTGCAGTTCCCCTTAGAGAGAGGAGCAGGGTGCGGGCAGCAGCCCCCGGGGTTGCGCAGGGCGACTGGGCGAGCAGTCATGGTGCCCCCCAGCCAATCCTGGCGCTGCATACAGCGCCAGGATTGGCTGGTCAATACATAGCCCGGGTACAAACCCCCCTGTCCCCCTCACTCGTACTGCGGCCTCTGTCCCCTTCTCGCGGGTTACTGGTCTTAAACAATGCTAGTTTCAGAGACTTGCCCTCTCGCCAGAGTAGCAGCAGTGGAACTACTAGTAAAATGCCTCCTTCACGTGGATTACAGGTGGGACACGGAGCCGGTGCAGAAACCCCATGAGCAGTGCTAGTTTCCAGTGCTCCTTCATCTGCCCCGAAGGTCGTGGTAAATGCGTGCGTGAAGCTGTCCCTCGCTCGAGGTCCAGCTCTCACGTAGGAAACAAATGTGAAACTGATACTTTGTAGAGAACACCCCCCTTTCACGAGTTACCAGTGTCAGCTTGCTAGTGTTTTTTGCAGTTTATAAGCAATCTGATGTTGTGTGTTTTAGATTTGAGGCCTGGCTTTAAGTCGATTTTATCCCAGGGGGAAAGCAGCTGCCATGATTAAGGGTTTGCACTCTCAACGGGACCTCATGTGTGACATTATATATATTTTTTATTTAACTTGATTTGCAATATGCAAATTAGCTTACGGCCCCCCACTGTCAAATGTCACCAGCCGCCCCTGAATGCGGAGTCCGCTAAGCTGCCATGTTTTAACACAGGAGCGGGTAAGTGACCCGGGCCACATTTCACCGCACTGTGCTCCCGGTGCACAGCTCGAAGTGTAAGTAAAACTTTCAGCGCTTTGAAGCGGCTTCAGAGCGGCCGAGGCGCTGCACACGCAAGGACTCCGCAGAAGTGTGCAAATGAAGGCCCCTCGGGCGACTCTTACGAGCGCCTCTGGGTGCGCCCTCCTTTGATTCCACGTGTGGGGCCCAGAGAGACCCCCGTGCTCCCCGCCCCACCCCTCCCCCGCACCCATGCCCTGCCCCTCCCTGCCCCGCCACTCCCCTTGTGGACTCTTATCACCGGGCACAGAAGGCTGGGGAGGGGAGGGGAGGAGAGGAGAGAAGAGGGCCAGCCCATGGGAAAGAGCGGAGCCCAGGGCCGGAGGGGAGGCTCTGCCAGGGGCAGGAGGGGAGCTGGGAGTCTGACCGGGGGCAGGAGGGGAGCGGGGAGTCTGCCTGGGGGCAGGAGGGGAGTGGGGAGTCTCCCAGGGGCAGGAGGGGAACGGGGAGTCTGACCGGGGGCAGGAGGGGAGCTGGGAGTCTGCCGGGGGCAGGAGGGGAGCTGGGAATCTGCCCAGGGGCAGGAGGGGAGCTGGGAGTCTGCCCAGGGGCAGGAGGGGAGCGGGGAGTCTTCCCAGGGCAGGAGGGGAGCTGGGAGTCTGACCGGGGGCAGGAGGGGAGCGGGGAGTCTGCCTGGGGGCAGGAGGGGAGCGGGGAGTCTGCCTGGGGGCAGGAGGGGAGTGGGGAGTCTCCCCGGGGGCAGGAGGGGAACGGGGAGTCTGACCGGGGGCAGGAGGGGAGCTGGGAATCTGCCCAGGGGCAGGAGGGGAGCTGGGAGTCTGCCCAGGGGCAGGAGGGGAGCGGGGAGTCTTCCCAGGGCAGGAGGGGAGCGGAGAGTCTGACCGGGGGCAGGAGGGGAGTCTTCCTGGGGTGTCAGGAGGGGAGCTGGGAGTCTGCCCAGGGGCAGGAGGGAGCTGGGAGTCTGACCGGGGACAGGAGGGGAGCGGGGAGTCTGACCCTGGGCAGGAGGGGAGCTGGGAGCCTTCCCGGGGCAGGAGGGGAGCGGGGAGTCTGACCGGGGGCAGGAGGGGAGTCTACCTGGGGTGTCAGGAGGGGAGCTGGGAGTCTGCCCGGGGGCAGGAGGGGAGCTGGAAGTCTGACCGGGGGCAGGAGGGGAGGGGGCAGGAGGGCAGTGGGGAGTCTGCCCGGGGGCAGGAGGGGAGTCTGCCCGGGGTGTCAGGAGGGGAGCTGGGAGTCTGCCCGGGGGCAGGAAGGGGGCGGGGAGTCCGGAGGGGAGCTGGGAGTCTGCCCAGGGGCAGGAGGGAACTGGGAGTCTGCCCGGGGGCAGGAGGGAGCTGGGAGTCTGTCTGTGGGCAGGAGAGTAGACTCTGCCCGCGGGTAGGAGGGGAGCTGGCAGTCTTCCCGGGGAAGAAGGGGAGCGGAGAGTTCGACCGGGGGCAGGAGGAGAGGGGGCAGGAGGGGAGCTGGGAGTCTGCCTGGGCCGTCAGGAGGGGAGCTGGGAGTCTGCCCGGGGCAGGAGGGGAGCGGGGAGTCTGACCGGGGCAGGAGGGGAGTCTACCCGGGGTGTCAGGAGGGGAGCTGGGAGTCTGCCTGGGGGCAGGAGGGGAGTCTCCCAGGGGCAGGAGGGAAACGGGGAGTCTGACCGGGGGCATGAGGGGAGCTGGGAGTCTGCCGGGGGCAGGAGGGGAGCTGGGAATCTGCCCAGGGGCAGGAGGGGAGCTGGGAGTCTGCCCAGGGGCAGGAGGGGAGCGGGGAGTCTTCCCAGGGCAGGAGGGGAGCGGAGAGTCTGACCGGGGGCAGGAGGGGAGTCTTCCTGGGGTGTCAGGAGGGGAGCTGGGAGTCTGCCCAGGGGCAGGAGGGAGCTGGGAGTCTGACCGGGGGCAGGAGGGGAGCGGGGAGTCTGACCCGGGGCAGGAGGGGAGCTGGGAGCCTTCCCGGGGCAGGAGGGGAGCGGGGAGTCTGACCGGGGGCAGGAGGGGAGTCTGCCTGGGGTGTCAGGAGGGGAGCTGGGAGTCTGCCCGGGGGGAGGAGGGGAGCTGGAAGTCTGACCGGGGACAGGAGGGGAGGGGGCAGGAGGGCAGTGGGGAGTCTGCCCGGGGGCAGGAGGGGAGTCTGCCCGGGGTGTCAGGAGGGGAGCTGGGAGTCTGCCCGGGGGCAGGAAGGAGGCGGGGAGTCCGGAGGGGAGCTGGGAGTCTGCCCGGGGGCAGGAGGGAGCTGGGAGTCTGCCCGGGGGCAGGAGGGAGCTGGGAGTCTGTCTGTGGGCAGGAGAGTAGACTCTGCCCGCGGGTAGGAGGGGAGCTGGCAGTCTTCCCGGGGAAGAAGGGGAGCGGAGAGTTCGACCGGGGGCAGGAGGAGAGGGGGCAGGAGGGGAGCTGGGAGTCTGCCTGGGCCGTCAGGAGGGGAGCTGGGAGTCTGCCCGGGGCAGGAGGGGAGCTGGGAGTCTGCCCGGGGCAGGAGGGGAGTGGGGAGTCTGACCGGGGGCAGGAGGGGAGGGGGCAGGAGGGGAGCGGGGAGTCTGACCGGGGGCAGGAGGGGAGCTGGCAGTCTGACCGGGGGCAGGAGGGGAGCTGGGAGTCTGACCGAGGGCAGGAGGGGAGCTGAGAGTCTGTCCGGTGGCAGGAGGGGAGCGGGGAGTCTGACCGGGGGCAGGAGGTGAGCTGGGAGTCTTCCCGGGGCAGGAGGGGAGCGGGGAGTCTGACCGGGGGCAGGAGGGGAGCTGGCAGTCTGACTGGGGGCAGGAGGGGTGCTGGGAGTCTGTCCGGGGGCAGGAGGGGAGCAGGGAGTCTGACCGGGGGCAGGAGGGGAGCGGGGAGTCTACCCGGGGGCAGGAGAGGAGCGGGGAGTCTACCCGGGGGGAGGAGGGGAGCTGGGAGTCTGACCGGGGACAGGAGGGGAGCGGGGAGTCTACCCGGGGGGAGGAGGGGAGCTGGGAGTCTGACCGGGGACAGGAGGGGAGCGGGGAGTCTGTCTGGGGGCAGGAGGGGAGCGGGGAGTCTGCCCGGGGCTTTAGGAGGGGAGCTGGGAGTTTGCCCGGGGCAGGAGGGGAGCAGGGAGTCTGACCGGGGGCAGGAGGGGAGCTGGGAGTCTGACCGGGGGCAGGAGGGGAGGCTCTGCCAGGGGCAGGAGGGGAGCTGGGAGTCTGACCGGGGGCAGGAGGGGAGTGGGGAGTCTGCCCGGGTCATCAGGAGGGGAGCCGGGAGTCTGCCCGGGTCGTCAGGAGGGGAGCTGGGAGTCTGCCCGGGGCAGGAGGGGAGCTGGGAGTCTGCCCGGGGTATCAGGAGGGGAGCTGGGAGTCTGCCCGGGGTATCAGGAGGGGAGCTGGGAGTCTGCCCGTGGCAGGAGGGGAGCTGGGGGTCAGCTCGGGGCAGGAGGGGAGCGGGGAGTCTGACCGGGGGCAGGAGGGGAGGGGGCAGGAGGGGAGCGGGGAGTCTGACCGGGGGCAGGAGGGGAGCTGGGAGTCTAACCGGGGGCAGGAGGGGAGCTGGGAGTGTGACCGGGGGCAGGAGGGGAGCGGGGAGTCTGTCTGGGGGCAGGAGAGTAGCTCTGCTGGGAGGCTCTACATTGAGTGTGTCTGGTGAATGTTGGCAGATAGATTCCTGATAGATGATAGATTCCATGATAGATTCCATGATAGATTCCATGATAGATTCCTGATAGATTCCTGTCTTTTCCGGCGGGCCGCCCCCTCTGTTTTTCACCCCGAGTGTCTTGCCGCATCTCAGAATCTTTAGTCTCGATTATCGTTGTGTGACACCAGGTGGCGCTGTGGGATCGGATAAGGGAAAAGCATCGTGTATCGCATATGGCGGTGAACTAGCACTGCGTTCGACTACCGCTGGGTGGCGCTGTCTGACCGGGTATGGGTGCAGACCTTTCGTTTCCAGTAGGATCGCTGCCTGCACGCAGTGCACATCCACAATGCACGCAGTGCACATCCAGTGGTGTGCTGCCTGCACACAGTGCACATCCAGTGGTGTGCTGCCTACACGCAGTACACATCCAGTGGTGTTCTGCCTGCACGCAGTGCACATCCCGTGGGGTGCTGCCTGCACGCCGTGCACATCCAGTGGGGTGTTGCCTGCACGCAGTGCACATCCAGTGGTGTGCTGCCTGCACACAGCGCATGTCCAGTGGTGTGCTGCCTGCACGCAGTGCACGTCCAGTGGTGTGCTGCCTGCACGCAGTGCACGTCCAGTGGTGTGCTGCCTGCACGCAGTGCACGTCCAGTGGTGTGCTGCCTGCACGCAGTGCACATCCAGTGGTGTGCTGCCTGCACACAGTGCACGTCCAGTGGTGTGCTGCCTGCACGCAGTGCATGTCCAGTGGTGTGCTGCCTGCACGCATTGCACATCCAGTGGTGTGCTGCCTGCACAGAGTGCACCTCCAGTGGTGTGCTGCCTGCACGCACTGCACGTCCAGTGGTGTGCTGCCTGCACGCAGTGCACGTCCAGTGGTGTGCTGCCTGCAAGCAGTGCACGCCCAGTGGGTTGCTCCTGCACGCAGTGCACGTCCAGTGGTGTGCTGCCTGTACGCAGTGCACGTCCAGTGGTGTGCCGCCTGCACGCAGTGCACATCCAGTGATGTGCTGCCTGCACGCAGTGCACGTCAAGTGGTGTGCTGCCTGCACGCACTGCACGTCCAGTGGTGTGCTGCCTGCACGCAGTGCACGTCCAGTGGTGTGCTGCCTGCACGCAGTGCACGTCCAGTGGTGTGCTGCTGGCAGATTGAGTTGTCTATTATTCCACTGCCCGCAACCGTGAATATCTACTGATAACCGGTGTGTGCAGATGGTCTGCATTCAGGGACGTCATCTGTAAATTGTACATCCAGTGACAAGACTCCTGAAAGGTTTGTGCCTGTAGACTTTGCATCCAGCAATCAATTGTCAACAGACTTTGTATCCTGTGATTGGATGGCACTTTGCCAGCATTCCGTCTGCCTATCCAGCGGCCGGCTGCCAGCAGACTGTTTATCCAGCGGCCGGCTGCCTGCAGACCGTCGGCCTAACCAGCGGCTGGCTGCCAGCTTTGTCTGCCTATCCAGCAGCGGTCGGTTGCCTGTAGACTGTCTGCCTATCCAGCAGCGGTCGGTTGCCTGCAGACTGTCTGCTTATCCAGCGGCGGTCAGCTGCCTGCAGACTGTCTGCCTATCCAGCAGCGGTCGGTTGCCTGTAGACTGTCTGCCTATCCAGCTGCGGTCAGCTGCCTGCAGACTGTCTGCGTATCCAGCGGCGTTCGGCTGCCTGCAGACTGTCTGCCTATCCAGCGGCGGTCGGCTGCCTGCAGACTGTCTGCTTATCCAGCGGCGGTCAGCTGCCTGCAGACTGTCTGCCTATCAAGCAGCGGTCGGTTGCCTGTAGACTGTCTGCCTATCCAGCTGCGGTCAGCTGCCTGCAGACTGTCTGCCTATCCAGCAGCGGTCGGTTGCCTGCAGACTGTCTGCTTATCCAGCGGCGGTCAGCTGCCTGCAGACTGTCTGCCTATCAAGCAGCGGTCGGTTGCCTGTAGACTGTCTGCCTATCCAGCGGCGGTCAGCTGCCTGTAGACTGTCTGCCTATCCAGCTGCGGTCGGCAGCCTGCAGACTGTCTGCCTATCCAGCGGCGGTCGGCTGCCTGCAGACTGTCTGCCTATCCAGCGGCGGTCGGCTGCCTGCAGACTGTCTGCCTATCCAGCGGCGGTCGGCTGCCTGCAGACTGTCTGCCTATCCAGCAGCGGTCGGTTGCCTGTAGACTGTCTGCCTATCCAGCTGCGGTCGGCTGCCTGTAGACTGTCTGCCTATCCAGCGGCGGTCGGCTGCCTGTAGACTGTCTGCCTATCCAGCGGCGGTCGGCAGCCTGTAGACTGTCTACCTATCCAGCGGCGTTCGGCTGCCTGCAGACTGTCTGCCTATCCAGCGGCGTTCGGCTACCTGCAGACTGTCTGCCTATCCAGCAGCGGTCGGCTGCCTGTAGACTGTCTGCCTATCCAGCAGCGGTCGGCTGCCTGCAGACTGTCTGCCTATCCAGCGGCGGTCGGCTGCCTGCAGACTGTCTGCCTATCCAGCGGCGTTCGGCTGCCTGCAGACTGTCTGCCTATCCAGCGGCCGGCTGCCAGCAGACTGTTTATCCAGCGGCCGGCTGCCTGCAGACCGTCGGCCTAACCAGCGGCTGGCTGCCAGCTTTGTCTGCCTATCCAGCGGCGGTCAGCTGCCTGCAGACTGTCTGCCTATCCAGCGGCGGTCAGCTGCCTGCAGACTGTCTGCCTATCAAGCAGCGGTCGGTTGCCTGTAGACTGTCTGCCTATCCAGCTGCGGTCAGCTGCCTGCAGACTGTCTGCGTATCCAGCGGCGTTCGGCTGCCTGCAGACTGTCTGCCTATCCAGCGGCGGTCGGCTGCCTGCAGACTGTCTGCCTATCCAGCAGCGGTCGGTTGCCTGTAGACTGTCTGCCTATCCAGCTGCGGTCGGCATCCTGCAGACTGTCTGCCTATCCAGCTGCCAGCATTCCGTCTGCCTATCCAGCGGCCGGCTGCCAGCAGACTGTTTATCCAGCGGCCGGCTGCCTGCAGACCGTCGGCCTAACCAGCGGCTGGCTGCCAGCTTTGTCTGCCTATCCAGCAGCGGTCGGTTGCCTGTAGACTGTCTGCCTATCCAGCAGCGGTCGGTTGCCTGCAGACTGTCTGCTTATCCAGCGGCGGTCAGCTGCCTGCAGACTGTCTGCCTATCCAGCAGCGGTCGGTTGCCTGTAGACTGTCTGCCTATCCAGCTGCGGTCAGCTGCCTGCAGACTGTCTGCGTATCCAGCGGCGTTCGGCTGCCTGCAGACTGTCTGCCTATCCAGCGGCGGTCGGCTGCCTGCAGACTGTCTGCTTATCCAGCGGCGGTCAGCTGCCTGCAGACTGTCTGCCTATCAAGCAGCGGTCGGTTGCCTGTAGACTGTCTGCCTATCCAGCTGCGGTCAGCTGCCTGCAGACTGTCTGCCTATCCAGCAGCGGTCGGTTGCCTGCAGACTGTCTGCTTATCCAGCGGCGGTCAGCTGCCTGCAGACTGTCTGCCTATCAAGCAGCGGTCGGTTGCCTGTAGACTGTCTGCCTATCCAGCGGCGGTCAGCTGCCTGTAGACTGTCTGCCTATCCAGCTGCGGTCGGCAGCCTGCAGACTGTCTGCCTATCCAGCGGCGGTCGGCTGCCTGCAGACTGTCTGCCTATCCAGCGGCGGTCGGCTGCCTGCAGACTGTCTGCCTATCCAGCGGCGGTCGGCTGCCTGCAGACTGTCTGCCTATCCAGCAGCGGTCGGTTGCCTGTAGACTGTCTGCCTATCCAGCTGCGGTCGGCTGCCTGTAGACTGTCTGCCTATCCAGCGGCGGTCGGCTGCCTGTAGACTGTCTGCCTATCCAGCGGCGGTCGGCAGCCTGTAGACTGTCTACCTATCCAGCGGCGTTCGGCTGCCTGCAGACTGTCTGCCTATCCAGCGGCGTTCGGCTACCTGCAGACTGTCTGCCTATCCAGCAGCGGTCGGCTGCCTGTAGACTGTCTGCCTATCCAGCAGCGGTCGGCTGCCTGCAGACTGTCTGCCTATCCAGCGGCGGTCGGCTGCCTGCAGACTGTCTGCCTATCCAGCGGCGTTCGGCTGCCTGCAGACTGTCTGCCTATCCAGCGGCCGGCTGCCAGCAGACTGTTTATCCAGCGGCCGGCTGCCTGCAGACCGTCGGCCTAACCAGCGGCTGGCTGCCAGCTTTGTCTGCCTATCCAGCGGCGGTCAGCTGCCTGCAGACTGTCTGCCTATCCAGCGGCGGTCAGCTGCCTGCAGACTGTCTGCCTATCAAGCAGCGGTCGGTTGCCTGTAGACTGTCTGCCTATCCAGCTGCGGTCAGCTGCCTGCAGACTGTCTGCGTATCCAGCGGCGTTCGGCTGCCTGCAGACTGTCTGCCTATCCAGCGGCGGTCGGCTGCCTGCAGACTGTCTGCCTATCCAGCAGCGGTCGGTTGCCTGTAGACTGTCTGCCTATCCAGCTGCGGTCGGCATCCTGCAGACTGTCTGCCTATCCAGCTGCCAGCATTCCGTCTGCCTATCCAGCGTTCGGCTGCCAGCAGACTGTTTATCCAGCGGCCGGCTGCCTGCAGACCGTCGGCCTAACCAGCGGCTGGCTGCCAGCTTTGTCTGCCTATCCAGCGGCGTTCGGCTGCCTGCAGACCGTCGGCCTAACCAGCGGCTGGCTGCCAGCTTTGTCTGCCTATCCAGCGGCGGTCGGCAGCCTGCAGACTGTCTGCCTATCCAGCGGCGGTCGGCTGCCTGTAGACTGTCTGCCTATCCAGCAGCGGTCGGCTGCCTGCAGACTGTCTGCCTATCCAGCGGCGGTCAGCTGCCTGCAGACTGTCTGCCTATCCAGCAGCGGTCGGTTGCCTGTAGACTGTCTGCCTATCCAGCTGCGGTCAGCTGCCTGCAGACTGTCTGCCTATCCTGCTGCAGTCAGCTGCCTGCAGACTGTCTGCCTATCCAGCAGAGGTCGGTTGCCTGTAGACTGTCTGCCTATCCAGCGGCGGTCAGCTGCCTGCAGACTGTCTGCCTATCAAGCAGCGGTCGGTTGCCTGTAGACTGTCTGCCTATCCAGCTGCGGTCAGCTGCCTGCAGACTGTCTGCCTATCCAGCTGCAGTCAGCTGCCTGCAGACTGTCTGCGTATCCAGCGGCGTTCGGCTGCCTGCAGACTGTCTGCCAATCCAGCGGCGGTCGGCTGCCTGCAGACTGTCTGCCTATCCAGCAGCGGTCGGTTGCCTGTAGACTGTCTGCCTATCCAGCTGCGGTCGGCAGCCTGCAGACTGTCTGCCTTTCCAGCGGCGGTCGGCTGCCTGCTTTGTCTGCCTATCCAGCGGTGGTCAGCTGCCTGCAGACTGTCTGCCTATCCAGCAGCGGTCGGTTGCCTGTAGACTGTCTGCCTATCCAGCGGCGGTCAGCTGCCTGCAGACTGTCTGCCTATCAAGCAGCGGTCGGTTGCCTGTAGACTGTCTGCCTATCCAGCTGCGGTCAGCTGCCTGCAGACTGTCTGCCTATCCAGCTGCGGTCAGCTGCCTGCAGACTGTCTGCGTATCCAGCGGCGGTCGGCTGCCTGTAGACTGTCTGCCTATCTAGCTGCGGTCGGCAGCCTGCAGACTGTCTGCCTATCCAGCTGAGGTCGGCAGCCTGCAGACTGTCTGCCTATCCAGCAGCGGTCGGCTGCCTGCAGACTGTCTGCCTATCCAGCGGCGTTCAGCTGCCTGCAGACTGTCTGCCTATCCAGCAGCGGTCGGTTGCCTGTAGACTGTCTGCCTATCCAGCGGCGTTCGGCTGCCTGCAGACTGTCTGCCTATCCAGCAGCGGTCGGTTGCCTGTAGACTGTCTGCCTATACAGCGGCGTTCGGCTGCCTGCAGACTGTCTGCCTATCCAGCGGCGTTCGGCTGCCTGCAGACTGTCTGCCTATCCAGCAGCGGTCGGTTGCCTGTAGACTGTCTGCCTATCCAGCGGCGGTCGGCTGCCTGCAGACTGTCTGCCTATCCAGTGGCGGTCGGCTGCCTGTAGACTGTCTGCCTATCCAGCGGCGGTCGGCTGCCTGTAGACTGTCTGCCTATCCAGTGGCGGTCGGCTGCCTGTGTAGACCAGGGGTCTCCAAACCGGTCCTGGAGGGCCGGATCCATGCCAGATTTTAAAATTAATACATGTATCTCAATAGGGATATCCAAAAAATCTGGCATGGATCCGGCCCTCCAGGACCGGTTTGGAGACCCCTGCTGCAGACTGTCTGCCTATCCAGGGGCGGTCGGCTGCCTGCAGACAGTTTGACAGTCTGCCCATTCGATTTTTAAGGGACTAGTTTGTGAAGGGTGAGTTGGAGAATAAAGTTTGTGGCTCCTGGTGTAGGCAGTTAGTCTGAAGCAGTGACTTTGAGTTTTGCATCTTGTTAGACGGACCGGGAGGGTCGGCCGAGGACAATGGGAGAGGTCTCCAGGGAGAACCCCTCCAGCGATCGTACAGACAAGTAACTTCCCCCCCACAGACGTACACCACACAGAGATAAGGTTTAACGTTCTTTATAAGTGATCTTTAAGTACGGTAGAATGGTACAAGGAGGTCTGGACTCAGGGGTCCCCTCGATTCTAGTCTCTTGGATGGGAAGGGGGTAGCGGGACAGTCTTATTACCAATCTGGTAGGTGCGATGATATGATGAATAGCTCACAATCCTCGAGCTCGGCGCTCTAGATGGACGGGCCGCGGCAGCTCCGGTAGGTCCCGAGATGATCGTAGGTAGCGACGGTCCGCGGCGGCGCCAGCAGGTCCCGATGAAGGTGGTAGTTACAACGGTCCGCGGCTGTGCCAGCAGGTCCCGACGAAGATGAAGGATGCAGAGGGTTGCGGCAGCGCCAGCAGGCAGGACGATAGTTCGCAAGGCAGGACTACGGCAGCGCCAGTAGTCCGTCAAGGATGAGTTCTTCACAGTGTCTCTCGACTCCAGGATACAACTGCCTTCCTGCTCTGGAGCTGCCCCAGTTATAGGTCTGGCGCCCTTTGATGTCCGGACCCTCGCACTTGGAGGTCGGGAGGTCCGGGATGAGGGAGTCCAGACACCCAGCAGGGGGGTGGAGCCAGCGCCCGGGGGGAGCTGGGTGCGATCGGCACCTGGCGGGGGAGAGCCATCGACACTTCTTTCTCCCATTGACCTGCCAAGTGGTCCGTTCACCTCCTGGGTGGATGGTGGTGCCGGGATGTCGGGGCCTGGCCAGGCCCAGGGTTAGGGTCGATCTGATGCCACGCGGCCTCGTGGTGCAGTGTCCAAGATGGCGGCCGGGCCGGGCGAGGGCCGGTGGTGGTTCGGCCCCATGATACAGAGATGTCCGGGGGCAGGAGTCCCGTATGAGACTGGGTGCGGGGTACTTCTGTGGGTAACACCTGGAGGGCCGGGGCTCGGGCCCTGTCATGCTGGGAGGGAGCGAGCCCTTCCTGTGGCCTGTCCAACATGCGTCCCCCCCAGCTGAAGGCGGGGAGAGTCACCCATCCTCTTGAGGACTCTCCTCGTCGAGGCGGAAAAAGCGTGACAGGCCATCTGCGTTGGTGTGGTCTTGGCCGGGTCGATGTTCCACAGTGAAGTCCATCCCCTGCAGGGAGATGGACCAACGCAATAGTTTGGGGTTTTCCCCCCGCATCTGCATTAGCCACTGCAGGGGCCGATGATCTGTCTGCACCCGGAAGTGGGTACCGAAGAGATAGGGCCGGAGCTTTTTGAGGGCCCACACCACTGCGAAGGCCTCCCTCTCGATGGTGCTCCAGCGCTGTTCTCGGGCCCGGAGACGTCTGCTGATGAAGGCCACTGGTTGGTCAAGTCCTTCGGGGTTCAACTGGGAGAGGACCTCCCCAATGCCATGGTCGGAGGCATCCGTTTGTACAATGAATTCCCGACTGTAGTCGGGGGCCTGGAGCACAGGGGCATTGCACATGGCGGCCTTCAGCTTCTCGAAGGCCGCTTGACAGTCTGGGGTCCAGTTGACCTCCTTCGGGTGGTTTTTGGATGTGAGTTCCGTGAGGGGCCCCACAATGCTGCCATAATCCTTCACGAACCGCCGGTAGTAGCCGGTGAGCCCCAAGAAGGCTCGGACCTCGGTCTGTGTGACGGGAGGCTGCCAGGACTGGATGGCAGCAATCTTGAGTTGAAGAGGGGCCACCAGATCGCTTCCCACCTGGTGTCCGAGATAGGTTACGGACCCCTGACCAATTTGGCACTTGCTGGCCTTGATTGTGAGGCCGGCCCGTTGGAGGGCCTGCAGGACCTCTCGGAGGTGGTGGAGGTGGTCGGACCAGTGGCGGCTGTACACAGCGATATCGTCCAGGTAGGCGGCGCTGAACTCCTCGAGCCCCGCCAAGACCTGGTTCACCAGTCGCTGAAAAGTAGCTGGAGCATTCTTCATGCCGAACGGCATGACCTTGAAGTGGTAGTGGCCATCGGGAGTGGAAAAAGCGGATCGTTCTTGAGCCCGGGGTGTGAGACCGATCTGCCAGTAGCCCGCCGTCAGGTCGAAGATGCTGAGGTAGCGGGCAGCCACCATGCGGTCGATCAGTTCATCTGCTCGGGGGATGGGATGAGCGTCGGTTCTGGTGACAGCGTTCAAGCCCCGGTAGTCGACGCAGAATCGGAGCTCAGGGGTGGTGCCGGGGGCAGCAGCTTTGGGGACCAGCACGACCGGGCTGGCCCAGGGGCTGTCCGAAGGCTCGATGACCCCGATCGTGAGCATCTTTGACACCTCCTCTTGGATGCAGGCCCGTACCCGATCTGGTACGCGGTACGCCCGATGTCTGATAGGGGGACTGTCCCCAGTGTCCACGTCATGCAAGCACCAGGGGGTGACCCCTGGGGTGAGGGAAAACAGGGTCGCGAATTGCAGCAGGAGGTCCCGGCAGCCTTGGCGCTGTTCCGGGGTAAGGGCATCTGAGAGTCGGACCCCGTCCACGGAACCATCTTTTTCCCCGGTCCTTAGGAGATCAGGGAGAGGCTCGGAGTCTTCTTCCGCTCCGCTGTCTGTAGCCATCAGGAGACTGAGCTCCGAGCGCACAAAGTGGGGTTTGAGTCTATTGGCGTGGAGGACCCGGAGGGGGTTCCGTGGAGATTCCATATCGATGAGATAGGTGACGGGGCTCTTGCGCTCGACCACTTTGAAGGGCCCCGTCCACTTGTCCTGCAAGGCACAGGGTTCGGTGGGGGACATCACCCACACTTGTTGGCCAGGTTCTAATTCGATGGAGGAGGCATTTTGATCGTACGATTTTTTCATGTCCTCCTGACTGGCCTCCAGGTTCGCTTTCGCCATTTCTCTGAATCGCCTGGTTTGATTGCGTAGGGTCAGGAGGTACTTGAAGACATCTGGGGGGGTCTTTAGGGGGGCCATCTCCCAACCTTCTTTGACTAGGCTGAGGGGCCCTCGCACCGGGTGTCCATACAAGAGTTCGAACGGGCTGAAGCCGAGGGACTTCTGGGGGACTTCTCGATATGCGAAGAGGAGGCACGGCAGTAGCACATCCCACTGGCGACGGAGGGGCTCTTCCAACCCCCCAATCATTCCTTTGAGGGTGCGGTTGAACCGCTCGACGAGTCCGTTTCCTTGAGGGTGATAGGGGGTCGTGAATCGGTAGGTGACCCCGCACTGTTGCCAGAGGGACTTCATATATTTTGAAATAAAGTTTGTGCCTCGGTCGCTGACGACTTCTCGGGGAAAGCCCACCCGGGAGAAGATCCCCATTAAGGCCCGGCCGACCACCGGGGCTGTTACAGTTCGCAGGGGAACAGCCTCTGGGTAGCGGGTGGCGTGGTCCACCAGTACCAGGATGAACCGATGACCTTGTGCTGTACGGGGGTCCAGGGGCCCCACAATGTCTATGCCCACCCTCTCGAACGGGGTGGTGACAACCGGGAAGGGTTGCAGAGGTGCTTTAAGTTTGCGGCCGCTTTTCCCGCTGGCCTGGCACGTGGGGCAGGACCGGCAGTGGTTGAGGACGTCGTTTCTCATCTTGGGCCAGAAAAAGTGGGTCACCAGGCGACTGTAGGTTTTGTCTTGACCCAGGTTTCCAGCCAGGGGGACATCGTGGGCCAGATTTAACAAGAAGTCTCTAAAACGGAGGGGCACCACCAGCACTCGACTGGCCCCTAACTCCGCGATTCTCTGTTCACTGTACAACAAGTCGTTGTCCCAATAGATCCAATGGGCTTCGGTGGTGTCCCCTGCGCTCTGGGCGAGGGCTTGCTGGCGGAGTCCCTCTAGGGAGGGACAGGCCTTCTGTTCTTGACGGAACTGTTCTTGGGTGGGCCCCCCCTCTTGACACCACTGAGCCAGGCTGGGAAGGTCCTGGGGTTGAGCGAGCCCTTCGGGAGTTTGTTCCGGTGGGTCGGTGTCTTCTACTGGAGCGATCGGGGGAGGGGGTGCTGGCCATTCGGGTTCTTCTGGTCGGGGGATGGTACGGGCGGCCATGGACCGGGTGGTTACACACGCCCAGTCTGGGAGGCCCAACATCCCCAGGTGTTCTCTTCTTTCTACGGCGGTCCACGGGGAACTCTCAAGATCATTTCCCAGGAGACAGTCCACGGGGGCGTCATCTCGGACCGTCACCTTCAACATGCCGGATACTCCTTCCCATTCGAAGGGGACGCAGGCCATCCGACATAGACTCTCCGAATTGTCGGCTGAACGGACGGGGCAGAGAATGTTCGGCAGGATCTGTTCTGGGGTCACCAGGTGACAGCGGACGGCCGTCACACTGGCCCCTGTGTCACATAGGGCTTCGGCCCTGCGCCCATTAATGTTCACCCACTGACCATATTTTCTGGTGTTGGTGGGTAAGGGAGCCCGCGGGACCATGTCTCTTCCCCCTAGGCACGCTAGAACCATGGCGGCCGGTTCCCACTCTTGTTGTTCTTGTTCGCACTCCTCCTGTTCTTCGGAGATTTGTTCTCCCCCCAGGGTGGCGGCAGCTACCTGGCGGGGTCTCGGAGTCTGGTTCTGGGGACAGTTCGGGTCATTGGCGTAGTGGCCGACTCGCTGGCATCGGTGACATGTGACACTGGCTCGGAACCCCGGGCGCACCGGGGGGTTGCCCCGGTTGGCCGGGGGCGGGGTGCTTGCAGCGGGAGCGGCCGGGACGGTGTCTCTTCCTCGTCCCTGGCCTCCTCCTCCTCCGCGGGGACGGTGCTGACCTCGGTTGTTCCGGTTCTGTTCGTGTGGCCCACTCCGGCCTACTCGAGTGCTCTCCCACCGGTCAGCTTCGGCGGCGAGCTGCCGTGGGTCAGTCAATTTACTGTCGAGGAGGTGCTGCCTGAGCTCGACGAAGCAGTTGTTAGAGAGGTGCTCCCACACCATGAGATTAAAAAGTTGCTCGTAGGTTGTTACATGGCTTCCCTTGATCCAACCCTCGAAGGCTCGGCTGAAATAGTTTACATATTCCACCCAAGTTGTACCTGGGATCCGGGTGCCTTCTCGGAACCTCTGGCGGTACATTTCGGGTGTGAGCCCATATCGGGTGAGGAGGGCCGCCTTCATGTGGTCATAGGAGGTCATCAGATGGTCTGGGAGCTGTAACAGGGCATCGCGGCCTTCATTGACGAACCTCCCCCATAGACCGGCTCCCCAGTCACTTCGATCAATCCGGTGGGAGGTCATGGCGATCTCGTAGGCCTTGAACCACTGTTGTATGTCGTCATCTCAGAAATATTCTCGAACGACATCCTTGGGGATGTGTACTTTCTTTTCTGTCGTTCCTGGGGTGAGCGGTTGCTCGGGCACTCCGAGTTCTTTGTTCTGTTTCCGTAGGTTTATTTCTGCTAGATTGCGCTCGTGTTCGTACGCTAATTTTTTTTCTTCAAGCTCTCTCTGCCTCTGTTTTTCTTCCCGTTCTTCTCGGAGCCGCAAATGTTCTAGGTTCAGTTTCTGTTCGGCTAATTTGAACTCACTGTCCATTTTGATTCGGGCCATTTCTAACTCATGCAGTCTGCTTTTTTCTCTCTCTTGGATCTCTTCCTGCGAGAGACCCGTTCTTCGCTCCTCGGGAGCCGTGGTGTTCCTCTCTGATGCTGCAACGTTTTGGTCCGGGGGTCTGACTGCCCCGGTTTCTGCCCATGACTCAATGGCGTGCTTGAAATCGTCTTTAGTACTCAGGCCGGTGGTAGCAATGCCTAATTCCATGCAGAATTGTTTCAATTCACGATGGCTGTATTCTTCCAATTTCTCCATCTGGAATTTCTCGGTGGATCCGCTCTCTTTGGTTGTCATTGTGTTTTCGTCGTGGGGTGAGCTACTCTCTGTACGATTACGCGTTGATTCGGATCCCGCCGCTGCCACCAATGTTAGACGGACCGGGAGGGTCGGCCGAGGACAATGGGAGAGGTCTCCAGGGAGAACCCCTCCAGCGATCGTACAGACAAGTAACTTCCCCCCCACAGACTACACCACACAGAGATAAGGTTTAACGTTCTTTATAAGTGATCTTTAAGTACGGTAGAATGGTACAAGGAGGTCTGGACTCAGGGGTCCCCTCGATTCTAGTCTCTTGGATGGGAAGGGGGTAGCGGGACAGTCTTATTACCAATCTGGTAGGTGCGATGATATGATGAATAGCTCACAATCCTCGAGCTCGGCGTTCTAGATGGACGGGCCGCGGCAGCGCCGGTAGGTCCCGAGATGATCGTAGGTAGCGACGGTCCGCGGCGGCGCCAGCAGGTCCCGATGAAGGTGGTAGTTACAACGGTCCGCGGCCGTGCCAGCAGGTCCCGACGAAGATGAAGGATGCAGAGGGTTGCGGCAGCGCCAGCAGGCAGGACGATAGTTCGCAAGGCAGGACTACGGCAGCGCCAGTAGTCCGTCAAGGATGAGTTCTTCACGGTGTCTCTCGACTCCAGGATACAACTGCCTTCCTGCTCTGGAGCTGCCCCAGTTATAGGTCTGGCACCCTTTGATGTCCGGACCCTCGCACTTGGAGGTCGGGAGGTCCGGGATGAGGGAGTCCAGACACCCAGCAGGGGGGTGGAGCCAGCGCCCGGGGGGAGCTGGGTGCGATCGGCACCTGGCGGGGGAGAGCCATCGACACTTCTTTCTCCCATTGACCTGCCAAGTGGTCCGTTCACCTCCTGGGTGGATGGTGGTGCCGGGATGTCGGGGCCTGGCCAGGCCCAGGGTTAGGGTCGATCTGAGGCCACGCGGCCTCGTGGTGCAGTGTCCAAGATGGCGGCCGGGCGAGGGCCGGTGGTGGTTCGGCCCCATGATACAGAGATGTCCGGGGGCAGGAGTCCCGTATGAGACTGGGTGCGGGGTACTTCTGTGGGTAACACCTGGAGGGCCGGGGCTCGGGCCCTGTCATGCTGGGAGGGAGCGAGCTCTTCCTGTGGCCTGTCCAACACATCTGATGTTCTGTGATTGTCTTCTCAGACTCCCCTGCTCCTCGCTTCCAGTTGGACTCTGTCTTGCTGTGTTTGTGATTCTTGGGCTCCTGTCGCTGGTCTTGGGCTTGAGTTGCCAGTAGATAGAACTCACCTCAGACACGCCGGACGCTGAGGACATTTGCCCTGTGCATTTCTCCGCTGGGACCCTTGCCTTGCTGCCTTTCCTGCCGGGGCTCTGCTTGCCGCTACACCGCCCTGTTGCCCTGTTGCCGTTCCCCCCCCGCTGCAAGCGCCGCAGGTCATCAGACGCAGCTGCAGTGCGGGGGGAACGGTGCGCACTGCAATACCCAGGAGGTCGCAGCTGGCCATGCCCCCAAACGCACCCGGAGGCGCTTGAAAATGGCGTCATCTCCCGCCTCGCGGGACACGCGCGGGCGGTCGTCGGGCTGAGCCCGGTCAGAGGGCGGGCCGTCTGTGGCCGTCTGTGGCCGTCTGTGGCCGTCCAGGGCTGGACAAGGCCGGGCTGGGCCACCCCCCTTGACTCTGACACATTCCAAAGGCACTTTGTTTTCACTCTGGATGGTTTTCTTGCTGGGGTCCAATAATAATAATACATTGACTTCACTACTGAATTGTCTGTTGAACTCGCCCCGTCTAACACAAGATTGTGAATCTGGATACGGGCTGGATTAGACTGCTCTAGACTTTTCGTGTACCTATGAGTAGGAATTCAGGGTGAACAGGTTGGGTGATAAGCCATCGAACCCCAGTCATGACCAAATCACCAAAAACACGCTCGGTTACGAGCAAAGCAAACCTAGTTGATAGACCAAATCAGGTCATTGCTGGAGCAAGTGATGCGCCACCTAACGATGTTAACGAACCTACTGGGATAGACCTGATGCTGAGGAAAGTCTCGGGGGAGATTGAGCGCATGGAAAGGAGCTTGTCCTCCTCGCCAATCCCAATATTAGTTACCCCCACACAATCTAGAGACCAAACTCTCTCAGAAAGCCCAAACATAGAAATAGTGACCAACTCAATTGAGGGTATTCCCTGTGCTCAACAGCCAGCACAACCTGGGGCAGGAGAGCCAAGGAGTAGAGCCAAACAACAACGAGGGGGCAAGGGACAACCCAGGAAAAATATATCAAATACAGGTGCCCGTAGACCAAAAAATAGCAAGAAGACCATCGCTGAGGACGAAGTAGGAGCCCCCAGCGTAAGACCGCCAGGGTGGATAGAGGAGGTAATTGGCAATCTAAAAAAACATCTGTAAGTCTTTATCATAGACCAGATGAAACCGATAAACAGCAGGATGGACAAAATTGCAAATGAACTGACCAAACAGGGCAAGACAATGGCCCCGATAAGCAAGAACCCTACCGTAGGCTTCGACCAAGCCATAAAGACGTCCTCTAATCAAACTGCGGCTATTAATAATTGTGTTAGATACACACAACACACGATTGCACAGGTCCATGATCCGCCTAAAGCGCCAGTACACCCAGAGAGGGGACCCTCCCACAATGGCGGAACGAAATATTTAGCTAAACCCCAACAGCAAACAACCACCAAAATAGTGCAGGAAGTCCAGCATTTAGCTCAAGGCCCAACTAGTTTACCTCTATACGAATGCGAGCCATTTGAGAGATTAGAAAGCCCCCCGCCACACATAAATCTACCCCCGGAAGCTTGCCCCTATGTCTTAGTTTTTGCAGGGGTGCCAGAACTCAGACCCGCAGAAAAAGAAACCCATTTAGAATTAAAATCCAAAATAATAAAATGGCTAAATATCCACAGACCCTTGAACACCGGGGAAAGGGGGAGATATTACATGTAAGAAGAGTGAACTGGCCAGGAAGAAGAAAAAAGATAGAATAGGGGACTTTACTGTGGCAAACTTCAGAGATGTTAATCTGGTAGATTACATATTGGGAAACACAAACAGAAACCACACTAGTACAATCTGCACTTTCCCCCTGGGATATTTTTACCCAAGGAGGCGGAGCATTAACAATCAGATTTGTCAAATCTGGAACACAGCAAGGGCACCATTCAGACAAAGGGACAGAAGGCCTAATCAGACAGGCCAATTCTTACCAACCAGAGACTATCCACAGCGGAGAAACAGATTTGCCCCCTTGCAGTCGCTAGATGAAAACGACTGACTACCTCCCGCTGAAAATGGACAACAAAATATAACCACAGCACGAAAGGGGTGGGGGAAAGCCTGGGAGTCTTGAGGACAGAAATCCCCTCCATGATGAGAGGCAAGGAAGCTATTGAGCTTATGACTCATAACAAGAAAGTGTGTAGACCAATCAACCAGGTATCAGAGGGAGGAAAAGACCCCAAGGCAGGGCTAGCTCTACTGTCCTGGAATATAGCCGGCCTGGGGGGAAAATTTGATAATAAGGACTGGAGTGAGTATATCACTGGCTTCCATATCATAGCTTTACAGGAGACTTGGGCACAAGACCTCTCTCTCTACCAGCTGGAGGGTTACAAATGCTTCTTTATGCCAGCATCGGAAGGCAGATCAGGAAGGGGGATGGGAGGGCTGGCCATATATGTTGACTTAGATTTAAAAGGCACATGGTCACAACCCTCATGGGTATCAGACACCCTACAAGCAGGGACCGGGTCAGAGGTTCCTAATATTAAACTTTTACAACTCAGGGCCGATAGATGGGAACTACCCAGTGATACACGAATTAGAGAGCAGACTAAGCGAAGAAATTGATCAAAGGCGGGGCGGCCCAGAACCAATAATCCTACTCATGGGAAATTTCAATTGCCACTTATGCCAGAAACTTCTGCCCGTGAGCCCAGATTGGTCCTCCTGCCCTGTAGAAAGTGGCCCACACTTTGAACACAATAAAGAGGGAACACTCCTCATGAAGCTACTCGATAGGTTTGCTCTCACAAACACTATTGACCTGTTGGCCCTGAGAGTAGGAGATACTCTCACACCAACATTCAAGGGAAGGGGCTGCTCTTCCATCATAGATTTTAATGTAATATCTAGTTTTGCAAAAGAGCAGGTCAAAGAGGTAAAAACGGAATGGAGCCCCTTTAGCGACCATAACCCCCTAACCGTTGAAATCCCCTATAATACGAGGACAGCAAGGAATGCTCCTTTAGACATTGAACTTCGTCCAACTGACCAGGGGAGGTGCTTAAGATGGGCAAAGATCAATGCACAAGAATGTTATTGCTCCTTAATGGAAAGAGGGAAAGAACAAATAGAGGCCTGCCTTGAACTTACAATAGAGGACAGAGAGGTGGTCCTGGCATTTGAGTCCTTAACCAAGGTGGTTGATGGATTGTTAAAAACTAAGCGTCCTGCAAAGGACTCCCCAAATCCACGTTGGTTTGACTCCAACTGCTCACAAGCTCTGAGGGAGCTAAAATTCCGCCTAAAGACGCTCCCAAGAGATAAAAACAAAGTAGCCTGGTGTATACATAACTATAAAATGCAGGTTAAACAAAGAAAGATCACGCTCCAAAAGGAAGTCTGGGCAGACCTGCGGGAAGCAGGAGAAAATAGGGATTACACCCAATTTTGGAGAATCATCAATAGTCCCTGCTTCCAAGATTCCAGTTCCCCTGTTATCAGCACTAACATTCTTCCCGAACAATGGGTCACTCACTTTGAGAGTTTATATAATCATCAGGGCGAAACAGCTAAGACCGTACCATGGGTGGGGGCGAGACCCACGGAATTGGAATTCTCTCTATTGGAAATCACTAAAGCAATCCAAGGTCTCACCAAAAACAAAGCACCAGGGCCGGACGGCACCCCCGATCTCTACCTAAGTAACACCGAATTATGGGCGCCGATCATGACCAGAGTACTAAATGCAGCGATTAGAACTGGGCTCCCACGATCTTGGTCTACAGCACAGATTGTCCCTATTTACAAGAAAGGGAGTAGGGACAACCCACAATGCTATAGACCAATCTAGCTGATAGACGTGTCAGCTAAACTATTAGGCAGGGCCGTCTTACATCGCCTTGCTGAGTGGACTGAAGCACACCACAACCTAGCAGACACCCAATACGGATTCAGAACGGGCAAATCAACTAGTGACCAATGCCTCAACCTCTACCTCCTAGTTGCCAAATACACTAAAGCCAGTAACGGAACGCTGTATATGGGGTTTATGGACTTGGCGGCGGCATTCGATAACGTAAATAGAAGTAAACTCTGGGCCCTCATGTTCAAACTGGGAATTGACCCTGAACTTATAAACATCTTAAAAGAACTACACTGGAACACCACTGCCAAGGTCCGCTACAGCGCGGGGGGTGAGTACTGATCCCTTCCCGTGCACCAGCGGAGTGAGGCAGGGGTGTATCCTGGCCCCTTTCCTGTTTTCCGTTTATAAAAACGACCTAGAAAGCTCCTTGCTGGATGTGAAGACTGACTGCCCTAAAGCAGGTTCGCGCCATATACCAGTTCTGCTGTACGCAGATGACGCGGTCCTGCTGGCACGAAGAGCAATGAGCCTACAACATCTGGTGAATGGATTTGTAAAGTTCATGGAGAATCTGGACATCTCCGTGAACTTGACCAAATCGTTCGTTATGGTGGCAGGGAAAAAACCCACCAAAAGATTTGGATTTAAAATAGGAACGCATGTCCTTGAAACTGTTAATACATTCTCGTACTTGGGCCTCCTGTTTGATGGTAAGATTAGGTTTGCCCCCTTGTTGGAGGAAAGATGCAGGAAATTGATCTCAACAAATGGTGCTATTTTAAATTCTGCACGTAGACTGGGTCGGTGGTCACCAGAGCAAGTGATGACGCTGTATAGAGCGGTCAGCATCGCCAAAGCCACGTATGGGGCAGAGGTGTGGGGTTTTAGGGACGTACACCAGCTGCAAGTAGGGGAAGATAAATTCCTACGTAAGATGCTGAAAACACCACAGTGCATCCCAGCAGCGATTGTACACACGGAACTTGGTATTCCATACATTACAGACCAGATACAATTAAGACCTATTCTGACCTGGCTCTGAATCTGGGAAAACCCAGAAGCGGAGCTCAGCAGACAAATAATTGAAGATTGTCTCCAGGGAGATCGGTGGCTACAAATCCCCTGGCTTAAATATGTCAAAGAAACCCTCGGGTGCATAGACCAACAAACACTATTCACAGATCCATCTCCGATTGACCCAAGCTGCAACAATCGGATCCAGAAACTCTTACTGGGCAAATATGATATGAACAGGAAACTACTTGACTCTACAAAAACATCTGTAATATCACATTCTCTAGTTAGTAACGGAGAGGGTATGGAACCATATTTATTTTTAATGTATAATCAGCAAGATAGATTTTTAATGTGTCGTTTTAGGCTTAATTTGTTACCCAATATTTTAGCTTACCCATCTGGTTTTACCCTAACAATTGAGCAGAAGGGTGCCTGCGGCTGCGACAATAGGTCTCCGCAGGACACCCTTCATTTTGTATTATTATGTTCATTTTATTGCACCCCCCCCCGTCGTAGATTTCTTGTAAATATTTTAAGAGTCAAAACTGCGTCACATCAAAACTGCCCTATCATTTTTGCAGAGAGCAACTGACACACGCACTTTGTGCTCTATCTTGAGCTTTTTAAAACTTGCTGTTAAATTAAGAAATACCAGGGGGCTGACTCAGGCGGCATTGAATGCTTTTTTTAATCAATCTTGTTTTTTGACACTGTACGGTTCAGAAATGTAATGTTATTGATGATTCTGATGATTTGTATTATGTACTATGTATTTTTATGATGGTTTTTAATCATCAAAATAAAAATTTACTGAACTGAACTGGTCTTGGGCTCCTGTCGTTGTCGCTGGTCTTGGGCTCCTGTCGCTGGTCTTGGGCTCCTGTCGCTGGTCTTGGGCTCCTGTTGCTGATCTTGGGCTCCTGTCGCTGGTCTGGGGCTCCTGCCGCTGGTCTGGGGCTCCTGTCGCTGGTCTGGGGCTCCCGTCGCTGGTCTTGGGCTCCTGTTGCTTGTCTTGGGCTCCTGTCGCTGGTCTTGGGCTCCTGTCGCTGGTCTTGGGCTCCTGTCGCTGGTCTGGGGCTCCTGTCGCTGGTCTGGGGCTCCTGTCGCTGGTCTGGGGCTCCTGTCGCTGGTCTTGGGCTCCTGTCGCTGGTCTGGGGCTCCTGTCGCTGGTCTGGGGCTCCTGTCGCTGGTCTGGGGCTCCTGTCGCTGGTCTGGGGCTCCTGTCGCTGGTCTTGGGCTCCTGTCGCTGGTCTTGGGCTCCTGTCGCTGGTCTTGGGCTCCTGTCGCTGGTCTGGGGCTCCTGTCGCTGGTCTGGGGCTCCTGTTGCTGGTCTGGGGCTCCTGTCGCTGGTCTTTGGCTCCTGTCGCTGGTCTGGGGCTCCTGTCGCTGGTCTGGGGCTCCTGTCGCTGGTCTGGGGCTCCTGTCGCTGGTCTGGGGCTCCTGTCGCTGGTCTGGGGCTCCTGTCGCTGGTCTGGGGCTCCTGGGGCTCCTGTCGCTGGTCTGGGGCTCCTGTCGCTGGTCTGGGGCTCCTGTCGCTGGTCTGGGGCTCCTGTCGCTGGTCTGGGGCTCCTGTCGCTGGTCTGGGGCTCCTGTCGCTGGTCTGGGGCTCCTGTCGCTGGTCTGGGGCTCCTGTCGCTGGTCTGGGGCTCCTGGGGCTCCTGTCGCTGGTCTGGGGCTCCTGTCGCTGGTCTGGGGCTCCTGTCGCTGGTCTGGGGCTCCTGTCGCTGGTCTGGGGCTCCTGTCGCTGGTCTGGGGCTCCTGGGGCTCCTGTCGCTGGTCTGGGGCTCCTGTCGCTGGTCTGGGGCTCCTGTCGCTGGTCTGGGGCTCCTGTCGCTGGTCTGGGGCTCCTGTCGCTGGTCTGGGGCTCCTGTCGCTGGTCTGGGGCTCCTGTCGCTGGTCTGGGGCTCCTGTCGCTGGTCTGGGGCTCCTGTCGCTGGTCTTTGGCTCCTGTCGCTGGTCTGGGGCTCCTGTCGCTGGTCTGGGGCTCCTGTCGCTGGTCTTGGGCTCCTGTCGCTGGTCTTGGGCTCCTGTCGCTGGTCTTGGGCTCCTGTCGCTGGTCTTGGGCTCCTGTCCCTGGTCTTGGGCTCCTGTCGCTGGTCTGGGGCTCCTGGCGCTGGTCTGGGGCTCCTGGCGCTGGTCTGGGGCTCCTGTCGCTGGTCTGGGGCTCCTGTCGCTGGTCTGGGGCTCCTGTCGCTGGTCTTGGGCTCCTGTCGCTGGTCTGGGGCTCCTGTCGCTGGTCTTGGGCTCCTGTCGCTGGTCTGGGGCTCCTGTCGCTTGTCTTTGGCTCCTGTCGCTGGTCTTTGGCTCCTGTCGCTGGTCTGGGGCTCCTGTCGCTGGTCTTGGGCTCCTGTCGCTGGTCTGGGGCTGCTGTCGCTGGTCTGGGGCTGCTGTCGCTGGTCTGGGGCTGCTGTCGCTGGTCTGGGGCTCCTGTCGCTGGTCTGGGGCTCCTGTCGCTGGTCTTGGGCTCCTGTCGCTGGTCTTGGGCTCCTGTCGCTGGTCTGGGGCTCCTGTCGCTGGTCTTGGGCTCCTGTCGCTGGTCTGGGGCTCCTGTCGCTGGTCTGGGGCTCCTGTCGCTGGTCTTGGGCTCCTGTCGCTGGTCTTGGGCTCCTGTCGCTGGTCTGGGGCTCCTGTCGCTGGTCTGGGGCTCCTGTCGCTGGTCTTGGGCTCCTGTCGCTGGTCTGGGGCTCCTGTCGCTGGTCTTGGGCTCCTGTCGCTGGTCTTGGGCTCCTGTCGCTGGTCTGGGGCTCCTGTCGCTGGTCTTGGGCTCCTGTCGCTGGTCTTGGGCTCCTGTCGCTGGTCTGGGGCTCCTGTCGCTGGTCTTGGGCTCCTGTCGCTGGTCTGGGGCTCCTGTCGCTGGTCTGGGGCTCCTGTCGCTGGTCTGGGGCTCCTGTCGCTGGTCTGGGGCTCCTGTCGCTGGTCTTGGGCTCCTGTCGCTGGTCTTGGGCTCCTGTCGCTGGTCTGGGGCTCCTGTCGCTGGTCTTGGGCTCCTGTCGCTGGTCTGGGGCTCCTGTCGCTGGTCTGGGGCTCCTGTCGCTGGTCTGGGGCTCCTGTCGCTGGTCTGGGGCTCCTGTCGCTGGTCTGGGGCTCCTGTCGCTGGTCTGGGGCTCCTGTCGCTGGTCTGGGGCTCCTGTCGCTGGTCTGGGGCTCCTGTCGCTGGTCTTGGGCTCCTGTCGCTGGTCTTGGGCTCCTGTCGCTGGTCTGGGGCTCCTGTCGCTGGTCTGGGGCTCCTGTCGCTGGTCTGGGGCTCCTGTCGCTGGTCTGGGGCTCCTGTCGCTGGTCTGGGGCTCCTGTCGCTGGTCTGGGGCTCCTGTCGCTGGTCTGGGGCTCCTGTCGCTGGTCTTGGGCTCCTGTCGCTGGTCTGGGGCTCCTGTCGCTGGTCTGGGGCTCCTGTCGCTGGTCTGGGGCTCCTGTCGCTGGTCTGGGGCTCCTGTCGCTGGTCTGGGGCTCCTGTCGCTGGTCTGGGGCTCCTGTCGCTGGTCTGGGGCTCCTGTCGCTGGTCTGGAGCTCCTGTCGCTGGTCTGGGGCTCCTGTCGCTGGTCTTGGGCTCCTGTCGCTGGTCTGGGGCTCCTGTCGCTGGTCTTGGGCTCCTGTCGCTGGTCTTGGGCTCCTGTCGCTGGTCTGGGGCTCCTGTCGCTGGTCTGGGGCTCCTGTCGCTGGTCTGGAGCTCCTGTCGCTGGTCTGGGGCTCCTGTCGCTGGTCTGGGGCTCCTGTCGCTGGTCTTGGGCTCCTGTCGCTGGTCTGGGGCTCCTGTCGCTGGTCTTGCACTCACATGGCTCTTCTTTCCCCAAACCTCCTCTGATGGTTGTTTTTTTTCCTACAGAAATGATCCTCCGGTCACGTAAGATCGCAGTGAGAGAACTTCCAGAACCAACCACGCCCCGCACCCCGCGACCCCGGAACTTTGATGCAAGCCCACGAACCCCCAAAACCCCACGAACACCGGGGTTAGAATTGAGAGCCCAGAGAGGGGTGAGTGCCGGCCCAAGCAGGCAGGACTGGTGGGGCGGAGCCAATGCATTGAATGACATTTAAAACAAATCAAAGTGACAGAATGTTCCCTTTTTTAATGTAAACATCTTGCTTGACGACTGTGGTCAGAATGTGTTGCATGTCTGTGGGGGGAGTGAAGGGTGTCGATACATGACCACTGTCTTGAATGTCCTTCGGGGGCGCGGGGAGGTGGGTGAAGGGGTGCCAACGCATGGTGTGTCTGTTCTCCATGTCTTGGGGGAGTGAAGGGTGTTGTCATAGGGTCAGTTTGTTCTGCCAGGCTGGTGGGGGCTGAAGCAGTGTTCAGACATAGCTGTGTCTGTCCTGCATGTCACGGGGGGGGGGGAGGGAGGGCGGGGAAATAAAGCGCCACGATCTGCCTTGCATGCTGGCTTTTATTGGGACTTGCACCCATCAGCCTGAAATTAGATAATCAAAGTGGATTCTTCTGTTTTATTCAGAAAAGATGCAGCTCCTCCTTATGTGGCCAGGAAGAGGAGGACCTGTTTACAAGGCCCATGAAGAGAGCTTCAAGGTGGGAGAAGATGAAGCGAAAACGGTCAGAAGAGATTCAAGGTAAAGCCAATGCAGATTCCAGATTATTTCAATTAAAAAACCATCTTCACATCTGCAAAGCAGGCGCTTCTAATGGAAAGCGTGCCCATCTGAGAGACGGGGAGCGTCTCCCATGAAAAGCCACCCCGCGCCAGGGTTTAACGCAGTGTGCCCATCCCCGCGCCAGGGTTTAACGCAGTGTGCCCACCCCGCGCCAGGGTTTAACGCAGTGTGCCCACCCCGCGCCAGGGTTTAACGCAGTGTGCCCACCCCCGCGCCAGGGTTCAACGCAGTTTGCACAGCGAAGAGCCAGGGATTTTCTCTCATTAACGAACATGTGACTTGCCTTCGATAGCGCTTTATCAGGGATAGACTGTATCTAGCTGCAGATTCCCTTCCTCTGAATTTTCCCAGCTTTAGGACTGGATCCAGAGATGGTCCATGAGCGTACCCCTATGCGCTGGTAGGTGGCCTTGATCGGCTAAGCATGCCTAGTTCGAGATGGAAGTGGCTTCAACGGCACCTTCATAGGGTCCACCCTGGAGCGCAGACCTCATTTTCTTTTCACACCAGAAGCGTGGAGCCATGAAGAGCACGGAGCGTTGATGAGTAAACCAGAGCCCTGAAAAGGATCCGCCCGGCCCTAGAGATCCGTTCGCAGAGTGCGGGGGTGAGTGAGTCGGTAAGGACTCTGCGGCTAGATGGAGTCTCTCCCTGATAAGGCGTTACCGAAGGTAAGTAACTTGTTCATCTGATGGAGACGTCTGGCTGCAGATTCCTTACCTAGAAAAGATACCCAAGAACTACCTCCCCGAAGGGGAGTCTGCTGACAAATTTCACACAAGGAAGTCCTGCAGGACCGAGCGGGTGAAGTGACCATCTCTGTGGACATGACTTTCCAGACGGTAATGTTTGGAGAACGTGTGTAGGGAAGCCCAAGTTGCTGCCTGCTTGATATCCAGAACCAGCCGCTGCCCGTGCAAATAAGAGCGGTGGGGGATTTCGACAGACGATGTCGAGGGAAAATTAAATAATCTCACCCGCCCCCGCTCTTACCTACATGGGCCACAGCTGTCCAGGGTCCTAACTCCACGTGCTAATGCAGTGGTCGCAGCTTGAGGCATGGTGGAATGAGCTTGGAAGCCTTCCGAAGGTTGCTTTTTAGCAGTCTGATTGGAAGAGTGTGTAGGAGAGTAGGGTCTGCAATCCTATGATCACCCAGATTTTTTGCTTTTGTTTCACTGGTTTACGACTTTCTCTGGCTGTGGGCCTGCCAATCAGACCCACAGCCTAGCTGTTCTCTCTCTAAATTCCGATATGTACCCTAGGTGCATTTACCAATTGGTACTGGGCCACCTTATCAGACCCTGTAACTCAGGGCATAGGTGTACCCAGGGCCGCCATGGGCTGCAGCATGTATTATGCCACCCCTGGCTGGCCTCGTAAATTTGACACAACTGGCTGCACGACAGCTGGGGCGAAGACGTGTAACCACCCTTCGCTTTAGGTATAGTAGCTCTATATCTAACCATACAATGGACACCCGAGTTCCTATCAGTCACTCCTATGGCAGGCCTTAACAATCCTGAAGGCAGAGTGCGTGGGCTCGTATGAGCTAGGTTCAGGCCCGAGCCGAGCCCGGCTGCAGCTTGCGGAATCAAAACCCAATAGCTGTTCCATGATAACGCGTACCACATCGGTAACTTCGGTGTCGCGTTATCAAGGCATGTCGAGTAAGGTGTCATACGAATCGGGATGCTGCCCTCTCACCAACCCTGGCGACGAGGTTAGCATTCCGCCCTTCTAGAGGGACACGACATGTACGTAACTGTGAACCCCGGTTAAAGTTAACGAAAGCCTCAGCTCCACAAAATGGATGCTGCCACCACAGACACGAGTCTGACCTCCTGCTGCTGGGAGTCCTTCCAGCGAGGAGCGCTTGGACAAAGGGTTTCCTGTCAAGGGCGGTGTTCACACCGTCCCAGACAGGGTTTGTGTATTCTGGGTAGGTAGGGCTTTGGCGAGAAGGTGACTGCGGAGTGGCACCCCGGTGCTCACTACGCATCTGCCGGTTAGAACCAGTTCCAGGGGCGACAGCCCTGGCCTGGGGAAAGCCCGGCAGGGGAGAGGGGCGTAACTACCCCCCTTCCTGGTCCCACCCTTAGGGCAGGACCTAGTCATGTACCCACCCCTTTCTTTAGGATAAAGGCCGGAGCGGGGACCCTTCCAAATTAGATCATCTTTGAATCAAGAATACTTTCTACGAAAGGACTTCAAGACTCTTCTCAAGATTTCTCCCTTGTGGCTAAGGAGTAGTCACCCTGCATCAGCGGGCACCATCTAAGAACTCTGCGGTTTGCTGTAAGTCCTTCCTCAAGGAATCCGACGGCCCAGCTCGACGAGAACCGGCTTCCCTGGCACCTCTGACCTCTACCCACGTCATCAGCTCAGCTGTGATCTGTGGGTGCGACGAGACCTCGAGGGACCGGCCATCATCAGAACCTGCACGCTCTTAAAAACCAGCACGACCATCGAGGTAACTCTCTGGTGAGTGCTCTGGGGTCCGAGAAGCCCCGACCCTGAGCCGCTCCAGCCCCGAAGTGCAGTCTCCCAGCATCTCCACGATCTGCGTGGGGCCCTTCTGCTCGCTGCTCAGCACGTTGTCTGGTCACTAGCCGCTGGCTTGTGCCCTTCTGTGACGACATCCGAGAATCATCACTGCCGGTCTGGTTGCTCCAGACTGGCCCTTGCTTCCATCTTTCCGAGAAGCACCCCGGACCCTCCTGGTCCACTCAAGACGCCGACAGCGACATCCGTCGTGGGACAGCTCGCACCTCCACCGTGGTCGCCGACAACGCCTCCTGGTCCGAGAGACTGCAGAGCCTAGCGTCGCCCACTCACCTGGTCGAGGTGACGGCCAACCGGTGCCTTCCTGGTACCCTCTGACTACTGGCTAGTAGTACGAACTTGGTCCCCTCTGCTTTCAGGTTTCATCAATCTCCGATCCAGGCTTGGATCTCTACGAACTCTTCAGCACTGGTCGCCGGCCAGCAACTCCTTTCTTCCGGCTCCTGGCTCGTCAGCGAAGACCCCGACGCCTGTAAGACTTGTGCAGCCGCAGCCCTCGTGGCTAGGTAACTCGGCATTTCAGTGCCTGCATAGCCTCCTTACTCTAGGGTCCCGAGTCCCTCGCTTCCGACTTGCCTTAACCTTTCCGTGTCCCCGGACACTTGTTTTAAACTGTGCACTTGAAGTATTTACTAAAGAGATTTGGTTTGTGCTTAGTACCCTGTCCTCATAAAGAGTACAGGGCTGTTGTGATTCTTAATAAATATACTGTTTATTTTCATAACACTTGTGTGGTGTCCTTTCACTGGGTGTTCAAGGGGTACATGTGTGGTAAACAGCTGGCTTAACACGCCCTCTCGAGTCTTTAGCCTTAGACTGCTCGTATCCACGCTACTAGGATAGCTGGTCTATAGGTTGACTTACAACCAAACACCATAAGGGTCGTTGGAACGATACATAGCGGTCGCTAGAATAGCGAACGTTGCATATCGGGCCAACTTCTCACATTGGTGAGCAGCGGTTGGGATTTGAGCTTGCTGTTGTTTTACCACACGTATCCTAAGAATATCTTGTTGAAAGATCGCACAAGTACTGTTAGTACATATAACTAAAGCTTAGAATACTCTGAGTTCTACTGAACCAGCTGTTGTAGCTCCTCAAGGCTTAGCACACCTTGGCTACAACTCTTAGCAAGGGTACAGTAGGAAAACACATAGTGTAGGTAGGTGCATCACTTACACCACACTAGAAACAGTATGTCGGGCCAAGGAGGAAACTCTGAGTCTCCCCTTGTGTCAGTTGACCCTCCACAGGTCATCCCTTCAGGATATACTGTGCTGAGCTTCAAGGAGTTAAGACGATTATGTCACTCCCGGAAGATTCAGCAGGGGTCTAACCCCACAACGTCCTTTCTGATTGGTCTCTTGGAGACTTATGATGCCAGAAGAGCTGAGAAACTTCGTAGCTCTTCTAATCCAGAAGGAGACATGCCTCCCCTCGAGGGAACCCGGGACGACCCTGACCTCATTCACCTCGCAACCGAGAACGAGGATGTGGAGGAGGATGAGGATGAGGATCTCTCTGGGGACGAGGCAGATAAGGGACAGGTAGAAGTCGTCAGACTAACACGGTCCAACTTAAGCAGACACGATAGTGGTACGGGGGGAACCCCGGCGCTACTGTCGGTTCCGCTTAACCTGGGGAATGGACGAGCCCGATCTCTGTCAAGAGACTCTGGCAGATCCCTTCATACCAACGGCTCTCACAACTCTTCTCAAAGAGGGATGACGTCCCCTCAGAGGAGAGTGTACGAAGCGAAAGAAAGGGCAGCTAATCTAAGGATCGAAAGGGAAGAACTTGCCCTGGCCAAGGAAAAGCTTGCTTTCGCTAGAGAGCAACAGTTAAGTGGGGCAATCCCCACTGGTGGCAGCAATGTACCTAGTAATAGGGAAAAGAGTTTCGATACGAAACACCTTGGGAAGATAGTGCCCCCCTTTAAACAAGGGGACGACATCCACAAATGGATTACTGCTTTGGAGAGGGCCTGCACTGTGCAAGGTGTTCCCCAGAGTCAGTGGGCAGCTATCTTGTGGCTCTCCTTTGAAGGTAAAGGAAGAGACAAGCTCCTCACCACAAGGGTAGAGGACGCTAATAATTACCAAGTCTTGAAGAATACACTCGTTGAAGGGTTCGGCCTAACCACTGAGCAGTACAGGGTGCTGTTCAGGGATACCCAGAAAACGCAGTCTCAAGATTGGTCTGATTTTGTCGATTGTGCCACTAAGGCTTTTGAGGGCTGGTTGCTGGGCAGTAAGGTTACTGATTACAAGGGATTGTATAATTTGATGATGAGAGAACAAATTTTAAACAATTGTCAGAACCAGTTGTTGCATCAGCATCTTGTCGACTCGGATCTGACCTCTCCCCAAGAATTGGGGCAGAAGGCAGACAAATGGGTTCGTACGAGAGTTAAACAGAACCAGGGCCAGAATCAAGGTGGTCAGAAGAAAGCAGACCAAAAGGGTAAAGATTCTAAAGGGGAACAAAATGACCAGAAGTCTTCGACAGGTCCCCAACAACCCAAAGAGGGTGGGGGTCAGGCTCCCCAAAAGAAGAAAGAAGGCCAATCCAAACGATGGTGCCAGTACTGTAAAAGTAAATCTCACTGGTTTAGTGAGTGCACCAAGAAAGGAGGAGGGCAGACTCCTGCCACTGCAGCCCCTAAGGCACCTGTGCCCCCTAGTACAGTCAGCAGTGGTAGTGCGCCTCCCAAGGGTTTAGTAGGGTTAACCCTGGGTTCTGAGGGGCGTGACAACTTAGTTGGCACGCTCACTCAGGCTGTCCTTGTCAGTACAGGGGACGTGGACGTGTCCCCTGACGTAAGCCCCAATACCTTGGGCAAATACAGACAGACGCCTTTCATAAATGGAAAGATGGCTCAGGCCTATAGGGACACTTGTGCCAGCGTCACCATGGTGACGCCTAACTTTGTGGACCCTGGACAGATCATGCCAGGTACAGAATTCCTGGTGACCAATGCAAGCAATGTCCCTACCAATCACAGTATGGCAATTGTAGCTTTCTCCTGGGGAGGGGTAACTGGCCAAAAGAAGGTTGTAGTTAGTCCAGACCTCCCAGTGGATTGTTTGTTGGGCAATGATTTGGAGTCGTCACAATGGTCAGAAGTGGAGCACCGGACTCACATGGAAATGTTAGGTTTGCCAGCACATGTGTTCGCTGTGACTAGGTCGCAGGTCAGGAAATGCCCCACTGAACAGGTGCTGGATCCTGGAACAACGGACCAGACACCTCCCAAGAAAAAGAGCAGTAGGGTTAAGGCTGCGCCTTCCCCCTTGCCCCAGGTCGAGGATCAAGTCTCAGAGGAGGCTGACCTACAGGAATTGCGGGAAACTGAGCCTAGGGAATTCGAACTTGATCAAGTTGAATTCTTGGGTTCAGGGGGACCCTCAAGGGAAGACCTGGGGAAGGACCAGTTAGACTGCCCTTCTCTTGAACCCCTCAGACAGCAGGCTGCTGCTGAGGCTGCTGGGAACGCCACAGGTACCCACAAGGTATACTGGGAAGATGGACTCCTGTACACTGAGTCGAGAGACCCCAAGCCTGGCATGACCAGGAGGCTGGTCGTCCCCTTGTCTCAGCGTGGTTTCCTACTTACCTTGGCCCACGAGATTCCCTTAGCAGGTCACTTAGGCCAGACGAAAACGTGGGACAGGCTTGTCTCACACTTTCACTGGCCTCACATGAACGAAGATACCAAGGAGTTTTGCCGCTCCTGTGTCACTTGCCAAGCCAGTGGTAAGTCAGGTGGCACGACGAAGGCCCCCCTAATACCACTGCCTGTGGTGGGGGTACCCTTTGAACGGGTGGGGATCGACATCGTCGGTCCCATGGAACCACCGACAGCATCAGGGCACAAGTTTATACTGGTGGTAGTGGATCATGCCACCAGGTATCCTGAAGCTATTCCCCTTAGGACCACTACAGCACCTGTTGTGGCAAGAGCCCTAGTTGGAGTGTTCTCCAGAGTGGGCTTCCCTAAGGAGGTCGTCTCCGACAGAGGTGCAAACTTTATGTCGAGCTACTTAACTGCTATGTGGAAGGAATGTGGTGTCAACTACAAGTTCACTACACCCTATCATCCACAATGCAATGGGCTTGTTGAGAGATTCAACAGGACCCTAAAAGGGATGATTCATGGACTACCGGAAAAGCTTCGGCGTAGATGGGACGTCCTGATCCCCTGCCTCTTGTTCGCCTACAGAGAAGTCCCACAGAAGGGGGTTGGCTACAGCCCTTTTGAACTTTTGTACGGGCATCCTGTAAGAGGACCCCTGTGTTTGGTGAAGGAAGGATGGGAGAGACCTCTCAAAAAGCCTGCAACCAACATAGTGGACTATGTGCTCGGCCTCCGCTCGCGGATGGCTGAGTACATGGAAAAGGCATCTGAAAACCTTAAGGCCAGCCAAGAACTCCAAAAAGCTTGGCATGACCAAAAGGCTGTCTTGACTGTTTACCAGCCTGGACAGAAGGTGTGGGTGTTGGAGCCAGTGGCCCCAGCAGCACTCAAGGACAAATGGTCCGGGCCCTACACCATCCTGGAGAAAAAGGGAGAGGTCACCTACCTGGTTGACCTGGGAACTCCCCGGAGCCCCCACAGGGTGCTTCATGTCAACAGGCTCAAGGCATATGTCGACAGGAAGGACATGAGTTTGCTCATGGCCCTAGATGAGGGACAGGAGGAGGAGAGTGACCCTCTCCCCGACCTGCTCACTCAGAATCCTGACGATGGATCGGTAGATGGTGTTGTCTTTTGTGGCAGCCTCTCCGAACATCAACAGAGCGACTGTAAACAGGTTCTTCAGTCGTTCAGACATATGTTTTCTCTAACACCCAGCCAGACCGATTGGTGTACCCATGAGGTTGACACTGGTGACAGCTTGCCCGTGAAGAGTAAAATCTACCGGCAGCCTGATCACGTTAGAGACTGCATCAAGAGTGAAGTGCAGAAAATGTTGGAGCTGGGAGTCATTGAACCCTCGGATAGCCCTTGGGCTAGTCCCGTAGTTCTAGTGCCGAAACCTCACACCCAGGGTGGTAAGAGAGAGATGAGGTTCTGCGTAGACTACAGGGGTCTCAATGCAGTCACTAAGACTGACGCCCACCCAATACCAAGGGCAGACGAGCTTATCGATAGATTGGCTTCTGCCAACTACCTAAGTACGTTTGACCTGACAGCTGGGTATTGGCAAATCAGGTTAGCTGAGGACGCCAAGCCTAAAACCGCATTTTCAACCTCTGGTGGGCATTATCAGTTCGTGGTGATGCCCTTTGGTCTGAAAAATGCACCTGCCACCTTCCAACGGTTGGTGAATCAAGTCCTTACTGGGCTGGATGACTTCTGTGCGGCGTATCTTGACGATATTGCTGTCTTTAGCTCCACCTGGGAGGATCACCTGGTCCACCTGCGGAAGACATTGGAGGCGCTGCAAGCAGCAGGCCTCACTATCAAGGCCACCAAGTGCCAGATAGGGCAGACACAGGTTGTATACCTGGGCCACCTTGTAGGTGGAGGCCAGGTTCAGCCACTGGAGAGCAAGATACAGTCGATCAGGGACTGGGCTCCTCCAACCACCCAGACTCAGGTTCGAGCTTTCTTGGGCCTGACTGGATACTACCGGAAGTTTGTCAGGAACTATGGTTCCATCGTGACACCATTAAACGAACTGACAAGTAAGAAAATGCCAAAGAAGGTTCAGTGGACAGCGAGCTGTCAAAAAGCATTCGATGACCTAAAGCAGGCCATGTGCACGGCGCCTATCCTCAAGAGTCCGGACTACTCCAAACCATTCATTGTCCAAACAGATGCTTCTGAGTTGGGTGTGGGAGCTGTTCTTTCTCAACTGAATTTTGATGGTCAAGACCAGCCCATTGCTTTTATAAGCAGACGGCTGACCCCTAGAGAGAAAAATTGGTCAGCTATTGAGAGGGAGGCCTTTGCTGTGGTTTGGGCCCTGAAGAAGCTGAGGCCATACTTGTTTGGCACTCACTTCAAGATTCAGACCGACCATAAGCCCCTCTTGTGGCTAAATCAGATGAAGGGTGAAAACCCCAAACTGCTAAGGTGGTCCATTTCCCTACAGGGGATGGACTTTACAGTGGAACATAGACCTGGTACTGATCATGGCAATGCCGATGGGCTCTCCAGATATTTCCACTTAGAACAAGAAGACTCACCTGGTCAAGGTTAGCTAGTTGTTCCGACGTTTGGGGGGGGGTCATGTAGGAGAGTAGGGTCTGCAATCCTATGATCACCCAGATTTTTTGCTTTTGTTTCACTGGTTTACGACTTTCTCTGGCTGTGGGCCTGCCAATCAGACCCACAGCCTAGCTGTTCTCTCTCTAAATTCCGATATGTACCCTAGGTGCATTTACCAATTGGTACTGGGCCACCTTATCAGACCCTGTAACTCAGGGCATAGGTGTACCCAGGGCCGCCATGGGATGCAGCATGTATTATGCCACCCCTGGCTGGCCTCGTAAATTTGACACAACTGGCTGCACGACAGCTGGGGCGAAGACGTGTAACCACCCTTCGCTTTAGGTATAGTAGCTCTATATCTAACCATACAATGGACACCCGAGTTCCTATCAGTCACTCCTATGGCAGGCCTTAACAATCCTGAAGGCAGAGTGCGTGGGCTCGTATGAGCTAGGTTCAGGCCCGAGCCGAGCCCGGCTGCAGCTTGCGGAATCAAAACCCAATAGCTGTTCCATGATAACGCGTACCACATCGGTAACTTCGGTGTCGCGTTATCAAGGCATGTCGAGTAAGGTGTCATACGAATCGGGATGCTGCCCTCTCACCAACCCTGGCGACGAGGTTAGCATTCCGCCCTTCTAGAGGGACACGACATGTACGTAACTGTGAACCCCGGTTAAAGTTAACGAAAGCCTCAGCTCCACAAAATGGATGCTGCCACCACAGACACGAGTCTGACCTCCTGCTGCTGGGAGTCCTTCCAGCGAGGAGCGCTTGGACAAAGGGTTTCCTGTCAAGGGCGGTGTTCACACCGTCCCAGACAGGGTTTGTGTATTCTGGGTAGGTAGGGCTTTGGCGAGAAGGTGACTGCGGAGTGGCACCCCGGTGCTCACTACGCATCTGCCGGTTAGAACCAGTTCCAGGGGCGACAGCCCTGGCCTGGGGAAAGCCCGGCAGGGGAGAGGGGCGTAACTACCCCCCTTCCTGGTCCCACCCTTAGGGCAGGACCTAGTCATGTACCCACCCCTTTCTTTAGGATAAAGGCCGGAGCGGGGACCCTTCCAAATTAGATCATCTTTGAATCAAGAATACTTTCTACGAAAGGACTTCAAGACTCTTCTCAAGATTTCTCCCTTGTGGCTAACGAGTAGTCACCCTGCATCAGCGGGCACCATCTAAGAACTCTGCGGTTTGCTGTAAGTCCTTCCTCAAGGAATCCGACGGCCCAGCTCGACGAGAACCGGCTTCCCTGGCACCTCTGACCTCTACCCACGTCATCAGCTCAGCTGTGATCTGTGGGTGCGACGAGACCTCGAGGGACCGTCCATCATCAGAACCTGCACGCTCTTAAAAACCAGCACGACCATCGAGGTAACTCTCTGGTGAGTGCTCTGGGGTCCGAGAAGCCCCGACCCTGAGCCGCTCCAGCCCCGAAGTGCAGTCTCCCAGCATCTCCACGATCTGCGTGGGGCCCTTCTGCTCGCTGCTCAGCACGTTGTCTGGTCACTAGCCGCTGGCTTGTGCCCTTCTGTGACGACATCCGAGAATCATCACTGCCGGTCTGGTTGCTCCAGACTGGCCCTTGCTTCCATCTTTCCGAGAAGCACCCCGGACCCTCCTGGTCCACTCAAGACGCCGACAGCGACATCCGTCGTGGGACAGCTCGCACCTCCACCGTGGTCGCCGACAACGCCTCCTGGTCCGAGAGACTGCAGAGCCTAGCGTCGCCCACTCACCTGGTCGAGGTGACGGCCAACCGGTGCCTTCCTGGTACCCTCTGACTACTGGCTAGTAGTACGAACTTGGTCCCCTCTGCTTTCAGGTTTCATCAATCTCCGATCCAGGCTTGGATCTCTACGAACTCTTCAGCACTGGTCGCCGGCCAGCAACTCCTTTCTTCCGGCTCCTGGCTCGTCAGCGAAGACCCCGACGCCTGTAAGACTTGTGCAGCCGCAGCCCTCGTGGCTAGGTAACTCGGCATTTCAGTGCCTGCATAGCCTCCTTACTCTAGGGTCCCGAGTCCCTCGCTTCCGACTTGCCTTAACCTTTCCGTGTCCCCGGACACTTGTTTTAAACTGTGCACTTGAAGTATTTACTAAAGAGATTTGGTTTGTGCTTAGTACCCTGTCCTCATAAAGAGTACAGGGCTGTTGTGATTCTTAATAAATATACTGTTTATTTTCATAACACTTGTGTGGTGTCCTTTCACTGGGTGTTCAAGGGGTACATGTGTGGTAAACAGCTGGCTTAACACGCCCTCTCGAGTCTTTAGCCTTAGACTGCTCGTATCCACGCTACTAGGATAGCTGGTCTATAGGTTGACTTACAACCAAACACCATAAGGGTCGTTGGAACGATACATAGCGGTCGCTAGAATAGCGAACGTTGCATATCGGGCCAACTTCTCACAGAGTGATTGCCATGCACGGTAGCTCGGGATACCAAAGTCTCTGTGCCCAGTCCAGAGCCACAAGGATGACTTGGGCCCCGTCGTTCCTGATCCTCTTGAACTCTGGGCAGGAGTGGTGTGGGCAGCAAGGCATACAGAAGTACACACTTTCGGGTGTTATGGGTAACTGACGCTCATATAGAATTAAACATAAGAATCTTATTCCCCTAGTTATATTGCTGGTGCATCCAAGAGTTTCGGGAGACAACACCCCTCCTCCACTGATTTTCAACCAATGTTATATTGTGTTTTATGTAACTTCAACAAAGGCGTACAGGAGGCCTGAGCTCAACTCCAGATGAAAAGCATATCCGAGCGAAGTCGCTTTGGACTTCCGACATGGGACAGCTCGTGCACAGCTCCTGGTCTTGCTCAGCATCCCCTGGCCTTCTATTGCAGCAAGATGTAAGCGTATGGAAGAGTACTCTAAATTGGAACGCTGCAGATGTAATAAATAGCAAATTATGTTTTTAACTGAAGCGGCCAGTGGATCGATTTGATTGTAATTGCAGTATATCACAAATTGTTTCCACGTTGCTGCGTAGCATGCTCTTGTGGTAGGACGCCTTGCCTCTTTGATAACGTTCATGCAGTCTGGCTGGAGACTGAGGTAGCCAAACTCTAGGATTTCAGGTACCAGATCGCAAGGTTGAGATGACTGGGATCTGGAAGCCTTATTGTAGGAAACTGCCGCTATATATACCACCCCAAAATGAGGTATAGAGTGGATAGAGTCCAGGTGACCCCAGAGGTAGGCGGAGGTTAAAGTTAGATAAAAAGGTGCTCTCTATTTGTGGTCGGGCAGTAAGGCAGTATTAGAGGGCAGTGTGAAGCATTTGTTGTGCACACTCAGTTAGCAAATGCATTCACACACTCAAGAACTGAACTCTAGGCCAATTGTTTTTATATAACAAAATATACTGTTGTTTATTTTTAGGACCAAGCAAGCCTGGCCCGGGTGAGCATTAAATACTTTACAGTAGTGTATGTGCAGGTGAGAGGCAGAGAGCTCCTCTGAGACCATCCGTCACCAGGTCTACAAATGCTCCTAGGAGGGAATGTCTGTTCCAAAGCCGTGGTGAATCTGGGTTCTTGTGCAACACAAAGGAGTGACTCATGGTCTATTTTGGGTTTGCAGGCCTGGAGGAGACTCCTCTGAAGTCGCGAGAGATGCGTGTCCATTTCCAACTGGACGAGCCCTTCCTTGGCAAGCCGGAGCTTCTCAGCAGCATTTATTCACCGGTCATCAACTTCTTCTCCCCTCACAGTGGGGACCGTGGTGAGCATCCTGTTGAGACATGTCTCGGGACCCATGGTCTGTTGTATACGAACAGATAGATGTGCACCATGGGAGCTCAGGGGGAATGTTGTGCATATGCCCATGAGAGAAAGGACGAGAGTGCATAGAGAGGGCCCTGGTGCGTCTATACATTCATGCCAGATGTGATGCAAGTGCAAGTTGTGAGCAGAGGGCCGTGGTATGTTTACATTCATGAGATGTGATGGATGGCTGCAAATCTGGGGAGTTAGCATCTCCCCGAGATAGTTCTGTTGAATCGGTCATGTATCCTCAGTGACTGGTCCGTGCTGTGCATTGTTCTAGGTACTGTTGCCCCAGTAGTCCTTCTTGCTTTAGGTACCCTTGCCCCGTCTTTGCTTCTTTTCCTATGTAGAACGCACACCTCTGCAGCTTGTTACCCTCCTAGGAGCCCATGGGATTCTGTTCCTTTCGTGTTTACTTCAGGGCATGGTGTAATGGCTGGATTTTCTGAGTAGGTGGGATCAGCCCCCAGGGGCCCCTCCAACCCAGCCAGAACGTACTCACCTTCCCTCCTCAGGACCACCTATCCAGGCACCTGGTACCTTCCTGAGGATGGGGAACTCGCAATATACAAGCTCATATTATCAAAAACACCACTAAATCTATAGGGATACTAAGAATACTCACTGATTACTAGGGATATCCATACCCTACACCACACTTATTCACATCAGTTGGTCTCGCGGCCACTCAGACCCAGACCGGTCTACCCTAGGGCAGATATTGCGCACAATCCGGTGCGACTACACATGGGCCTGCAGAACCCAATGCTCCCTTTTCCAAACGCTCAACAATCCTGTCGAACTCCACGCCAGTGTCCCCCCTGACGCTCTCACTTATTCAAGCCACAATCTAGTGGGTATCTACACTGGTCTCCCACCCAGTGTTCTCACTAACGCCGCATATCAACGACGACCACATTCCTATGAACACCTATACATATATATTGGGAAGTCTCTTCACTAAGGGTCTGCTACTACAATAATATTATGGGATGGTGTACTAACTTAGTCCCTTGGTTGCAAGTCTCCTCTCTCCCTCACTATTACTTACCTGATCAGGGGTAGCATCTGTTCAAACAGTAATACTTACCAGGAGTGATTACCCTCACTGTATGGGGATAAAGATATACACACTATGTGACTGAGTTATTTCTTGATTTAAGCGCTCCTACCCCCCTTTTTGATCCATCAGTGGCTCAACAGCAACTGGCTTGAAGCCAGGATAACTTTATCATAAAAGAACTCAGGCATCACTAATTAATGGGGTCATTTATTAGTAGTACAATATAAACCTTTACACAGAACTGACAAAGACTATAGGTAAAACACACCGCTTGAAAGAGAAGGATTAAACATAACAGGAACACTCCGCTGAAAGGGAAAAGATTAGACATAAAGTGTAAGTGTAACTAATTCAGACTACCTCACCTATTAGAAGGAAGATTTCTCTCTCTGCCTCTGGTGGGATTAGGGCTCTCTCTCTGCCTCTGGTGGGATTAGGGATCTCTCTCTCTGTCTCTCCCTCCTTCACCACATCACCACGCCTCTGGTCCAATTGCTCCAGCTGACAGCCTTCTTTGATGCTCTCTGCACTGCTTTCTCTCTCCTCATCTTCAGCAATCGTCTGCCTTCTTTCTCCATTCAAGAACTGCACTCTATTCTGCAGCTCCAGCAGACATCATCTCTCTCTCTGCAAGCTGTTCTGTGCTCCAAGCTGTTCTGAGCACCACGCTGCACTGCACTCCAAACTGAACTGAACTGCACACAAGCTGGAATGAACACTCCTCCTCTCCTGTAGCTCGCTAATATGGATTCCTCTCCCCTCATGGAAATTTCCAGCAGAGGGCTGTCTCTTACCGAATTCCTGTGCCAGCTCCCAGGCTTCCACGCAACCGCAGTGGCCATCTGCTTGTTACGTCTGGGCCCAAGAGAAAAACACATTCTTCGGATAAGAAGCGGTCCTAACTGGATCTTCCTCTAGCACACAACAGCCTTAACTATAAACTTTGCCTTTACCCTGAAAAGCCTCTCAGCTTCATCAAGATGGAGTCCCTCTAGCTCTAGGCCTGTAGGCCTGAAAGGGGTGAAATGCTCCTTAGCTCTGTCAGAATACCTACATAAACCATACCAATGTGTCTAATATGTCAAAGCCAATAGGCAATAGACAGGTTAAAGTCCAGAATAAAGGCATATTAAGCAGCTATCCTCTTCTAGGTCTGGAAAAAGGGCTTAAAAGGGCCAACACAGGCTAAGAATACCTATACTAGATGCGAGCAAGATTAATGATCTATATCACTGCTAAATAAAGCCAAAAACTCTGCCATAACACATGGGTAGGTAGTTATTGTCTGCATTCGCTTTAGCTCTTTCTGGATTAGCCTATCTAAGGCCCACTGGTAAGTTGCTATGACCAACTACTTGGGATACCAGTTTGTGAATCAGCCAGATGTTGTTGGAGCAACACAGGACAGCTGTTCAAAAGACACTAACCAGAGGTGACAAACATCTTTGTAAACTGTCCTTTTCACCACACCATCTAACCTGATGCACACCCTGCATCCAAGCACCCCAGGAGTCTAGTTGAACCTACAGGTCTTCTTCAAGCCCATTCGTATTTAGCTGGGAGTCCTTCCAAGCGGATTGCATCCTTTATGCAGTCCCTAAACTCCAGAATAACCTTGTTCCCAATCAGGGGGAGGCAACTTGGTCAAGGTGCTGCCTTCTGTTCTTCATTCAATAAATCAATCAATCAATCAATCAATCAATTTAGGTTGGTAAAACACAACTACTCACCAGTGAGGGTCTCAAGGTGCTGGGTAAAGGGGCGGCTCCGTTGAGTGCTGGGGTCATCCGAAGAGCCAGGTCTTGAGGTTCTTCCTGAACTGGAGCAGTGTGAGGGCTTGGTGGAGGGGGCGGCCGTTTCAGGCCTTAGCTGCGAGGTAGGAGATGGACTTTCCTCCCGTTCTGGTCCTGTAGATGCGTGGAGTGGTGGCTAGTGAGGGGTCCGCTGATGGGAGGTGTCTTTTGGGGGTGTGGAAGGAGAGGCGGTAGTTCAGGTATGTTGGTTCGGTGTTGTGGGGGGCCTTGTATGCATGGGTCAGGAGTTTGAATGTTATTCTTCTTTCAATAGGGTGCCAGTGGAGATCGCAGAGATGTTGGGTGATGTGGCTGGGGCGGGGGGGAGTCTAGGATCAGTCTGGCTGCGGCGTTCTGGACAGTCTGGTGTTTGCGAAGTAGTTTCTTGTTGATGCCGGCGTAGAGAGCGTTGCTGTAGTCCAGTCTGCCGGTGATGAGGTTGTGCGTCAGTTTTTCTGGATTCGGATGGGATCCATCTGAACATTTTTCGGAGTATGCGGAGGGTGTTGAAGCAGGCAGAAGATACGGCGTTGATCTGGCGGTTCATTGAGCGATAGTATGATGTAGAGGTTTTATACGTGGTCCTTCGGGGTGGGGGGCTTTCCGAGGGTGGGGGGCAACCAGGAGTCGCCCCATGCGGAGGGGGTGGAGCCAAGGATAAGGACTTCTGTTTTCTCAGAGTTGAGTTTTAGGCAGCTCTTCTTTAGCCAGGTGGTGACGGATTTCATCCCTTCTTATAAGTTGTGTCTGGTGATGTTGGATTTGTTGGTGAGGGCGAGGATAAGCTGGGTGTCCTCGGCGTAGGAGACGATGTTGAGCCTGTGGTTTCTAATGATGGTTGTGAGGGGGCCATGTAGATGTTGAAGAGGGTAGGGCTGAGAGAGGATCCCTGGGGCACTCCACCGTTGGTCTCTGTTGGTTCCGAGCGGGCTCCTGACTCGCTGACTTCTGCCGGTGAGAAGTTAGCTTATCCAGTCAATGGCCTTCCTGCACATGCCGGCATTGTAGAGTCTGGTGGCTAGTGTGCAGTGGGAGACGGTGTCAAAGGCAGACGAGAGTTCCAGGAGGAGGAGGGCTGCCATTTGGCCCTGGTCGAGTAGGGAGCAAATGTCATCGGTGGCGGCAAGTACGCCGTTCTCAGTGCTGTGGTTGCTGCGGAATCCGGATTGGGAGATATCCAGGACGTTGTTAGCATCAATGTAGTTTGCTAGCGATGTGTTGATGGCCTTTTCGATGACCTTGGCTGTGAACAGAATCAGGGAGATGGGCCTGAGGTTTTCGAGGTCCGTTGGGTCTGTGGAGGGCTTCTTCAGGAGAGAGTTGACTTTGGCGTATTTCCAGTTGTCGGGGAATGTGGTGGTTTCAACGGAGCAGTTGATCGTCCAGTGTAGTTTGAGCACGATGGTTGTGGTGGCTCTGTTGAAGCTGTGGGGTGGGCAGGGGTCTCAGGGTGCTCCGGAGTGGATGATCTTCATGGTCTTCAAGGTGTGTCCTGTCATGAGTGGGGTGCAAGTAAGCCGGGTCTATTGGGTGGCATCATTGGAGGGGATGGGGGGGGGCTTCGGGGTAGCTGGAGCGGCGCGGAGGTCTTGGTTATTGAAATTGTCATAGATCATCTTAATCTTGAGGTGAAAAAGGTTAATTCAGCCACTCAACTTCTTACTTGAGTTTGAAATGTAATACTTGTCCCAGAAGATACGCCGGTGGTGATGCCCACCATCAATCCAGTTTGATGTTCCAGTTGAGAAACAGCAGCATTGCGGGGTCTGAATGACCGTGGCCACGGAAGCGGGGGCCTCTCTGGCTGCCTCCACTTTGCAAGCTTTCACTCCTCCTCTCTCGCTCAAGTGTGGTCCACCCTGTTCTTCAGCACCTCCCAGCCCCATGAACCCTTGGTGCTCCGCATGTCCAGCTCCGTCTGCTCAATCTCCATAGTTCAAATGCACAGTGAGAGGGTGTTCATAGGCGTCTGCCTCTTACGCGTTCAGTCTCCTGCACTGGCGTCCAGTCCAGAAGTGCATTGATTCAAAGCCTTGTGCATTGGCCCAGAGTACCTTAAGCACAGCGTTCAATGGTAAACCCCACCCAGACCCCTTTGGCCTGCCTCCGCGCTTAGCCTTATAGCGCCTAAATACACAAAAGTTGACTGGGCCGCGGAAGCTTTATTGTGGGCACAACCAGACTCTGGAACTGAAAACTGAAACTGGTCTGCTAGCTTTTAGAGAAGCGCCCAAACCCTGGCTTTAAAAGCAATAATTCAAGTCTCTGTTTCCTTTGCTGCAGGCGCCTCTCTGAGATCTGCGCCTAGACACCCTCTGGTATAAGTTGCTCTTTTAATTTTCATGTGGATTTCGAGGAGAGAGATATAGGATCCTGTATCCAGGCGAGCTCTACTCCACCAACCTTTAGTGCATGCACCTCTTTGTCTTAGTTGTAGTATTGGCAGAGGGTGGCCCAGAAGGGCTGTGGTACATGCACCTTTGTGAGATATGGCCATTGTTACCAAGTCTTGACACCAGATGGACCACAGTCAGGACACGTGTGATATGAATGTGGTGCAGGATGTAATCTTACAGGGACCCTTCTGTGACAATTGGGGTGTGAGTACTACTTCCCTCGATCCTGCTTCTTGCTCCTAACTCTGCAGAACCTTTGCCCTTCTGAGTGATCCCCGTTCTCTTCTCCCATCCGTATTCTCACTGGTCCACTTGTCTCCTTATGCAGCTCTCCTGGGTTCTGTTGGTACTCTGAGTTTAGAGGTATCTGTCTGTCTGTCTTACTTCCAGTGCCCTCTTTCTGTTGCAGACTGCTGCAGCCAACCCATGCAGAGAGTGAAGAGGAAGCGTCCTAGGCCAGAAGATGCCCCATACTTCAGCGAGCTTCCTATCGATGACACAGAGGACCTCTTCAGCCGGTGAGTACCTTCACAGCCCGTGGGTGCCCCCAAAGTCACAGAGACCACTCTTAACCAACCGGTCGAATCAGTCCTCTGCTGGCTTGGCCCACAGCTGCCCTTAAGACCAGGAGTGTCTATTCAGCCAATGAGATCCCCCTCAATCTACGTATTTCTCTTCAGGCCATGGGCGCCACCGCGCTCTTCTTCCTTGGTGCCCGGCCTGTCGCCTTCCTTGGTGCCCGGTCTGTCGCCTTCCTTGGTGCCCGGTCTGTCGCCTTCCTTGGTGCCCGGTCTGTCGCCTTCCTTGGTGCCCGGTCTGTCGCCTTCCTTGGTGCCCGGTCTGTCGCCTTCCTTGGTGCCCGGTCTGTCGCCTTCCTTGGTGCCCGGTCGGTCACCTTCCTTGGTGCCCAGTATGTCACCTTCCTTGGTGCCCGGCCTGTCACCTTCCTTAACTTAGCAGCCCACTTTCCTGCTGATTGTATAACTTCAGCCAGATCACTTTTCAGTCTGCTCTGAAATGCTCCCAACTGTTGCTTCAGTATCTTCTTGACTGAATTCCTCCTGGGAGTGTGATGCAGTTGGTGGCAGACAGGATGCTCAACAAGAGCTGGCTTATGTTGATCTGAGCAACTGGGGTGGCTCGTAAAAATACGCAGGAAGTAGTAATAGTGCTGCATGAAAGTGGATGAATTGATGGCATCAGACCGAACGCCAGTGCTCCTAACCGAGAGCTCTTCTTTTTTCAGACATTCCTTTGTGTACAACCTGCCCCCACCTTCAGACAGCCCCTCTCTGAAGAGGAAAGACATCCCGTTCAAGACCCGCAGCGCACCCGAGAGCACCCTGGTCCTGGATCTGGTAACTGATCAACACCATTTGGGGCAATGTGGCTGAAACTGGGATATGAGAGCTTGCAACCTAGTGCCAGCTTACTGAGGGGACTTGGTAACCGAGAGGGCGAAGGCCAGGGGGCTGGAGACAGAAGTGGATACTGGGTCTGGGAAGAGCACGAGTTCCTGCCAGGGGAGCTAAGAGCGTAAAGAGCATATCAGCCAATGATGGGAAGGAGGGGGGACGATTGAGGAAATATGTATGCCAATTACAGGGTGGGTTGAGCAGTGAGTGGGGAAGAAGGCTGTTGATAGTTGGCTGGAGAATCCTGAGGGTGTGACTATCATGGTAGCGGGTGTCAGAGGCACGAGTGGGTGAGAAGAAGCACAAATGGTATAAAGGGCTTTGAAAGGATGAGCTGAGAGTACTGGGAGAGTGGACATGAGCATTGGAGATAGAATGCCTGTGGAAAATCTTGTACAAAAATCCTTGTCATTCCACTCTTTAATACTGACCTTAAGTCCGCATCCTGTGGAGTACTTCAGGGATCCGTACTGTGGCCGATACATGTTGGCAGATACGCGATCCCCCTAGCCGAGCTCTTGCATATGGTGGATGTAGATAGGTAGGAACTGCTTTCAAGGTCACTCCTACTTTTTGCTGGCGTCCTTCTGTGTCTAACTGGGATCCTGCTAATCAGGACCTCAGTCACTGTGCGTTCTCCCTAAATTGACTACGGTAAGAACTTTGGTACCTTCTCAGTTGGTTACTGGTGTACCCTCCCAAGTCCCTAGTATATGGTACTGAGGTACCCAGGGCATAGGTACACCAGGGGTCCCCCATGGGCTGAAGCATGTATTGTGCCACCCATGGGAAAAAACTAAAACTGTGACTACGGCCTGCCATTGCAGCCTGTGTGAGCTGGAGCTAGCACCACTTACGATATATAGGTTTCCTTCTATCTAAGTCACTGCACTTAAAACCTATAAGTCACCCCTAGGGCAGGCCTTTCAATCTTGAAGGCAGCACTGAAACCGGTTATGTTTGGTTTCAAACATGTTGGGATCCTACCCCAACACTGATTCCAGTGATGGACGTAGGATCCCATGTACGGTATTCCCAGTACCAGCCTTGCAGGGTCTAACAGCTACTGCTGCTGACGACACAAACACAGTTCTGCCCTCCTGCTAAGCTGGGCTCGAGCAGGGGAAAGTAGAAGGATAAGTTGCTTAACTGTAATCCTAGTTCTCTTCCACAGGTATACTCCTCAATAGTCCTAAGCACTGAATAATCCCCGCCCACATGCAGGAACCCGGAGCATACACAAAAAATACATATATGTGTATGTTTAGCTAAAAAACATATGGGATACCTTCAAACATACATATTTACATGTGCACAAATATAAACATGCAGCCTACCATAACTTAAATAGGCTAATATGCCAATATTAATTGGGTTTTTCATTAAACTGAAAACAATTCCATATATCATTTCTGTAACAGAAAAAATGCACTCCATTAATGTTCCAACTCAGCCCTTTATTTTCAGATAAAAAGGCAAGTAATAGGGGGCAGTTAGCCCTTGGTCTGCATCGATGATAAAACATCACTGTTACAAAAAAACGGACACACTGCTTTTAAGAATTCCAAGAACCTGGAAACCGTGCCTTTAAGCCCTCTAGGAGCCCTCTGCTCCCATTATGCACCACTTGAAGAACCTCTGTCAAGAGGTTAGTCTTGACCCCCACCGTACGAAGCTCAAGGTTGAGAGCCTCGGCCGCCCCACACAACACCCCTGCGTATGACGCTCCCTCCTTCGTAGCCGCAGTAGGAGACAACATGCCAAGTTCAGGGGAGGTGTCTAGACCACTGGCACCCCCAGTTCCTCTCTGTAGTCTGTTCAGATTCTAGCTGATCTGACTGAGGGTCACCTGACCCCTCCCAGTCCTCCTCCTCATCCTCTGGGTGCAATCTGGCCGAAAAGTGACCCCAGGAGTGAACAGGGGCACTAAAAGACCGCTCGGCGCCGAATCCGGCGTCCGGTGACGCCGGTCTGGCTCCAGGTCCACATCAGGATGGAGCCCGGGGTGGATGCTGGCCGAAGCGCAGACCGGCGTCAAATGAGGCAGCGGTGCCAGATGAAGCTGCACCCGTGGAGGCGTAATAAGGTCAACCAACGTCGATCCGGATCCAAGCCTGGATCCAAGGGGCCCCTACTGAATCTGCGGGGGCCGAAAGCGTGCCGGCGGGTTCGGGCTACCCAAAGATGGCATGCATCGCTACAGAAAATTTACTACGCTGGGCAGGAGTCGCCCAGGGTCTCGGGAACGGAGGCAAGCCCTTGAGCCCGGAGTCGACTCTGGGCTCAGCATGCGGATCCGCGGGAGGGCACCACCCGCATCCCTTGTTGTGTCAGCCGACCGACGGGTAGAAGTCGAAGAGTGACGATGCTTCTTTGAATTCTTCTTGTGCTTCAACTTACCCAACCACGAGTGCAAAGACTTCGAAGACTGATGATGGCTCCGCGTCCAGTCCTCGACCTCCCTTGCGACCGGGACCTTGAGTGGCGCGTAGCCGACTGACTGCACTCAAGAAGCTTTTGGGACCGCTCCCGCAAAGCCTTCGGAGCCAATGACCGGCAGTCTGAGCATTACTTGTGGTCGTGGTCGCACTCCAGGCAAAACAGGCACAGACTGTGCAGATCCGTAACCGACATCAATCAACTACAGGAACCGCATGCCTTAAAGCCGGGCATCCCTACGTGCACCAGGAGTCGTAGACTCAAAAAGACTGTTAGACGGACCGGGAGGGTCGGCCGAGGACAAGGGGAGAGGTCTCCGGGGAGAGCCGTCTCCAGCGATCGTACAGACAAGTAACTTCCCCCCCACAGACGGACACCACACCAGGATAAGGTTCAACGATACTTTATCAGCAATTCTTTAGTTACGGTAAAATTATACAAGGAGGTCTGGACTCAGGGGTCCCCTCGATTCTGGTCTCTGGATTGGGAAAAGGGTAGCGGGACAGTCTTGTTACCAATAGATGAAAATAGCTCTCAATCCTCGAGCTCGGCGTTCTAGATGATCGGGCCGCGGCGGAGCCAGCAGGTCCCGAGATGGATGAAGGAAGCGACGGTCCGCGGCGGAGCCAGCAGGTCCCGATGAAGATGGTAGTTACAAACGGTCCGCGGCCACGCCAGCAGGTCCCGACGACGATGATGATTATGAAGGTCTTGGCAGCGCCAACAGGCAGGACGATGGTTCGCAAGGCAGGGCTACGGCAGCGCCAGTAGTCCGTCAAGGGTGAGTTCTTCACTGCGTCTCTCGACTCCAGGATACAACTGCCTTCCTGCTCTGGAGCTGCCCCAGTTATAGGGCTGATCCTCTTTGATGTCCGGACCCTCGCCCTTGGAGGTTGGGGGGTCCGGGATGAAGGGGTCCAGACACCCAGCAGGGGGGTGGAGCCAGCGCCCGGGGAGATGGTGGGCGAGCGGCACCTGGCGAGGGAGAGCCATCGACAGCTCTTTCTCCCATTGACCCGCCAAGTAGTCCGCTCACCTCCTGGGTGGATGATGGTGCCGGGATGTCTGAGGCCTGGCCAGGCCCAGGGTTGGGGTCGATCGGGGGCCACGCGGCCTCGTGGCGGAGTGTCCAAGATGGCGCCCAGGCTGGGCGCGCGGGCCAGTGAGGGATCGGGCCCACGAGGTCGATATGTTCAGAGGCAAGGGTCCCGGAGGGGACGGAAAGCGTGAAGTGGTGGTGTGTGACACTTGAGGGACCGGGCTCGGGCCTGGTCGGGCAGAGGGGGAGCGGCCCTTCACGTGGCCTGTCCAACATGCGTCCCCCCCAGCTGAAGGCGGGGAGAGTCACCCATCCTCTTGGGGACTCTCCTCGTCGAGGCGGAAAAACCGGGACAGGCCATCTGCGTTGGCGTGGTCTGGCCTAGGCCGGTGTTCAACAGTGAAGTCCATCCCTTGTAGGGAGATGGACCAACGTAGTAGCTTTGGGTTTTCCCCCCGCATCTGCATCAGCCACTGCAGGGGTCGATGGTCGGTCTGCACCCGGAAGTGTGTGCCAAAGAGGTAGGGCCGGAGCTTTTTGAGGGCCCATACCACGGCGAAGGCCTCTCTCTCGATGGTGCTCCAGCGTTGTTCTCGAGGTAGGAGTCGCCTGCTGATGAAGGCCACTGGCTGATCAAGGCCTTCGGTGTTCAATTGAGACAGGACCGCCCCAATGCCGTGGTCGGAGGCGTCCGTCTGTACGACGAATTCCCGGCTGTAGTCGGGGGCCTGGAGCACAGGGGCGGAGCACATGGCGGCCTTCAGTTGTTCGAAGGCTGTTTGACAATCTGGGGTCCAGTTGACCTTCTTGGGTTGATTTTTGGACGTGAGCTCCGTGAGGGGCCCCACTATGGTACCATAGTCTTTCACGAACCGTCTGTAATAGCCCGTGAGTCCCAAAAGGGCGCGGACCTCGGTCTGGCTGATGGGGGGCTGCCAGGACTGGATGGCGGCAATCTTAAGCTGCAGGGGGGCCACCAGGCCGCTTCCCACCTGGTGTCCGAGGTAGGTTACGGACCCCTGACCAATTTGGCATTTGCCGGCCTTGATCGTGAGGCCAGCTTGCTGAAGGGCCTGTAGCACCGCTCGGAGGTGGTGGAGGTGGTCGGACCAGTGGTGGCTGTACACAGCGATGTCGTCTAGGTAGGCGGCGCTGAATCCTTCGAGCCCGGCCAAGACCTGGTTGACTAGCCGCTGAAATGTTGCGGGGGCATTCTTCATGCCGAAGGGCATGACCTTGAAATGATAATGGCCATCAGGAGTGGAAAATGCAGATCGTTCTTGGGCCCGGGGTGTGAGGCCGATCTGCCAGTAGCCCGCCGTCAGGTCGAAAATGCTGAGGTAGCGGGCAGCTCCCATGCGGTCGATTAGTTCATCTGCCCGGGGGATGGGGTGTGCGTCCGTCCTGGTGACCGCATTCAAGCCCCGGTAGTCGACGCAGAACCGGAGTTCCGGTGTGGTGCCGGGAGCGGCTGCTTTGGGGACCAGTACTACTGGGCTGGCCCAGGGGCTGTCTGAGGGCTCAATGACCCCGAGGGTGAGCATTTTGGTTACTTCTCCCTGGATGCAAGCCCGTACCCGATCTGGTACGCGGTAGGCCCGGTGGCGGATAGGGGGGCTGTCCCCCGTGTCCACATCGTGCACACACCAGGAAGTGACACCTGGGGTGAGGGAAAACAGGTCGGCGAACTGCAACAGAAGGTCCCGACATTCCTGGCGTTGGTCCAGGGTGAGGGCTCCCGAGAGTCGGACCCCATCCACGGAGCCATCTTTCTCCCCAGTCCGTAGGAGGTCAGGAAGGGGTTCGGAGTCTTCTTCGGCTCCATTGTCTGTGGCCATCAGGAGGCTGAGTTCTGAACGCACAAAGTGGGGTTTCAGCCTTTTAGCGTGGAGGACTCGGAGGGGGTTCCGTGAAGATTCCATGTCGATGAGATAGGTGACAGGACCCTTACGTTCGACTACTTTGAAGGGCCCCGTCCACTTGTCTTGCAGGGCGCAGGGCTCGGTGGGGGACATGACCCATACCTGTTGTCCGGGTTCAAATTCGATGGAGGAGGCATTCTGGTCATACCACTTTTTCATGTCCTCTTGACTGGCCTCCAGGTTTGCTTTTGCCAGTTCTCTGAACCGTCGGGTCTGGTTGCGGAGGGTCAGGAGGTATTTGAAGACATCCGGGGGGTTCTTTAGAGGGGGCATTTCCCAGCCTTCCTTGACTAGACTGAGAGGCCCCCGTATGGGGTGTCCATACAACAACTCAAACGGGCTGAAGCCGAGGGACTTCTGGGGGACCTCTCGATATGCGAAGAGGAGGCACGGCAGCAGCACATCCCACTGGCGACGGAGGGGCTCTTCCAACCCCCCAATCATCCCTTTGAGCGTGCGGTTGAACCGCTCAACGAGTCCGTTTCCTTGAGGGTGATAGGGGGTCGTGAATCGGTAGGTGACCCCACACTGTTGCCAGAGGGACTTCATATATTTGGAAATAAAGTTTGTGCCCCTGTCGCTGACGACTTCTCTGGGGAAGCCCACACGGGAGAAGATCCCCATCAGGGCCCGACCGACCACCGGGGCTGTCACAGTTCGCAGGGGAATAGCCTCGGGGTAGCGGGTGGCGTGGTCCACTAGTACCAGGATGAACCGATGTCCTTGTTTTGTACGGGGGTCCAGGGGCCCCACAATGTCTATCCCGACCCTCTCGAACGGGGTGGTGACCACGGGAAATGGTTGCAGGGGGGCTTTTAGTTTGCGGCCGCTCTTTCCACTGGCTTGGCACGTGGGGCAAGATCGGCAATGCTGGAGAACATCATTCCTCATTTTGGGCCAGAAGAAGTGGGTTACTAGGCGGCTGTAGGTTTTATCCTGACCCAGGTGTCCCGCCAGGGGGGCATCGTGGGCTAGGTTTAGCAAGAAGTCTCTAAAACGGAGGGGCACCACTAGCACTCGGCTGGCCCCCAACTCCGCGATCCTTTGTTCACTGTATAGCAGATCATTGTCCCAGTAGACCCAATGTGTTCCGGAGGTATCCCCTGCGCTCTGGGCGAGGGCTTGTTGGCGGAGTCCCTCGAGGGAGGGACAGGTCTTTTGCTCTTGGCGAAACTGTTCCTGTGTGGGTCCCCCCTCTTGATGCCACTGGTCGAGGCCAGCGAGGTCCGGAGGTTGAGCTGGTTCTGGGGGGATGGCACGGTCGGTGTCTTCGACTGGGGCGACCGGGGGAGGAGGTGCCGGCCATTCGGGTTCCTCTTGTCGGGGATTGGCACGGGCGGCCATGGACCGGGTGGTGACGCACGCCCAGTCCGGGACGCCCAACATCCCCAGGTGTTCTCTTCGTTCTACGGCTGCCCAGGGCGAGCTTTCAAGGTCATTTCCCAGGAGACAGTCTACGGGAGCATCATCTCGGACCGTTACTTTCAACATGCCGGAGACCCCTCCCCATTCGAAAGGGACGCAGGCCATCCGACACAGACTTTCTGAGTTATCGGCTGAACGGACAGGGCAGAGAATGTTTGGTATGAACTGTTCTGGGGTCACCAGGTGACAGCGGACGGCTGTTACACTGGCCCCGGTGTCACGGAGGGCTTCGGCCCGGCGTCCATTGATGCTCACCCATTGGCTGTACTTCCGGGTGTTAGCGGGTAGGGGGACCCGCGGGACCATGTCTTTCCCCCCTAAGCATGCTAAAGTCATGGCGGCTGGCTCCCATTCTTGATGCTCTTGTTCGTATTCTTCCTGCTCCTCGGAGATCTGTTCTTCCCCTAGGGCAGCAGCGGCCACTTGGCGGGGTCTTGGGCTCTGGTACTGCGGGCAATTTGGGTCGTTTGCATAGTGGCCGACTCGTTGGCATCGGTGACACGTGACATTGGCTCTGTATCCCGGTCGCGCCGGGGTGCTGCCCCGGTTGGCCGGGGGGGTGGAGCTGGTAGCGGGGGCGACCGGAGCGTTGTCTCTTCCTCGCCCTTGGCCCCCTCCTCCTCCTCGGGGACGGTGCTGACCGTTGTTGTTCCGGTTCTGTTCATAGGATCCATTTCGGCCCACTCTGGTGATTTCCCACCGGTCAGCCTCGGCTGCGAGCTGCCGTGGATCAGTCAATTTGCTGTCGAGGAGGTGCTGCCGGAGCTCAATGAAGCAATTGTTTGATAGATGCTCCCACACCATGAGGTTGAAGAGTTGTTCGTACGTGGTGACATTGCTTCCTTTGATCCAGCCCTCGAAGGCTCGGCTAAAATAGTTCACGTAGTCCACCCAAGTTGTACCCGGGATGCGGGTGCAGTCTCGGAACCTCTGACGGTACATCTCGGGTGTGAGCCCATAGCGGGTGAGGAGGGCAGCTTTCATGTGGTCATAGGAGGTCATCTGATGGTCCGGGAGTTGTAGCAGGGCATCGCGGCCCTCATTGAGGAATCTCCCCCAGAGACCGGCTCCCCAATCGCTTCGATCGATCCGGTGGGCGGTCATAGCGATTTCGTAGGCCTTGAACCATTGCTGGATGTCGTCCTCTCGGAAGTATTCTCGGACGACATCCTTGGGGATGTGTACCTTTTTCTCTGTTGTCCCTGGGTCGCGGGGTTGCTCGGGCACCCCTAATTCTCTGTTCTGCTTGCGTAAGTCTATCTCCGCTAGTTTGCGCTCATGTTCATACGCCAGTCTCTTTTCCTCGAGCTCCCTTTGTCTCTGTTTTTCCTCTCTTTCTTCTCGGAGACGCAGGTGCTCTAAGCTTATTTTTTGTTCGGCCAGTTTAAGTTCAACCTCCATTTTGAGCCGGGCCATTTCTAGTTCATGTAGTCGTGTTTTCTCTCGTTCCTGGATCTCGTCTTGTGAGAGACCCGTTCTTTGCTCCTCGGGTGCCGTGGTGTTTTTTTCTACTGCTGCGATATTTTGGTCGGTGGTTTCCACGGCCCCGGTTTCTGCCCAGGACTCTAAGGCCTGCTTAAAATCGTCTTTGGTACTTAGACCGGTGGTAGCGATACCTAGTTCGATGCAGAATTGTTTTAGTTCACGATGGCTGTACTCGTTCAATTTCTCCATTTGAAATTTCTCGGTGGATCCGCTTTCTTTAGTTGTCATCGTGATTTCGTCGTGGGGTGAGCTACTCTCTGTACGATTATGCGGTGATTCGGATCCCGCCGCTGCCACCAATGTTAGACGGACCGGGAGGGTCGGCCGAGGACAAGGGGAGAGGTCTCCGGGGAGAGCCGTCTCCAGCGATCGTACAGACAAGTAACTTCCCCCCCACAGACGGACACCACACCAGGATAAGGTTCAACGATACTTTATCAGCAATTCTTTAGTTACGGTAAAATTATACAAGGAGGTCTGGACTCAGGGGTCCCCTCGATTCTGGTCTCTGGATTGGGAAAAGGGTAGCGGGACAGTCTTGTTACCAATAGATGAAAATAGCTCTCAATCCTCGAGCTCGGCGTTCTAGATGATCGGGCCGCGGCGGAGCCAGCAGGTCCCGAGATGGATGAAGGAAGCGACGGTCCGCGGCGGAGCCAGCAGGTCCCGATGAAGATGGTAGTTACAAACGGTCCGCGGCCACGCCAGCAGGTCCCGACGACGATGATGATTACGAAGGTCTTGGCAGCGCCAACAGGCAGGACGATGGTTCGCAAGGCAGGGCTACGGCAGCGCCAGTAGTCCGTCAAGGGTGAGTTCTTCACTGCGTCTCTCGACTCCAGGATACAACTGCCTTCCTGCTCTGGAGCTGCCCCAGTTATAGGGCTGATCCTCTTTGATGTCCGGACCCTCGCCCTTGGAGGTTGGGGGGTCCGGGATGAAGGGGTCCAGACACCCAGCAGGGGGGTGGAGCCAGCGCCCGGGGAGATGGTGGGCGAGCGGCACCTGGCGAGGGAGAGCCATCGACACCTCTTTCTCCCATTGACCCGCCAAGTAGTCCGCTCACCTCCTGGGTGGATGATGGTGCCGGGATGTCTGAGGCCTGGCCAGGCCCAGGGTTGGGGTCGATCGGGGGCCACGCGGCCTCGTGGCGGAGTGTCCAAGATGGCGCCCAGGCTGGGCGCGCGGGCCAGTGAGGGATCGGGCCCACGAGGTCGATATGTTCAGAGGCAAGGGTCCCGGAGGGGACGGAAAGCGTGAAGTGGTGGTGTGTGACACTTGAGGGACCGGGCTCGGGCCTGGTCGGGCAGAGGGGGAGCGGCCCTTCACGTGGCCTGTCCAACAAAGACGTTCACAAAAGTCGCTCAAAAAGTTCAGACAAAAAGTGACTGGAGGTACTACTCTCTCTGGATCTGCGCTGACTGGTGCAGAAAAAGAAAGAACTGACTTTAGTGCAAGAGGGCGGCATCTAAGTAGCTACCGCAACATCATCCTGGCGACCTGACCCCAACGACGAACGTGGAGCTGACCGACGCCACAACCGACGTGCAGAGGTACTGCTGATGGAAAACTTTCCGGATCCAGTCTGATGCCTGGGGGGAATTCTAAAGTATTGAATATATAACTAACATGTTTCTTTCAGATTTCATTTTTGTCCTTCTTTTTGCCTGAAAGTACCTGGAATAGGTGCCTGTCCCCCGGTGACTGTGGGGTACGACTCCACCGCTTTCCTCTGTAATAGGATGTTGACTTCCGACCGTAGCAATGAAAGATGGAAATTAGTCGGTTTTGGACGGTGTGGACTGGTGAACCAGAGACAATATCCATTTTGCACAATATTCCGAGCCTAGGCTTTTTTTGTGCTGTTTTGCCGCTCTGCTAAATAATAAGTAATGCTTTCCCCTACCGGAGCGTGTAACAGAAGAGGGGGAAGTAAGAACTCATGGGCTGGACGCTGTTGCATGTTTACCTCCTTGGGCAGGCTGATGGGTAGAGCGCCCTTTTGTCTGTTTATGTTGTTGCTGGGAATGTCTCTGGTGTTGCTGCTGAGATCTGCCTGTGCACCACCGAGGGATTTTAGCCCTCTGAGAATAAAAGGACGCTGGTAGGTTAGAAGATTTCCTGTGCTCCTATGTTCGCCATAGACCTCGTGCTTTTAGGGTATCCATTTCGCTCTTCATTCTTGCAATTTATCGTCAGCGTGACTTCCAAGGAGGGCAGAGCTGGAGAATGGAAGATTTTGTATGCAAAGCTGACTTTGAGGCTTGAGGGATGTCAACCAGACCCACGCATGTCTCCTTATAGTTCCTCTGTGACAATAACCTTGAGTGGCCAATACGGATAAATCTGCCGTAGCGTTAATGAACGGAGTATATACCATAACCTCTCATTTACGATATAAAGAAAGTCTTCCCTCTTATCCCTTGGGAGATGCTCAGCAGAATGCAGGATGGAATCCCAGAGGGCTCTAAGAGCTGTTGCACTGGCTGCTCTCATGGATGTTGCATACTTTGCTGCCTGCCGAGTCTGGGTTCCTGCTCTCTCTATCCGGAGGAGCTGCTGATGATGGAGAAGAAGAGTGGTGTTTCCTAGCCACCAATATTGTGAGAAGTTGGCCTGATATGTAGTGCTCACTATTCTAGTGATCACTGTGTATCATACCAAACGACCCTTATTGATGATTGGTTGTAAGTCAACCTTATAGACCAGCTATCCTAGTAGCATGGACAAGAGCAGTCTTTAGGCTAAACTCTAGAGGGCGTGTTAAGCCAGCTGTTTACCATCACATATACCCCTTGAACACCAGGGAAAGGACACCACACAAGTTGTTATGAAAATAAAGGATATTTATTTATAACAAGTCTACCCTGATCTCTTTATGAGTCAGGGAGCTAAGCACATAACAAAACTCTTAAGAAAATACTTCAAGTTGCACAATTTACACAAATGCCCGAGGGGCACGAAAAACCATATACACTAAAAGTGGAATGCGAAATACTAGCAGGTAAGTAACAGGATCCAAAGGCTTCAGGATCGCTAGGACTACCTTACTGAACCCTAAGGTTAGGAGCAGGAGGCCTAGGGAGATCGGGTGCAGAGTGTGCACTCTCACGCGGGATGCGGGACAAAGTCTATGGAGGCTAGTATTTGTAAAGTCACTGTTTCCGGACGAATCCGACTAGGTAGACTAAAAACGAAAAAAGATCTGGACACTTAGATAGTGAACCTACGTTGGAGCACCGAAATGCTCAGGCTACCTAGCCCAGGGGCCGCGGCTGCATAGGGTTCAAAAGACGTCGGGAATCCTCGTTGTAGTCCATGGAGCCTGAAAGAAGAAGTTGCTGGCAGGCGACCAGTGAAGATATTCGGAGGGATCCAAGCCTGTATCGATGATGGTGATGACTTGAAAGCAGAGGGGACTCAGTTCTTAATCACTAGCCAGTGATTGTGTGGGCACCAGGATGGCACTGGATGAAGTCACCTCGACCAGGTGAGTGGGTGACGCTGGACTCTGCAGTCACACGGGCTAGGAGGCTTTGTCGGCGACCAAGCTGGAGGTGCGAGCTGTCCCACGCAGGTCTCTGCTGTCGGCGATGCTGGACCCAAGATGGGGGCAACAAACCTTGGCAAAGGCAAGCCCACGCGGTGGAGTCAAGATGGCGTCTGAAGTGGACCAGGAGGTTCCGGGGTGCTCCTCTTTTGGAAGGGAGCAAGGGCCAGTCTGGAGCAACCAGACCAGCGGTGAAATCGTCGTGGTACGTCGTGAGGAAGGCCACTAACCCCTCTCCCTTGTCCGGACTTTTCCCCAGCTCAGGGGCTGGTGTGCCCCTGGAACTGGTTTAAGCCGGCATATGCACAGTGAGCACGGGGGGGGCCACTTGCAGTCACCTTCCTCTCAGCCCTGCCTACCTGGGATACACAAAACCCTGTCTGGGATGGAGCTAGCACCGCACCTGACAGGAAACCCTTTGTCCAAGCTCTCCTCGCTGGAAGGACTCCCAGCAGCAGGAGGTCAGACTTGTGTCTGTATTTGCAGCATCCATTTTGTGATGCTGAGGCTCGAGTTAGCTTTAACCGGGGTTCACAGTTACATACATGCCGTGTCCCTCTAGAAGGGTTGAATGCTAACCCCGTCGCCAGAATTGGCGAGGGGTTAGTATTCCAATTCGTATGACACCTTACTCGACATGTTTTGATAAAGCGATACCAAAGTTGGCAAATAACCGCGAGGATTATAAGGCACTTAAGAGTATATGGTAGGCGTTATCATGGAACAGCTATTAGGACTTGGTTCCGCAAGCTGCCAACGGGCTCAGCTCATGCCAGAGCACCATCTCACATAATTCCAAGCACTCTGCCTTCAGGATTGATAAGGCCTGCCATAGGAGTGACTGATAGGAATACATGTGTCCATTTTAGGGTTAGATATAGGAATACTATATCTAAAGCAAAGGGTGATTACACCACCTTGCCCCAGCTGTCGTGCAGCCAGTTGTGTCAGATTTGGATGGCCAGCCAGGGGTGGCATAATACATGCTGCAGCCCCTGGTAGGCCCTGGGTACACCTATGCCCTGGATACCTAAGGTACACTGTACAGGGACTGATAAGGTGACTCAGTATCCAATTAGATATGTACCTAAGGTACATGGAATCCATTTTAGAGAGAGAGCAGTGGGCCTGGGGGCCTGAATAGCAGGGCCCCAGGTCAACTAAGTCGAAAAACCAGCAAAACACCAGGCAAAAAGTTGGGGGTAACCATAGTCCTATATCCGCCTTCCTACATCACTACAGAATCTGGAGGGGGGTGAGAGTGGAGGAATAAAGGGTCTTGATATGGAGGCGGTTATTTCTTCTTCAACCTCAAAAGCAGTTTTAACGGAGGGCGTTGTTAAAAACCGATCCATGGCAGGTTCTAGAAGGCCTGGGACCAGTGGACGTAGTGGTCTTGAAGCTGTTCGCTGGTGTAGAGATTCAATTACAGATGTGGAAGGTGTTGGTACCGAAATCAGTATATTTAGTTTGACTGCTCCATGCACTAGAACCTCTTGGAAGGTTGTTATATCATCCACAGAGGAGATACGGCGGTGGAGGGTCTGATAGCGTTGGACAGTGTCCTCTTATAGATTAGGACGGAGTAATGGTATGTCTGCGATGAGACCTGTATCTTGACCTTGTGTGGTGTCTGTCACCGTGATGAATGGTGCAGAGATGATGGTGAAAGCCTTGGAGTGTGATGAGAATGATAGCGAGAGCAGTGGCGTGCTCCAATAACCTGACCTATTTCTGGGAGTAGGATCCCTAGGAGGAACTGGTGTTACTGGAGGAGGTGCTATTGGTGGAGAAGACATGGCTGGTTGAGGTAGTGCCAGTGGTGGATGCGGAGGAGAAGAAGATGGAGAATGGGAAGCTGGTGACGTACGATGAGGAGACGGTGATGATGGCACCAGAATAGGAGAAGGTGTATACAGTCTTGAATTTTATACCCTCTTTTTTCTGGTCTCCTGTAGTCTCCTTCATGTCGAAACTCTTTGACGTCGACATTTCACGACACCATTTTGATGTTCTACTCCTCGATGCGGACCTCCCTCAACGCTGAACCACCCCTCCCCGATGCACTCCTCGACATCAACCGCAGCTTGTGAGTGGATAGTGTATGGCCTTACGATGTCGACTAGAGTTGCCTCAACAACAAACGTTCTTTCCTCAATGTCGAGAACGCTGTCGACAGCCAGCGAGTCGGAGCCGTACCTTGCATCAATGTCTATCTTTTTGACGTCAACCAGGGCCAATGTCGTTTTTTGCCAGAATACCTCTTTTCTGACCTCACACGTCCTCGGAGCCTTGGTAGACGACTGACCTTCCACTCGCTCGGAGGTCTCACCTCAGGCAGTGTTTGTTGGTGCTGTGTCCCTTCAGTCCCATGAAAAAGAATCTTCTCCCTGTCACGTAAGGTGTGTAGTGAAAAGTTCCCGCAGTGTTGACAGGCATCAGGAACATGAGAAGAAGGTAGACAGAGGATAAAGAACTCGTTATGGTCTGTTTTGATCATCTTCCTCCTGCATTTTGGGCACTTGTCAAATGAAGAAGGCATTTGATTTGACAAAACACCTCACTTTTCTGTCCAAAAATAACAGAAAAGGGCAGGGAGAGATGAAAGATGTAGAATAAAGCACCAGGGTCTGTCAGCAGGAGCTGGAAAAAAGAATTGAAGCAACTGCAACATGCATGATGGGATGCTGGTGGGCTCTGGGTTCTTAAAGGTACTTTTTAACCATATAATGACCGCCTATGAGGCTAAACTGTCCTTGTCTCCTCCTTTTCTATAATAAAAAGGGGTTTTGGCAAGGCATCATTTTTAGAAATGGGGGTCTCTAGTTGGCAGTGGCTGGCCACAGTCCAAGTAGGGACCCTTCTTTCTAAGTCAGAGTATGGGGGCTACACCCTTTGATAACCCCTGCTCAACCCTGTGGTAACATTGCACGAGCAGCTAGGCTTCTCTCAGAGGCAGTGTGTAAAGCATTTATTATCATTCACAGTAACATAGTGAAGGACACTACAAAGGGACACCACACAAATAGTTATAAAAAATAAGTATCTTTATATAAAGACTTCACACAAGACCAATAACGGTAAAAAGCCACAATACTGAAAAAGGGGGGTACTCTTGAAAAGCTGGAAAAAGAGTTCAAAGTGTTCAAATAGGGGTTCAGTTCAAAGCATTGGTCACTTCGACCCTTTTACTTACAAAGTACCTGGATTTTGTAGCAAAACCAACAAATTGTCGCACAGGAGCTGTAACGATGATTTTCCTCACACAAGGTGGGTGATGCGTTGAATCCTGGCCGCAAGGGAGGATGATGCGCCGGTCTGCGGGTGCGTGCGGGACAAAGGGACAAACTTCTTCACACTAGGCCAGCGATGCGTTGAATCCTTGCCGCAAGGGAGGATGATGCGCTGATCCTGTTGCGTGTGCGATTTTGCTGCGACAAAAGAAAATGGCGCCCCGCAGGGGATTGACGATCCAGGTGCGATGCGAGGAAAATGGCGGACGTTCGGAGGCCTCTCTGCGATGTCGTGATGCGACGATCTTGATGCGATGATCCCTGGGGATAGCAAGCACTTTGTGGCCCGCAAGCGTGCAATGATTGTTGGTTTGCGAGCGCTCGGCGGCAGCAGCGCGTGGATTTTTCTGGCACTCTTCAGCTGCGGTGGCTCGCAAACGGCGTTAGCGACGATTTTCAGCTCTCTCTTCTCTGTAGTAGAATTAGAGGCCCTGGAACTCACAGGGGTCTCACCTGCAGATAGAAATCCTCGCTGGGAGGAATCAGGAAGCTGGTGGGGGAGTCAGATGGGCCTGCGACTCCAGCAGGAGGCTAGCTCTCTTCTAGCCCTTGGGTGATTGCTTAGCAAAAAAAAAGTCTCTCAAAAGTCCTTTTTTCCTCTTCCTCCAAGTCCAAGGTGAATTACTGAGGACAATCCAAAAAATAGCACACAAGCACAAGGACAGTCCTCTCCTGCAGATTCCCTCAGTAACACGGACAGAGGCTCCTCTTGACATCCAGGAGCAATACAAATTGTAGGGGTTTGGGCACATATATCTATACCCCAAAAGCCTTTGTTCTCAAAAGTCTCTAGTCACTGAAACCAGCCAAAACCAGTTCTGCTCAGGCCTGGAGCACTTTGTTTACCAAGCTGCATCCTTCCTTTCAGAAAGAGGGGGTCTGCCATCAGACGCGTAGGAGGTGGAACCAGCATTCACCTTGCCAGGCACAGCCCTATTCAGGACAAGGAGCTACCCCTCCCCCGTACTCAATGCAGATCTCTCCATTCAACCCAGGTCTGACCCAACCTGCCTTGCCCCTCTAAACCCAGACAGCCAATACACATAACAGTAGAGCACACTGGAAAGCTTAGGCAAGAAAATACCTACTTTCTAAAAGTGGTATTTTCAAACACAGAATTTTAAAACCAACTTTGCTAAAAGATGTATTTTATTATTATGAGCTCAGGCATACTAAACTCGAATTTCTACCATGTTCCCTGGGACAGTTAGGACTATAAGATGTAATAGAAAACAAGAAACCCTGTTTTAACAATTGTAGGCTAATGTGGCCAAACAGAATCGTAATGGGCGGGGTAGGAGAAAAATGAGTGATTTTCCCTATGACAATTCACTCAAAGTGACCTATTCAGGCAGGCAAGGACTAAGCTATTCACATGGCAGAAAAATATATATAAAAAAATATATAAACAAATATAATACACAGGTCAAATTTTTGTTGGTTGCACCAAAGTTAAAACAATTTATTACCTCCCAGTATGGGTTACAATCTACACATCATAAAAACAATGAGATTAAAAACCACATGATGTGGTAAGACAATAAATGTATAGTAAAACAGAACAAAACAGTCGACGCGGCGTTTCGGTGTATTTCTAATTCTTCACACCTTCTTCAGGACTTTTTGTAAAATATTCATTCAGTATCTGGTTTGATACGGACAGTTTCATAAATTTTCTTTTCCTTTAAGCTTGAATTGCTTTGAGCTTGAGATGCTTTTACTAGTGTATCATGGGCTTCATATTAAATTGATGAGAGCCTACGTATACACGGAGGAGCCACCGTCATTGAGAAAGGATGGTCATCTTTTTCATATGATCTGTTTCTGTTTACTCTCCTCCGTGCGTCAGGACTTCATGTGGATTCGAAGAACTTCGAATCCACATGAAGTCCTGACGCACGGAGGAGCAGGGAGGCCGTATTTGGAATCAGAGACCAATTCATCAAAGTAAGAAGGTGAAGATTGATGCAACGAGATTTTCGTACCTTGGTCAAAACCTTTAATAACTTTCTGAAGAGTAAACAGAAACAGATCATATGAAAAAGATGACCATCCTTTCTCAATGACGGTGGCTCCTCCGTGTATACGTAGGCTCTCATCAATTTAATATGAAGCCCATGATACACTAGTAAAAGCATCTCAAGCTCAAAGCAATTCAAGCTTAAAGGAAAAGAAAATTTATGAAACTGTCCGTATCAAACCAGATACTGAATGAATATTTTACAAAAAGTCCTGAAGAAGGTGTGAAGAATTAGAAATACACCGAAACGCCGCGTCGACTGTTTTGTTCTGTTTTACTATACATTTATTGTCTTACCACATCATGTGGTTTTTAATCTCATTGTTTTTATGATGTGTAGATTGTAACCCATACTGGGAGGTAATAAATTGTTTTAACTTTGGTGCAACCAACAAAAATTTGACCTGTGTATTATATTTGTTTATATATTTTTTTATATATATTTTTCTGCCATGTGAATAGCTTAGTCCTTGCCTGCCTGAATAGGTCACTTTGAGTGAATTGTCATAGGGAAAATCACTCATTTTTCTCCTACCCCGCCCATTACGATTCTGTTTGGCCACATTAGCCTACAATTGTTAAAACAGGGTTTCTTGTTTTCTGATACATATACCCCCTTCCCTGTTATAGACATCAGGGGTACCTCCTTTTGTTGAACTCTATAAGATGTAATAGCCAGTCTGCCCATTCTAGCCTATGGAGAACAGGTTGTCTTGCAGCAGGGAAAAACAAAATGGAGGGTGATTTACTACCAGGACATGCTACACATATCAAGCCATGTCCTGCCTTACACACACAATGCACCTAGCTTAGGGGTGACTGACATGATGCTAAGGGAAGGTTCAGGGGCTGGGAAGTGTGAGCGCTTCACAGCCAAGATGGCAGTTCTAGGCTGCACACAGACACTGCAGTGGCAGGTCTGGGGTATAATTTACAAGCTGCTTCTGTGGGTGGCGCAAACCAGCGCTGCAGGCCCACCAGCAGCATGTGCGTTACCAGCCCTGGGCATACACAGGTCACACTACTAGGGACTGAACAGGTAACCCAAATAAGCCAATTAGGGATATACCAATTCACACAGTCATATTTACACAGGGGGAGCATATGCACTTTAGCACTGATCAGCAGTGGTAAAGTTCCCAGAGTCATGAAACCAACAACAACAGGTCAGAAAAAATACAAGAGGCAGGCAAAAAGTTTAGGGATGACCCTGCAAAATGGGCCATTTCCAACAATCATGAATTGATACATATATGCTTCCTTATGGCACTTTTTTTTGCTCATTCTGAATAAGTGGGCCATTATAGCCTTTGTCTATAGGCTGCAGTATCTGTTTTCTTTCTTAAGTTTCTCTGTAGGCTTTCCTTAAGAAAGGCAACACCAATACTTAAGAAGACTTGATAAATAAATAAAATAAATCAATAAGATATATATTGAAGTGCTCTGGAGTCCCCGCACGGGGGCGGGGCTGTTTAGTGCTTATGACTATCAATGGAAGGAAGTCCCCTATGAGAGCAAAAGGGGTTCTGATGGAGGAGGGACTACTGTGAATATACCACCCCATGTCTGCACGCCTTACTTTTGTGAACTCTCGTTTGAGGGAGGATGTGTGTACATGCATGCATGTGTGCGTATCCTAGATTGCTTGTCTGCCTGTGTGTACACACACCACAGAGTGTGCCTGTACGCAGAGCTGTGTATCTCTACATGTCTGAGTGGTACATGCATGCCTCTGCCGAAGTATGAGCCAGTCGTCGAGTGTGCGCTTGTGTCTGTGAGTAGCTGACTGCATTTCTGTATGCATGCCAGTGTACGTGTCCCAGCATGAGCATGTGCTGGCATGTACCTGTATGTGTGTGAACACGTGCACATATTTGCCTGTGCATGACGTGTGCAGTCCTGTGTGTGTGCATGACCTGGGTGTACATCCGATAATAACCTGTGCTTCATTTACAGGATGACACCCTTGTCCGCTGCTCCTTGTCCCCTTCAGAAGATACAGAGTTCACCTTTCCCATCCTTTTCCAGGATATTTATTACAAGGTGAGTGTCTGTAACACTGTGTCTGATGGCCCATACCTCTGGGTGTCTGTAACACTGTCTGATGGCTGCATACCTCTGGGTGTCTGTAACACTGACTGAGGGTGCATACCTCTGGGTGTCTCTAACACTGACTGAGGGTCCATACCTCTGGGTGTCTGTAACACTGTCTGATGGCTGCATACCTCTGGGTGTCTGTAACACTGACTGAGGGTGCATACCTCTGGGTGTCTCTAACACTTTTTTTTTTTTTTTTTTTTTTTTTTTTTTTAAACCTTTATTTGGAGACAAGAAGGTACAAGGGGAGTGTACATTCAAAACATACAGTCACAATCAGCCATTACAATGGTACGTCAGTGCCTAGAAAGCATACAAAAAATACATAAATAAGGAGACACAAGGAAGTACAGGGCAGGGCATCAGTCAATACCAGGAGCACCAACGAGGTGTGCAAGAGATATTAAAATACAGCGATCCAGCATGGGCAGGCAAGCCAATAAGGCAATGCAATATAAATACAGTACATCAGCGGATACCACATTAGCCAGAGGGGACACAAGTATGAGGAGCACTGAATAGAAGGGTGCCGCATAGGGATACAATCTGGATTCCCGTTAAACTACCTGTCCGAAGGCAGACTCCCACCCTCCCAAAGCTCGCAGGCATAGGAGACAGTCAGCTCCCCCCCCGATATCAAAAGAACAGCAGGTGTCGTGTGAAATCCCAGCCCACCACGTTGTCATCAGCCTATCCCCTCACGGTCCTCAAGGTCAGAATCAGAGTCCCGCGCCGCTCTGGTCAGGAGGTACACCTGGAGCGGACTCCAAAAATCCCTTGGTCTGCATCGAACAGGCATCAAGTCAGAATAGATGTTATACTGATCCTGACAGTAAATGAGGTCAGTCACCCAGTCTTGAAAGCGCGGCACTCTACCACGACCCCAGCAACAAGCAACCCTACGCTTAGCCAACAACAAGGCCACGTCAACAAATCTACGGTGAGGGGCAGGTACGTCTTTAGAAAAGCCAAGTAACATCACCAAGGGGTCAAACGCCACCCCATCCTCCGCCATAACCCGCAGGGCTTCATGAACCTGGGTCCAATATTCCGCAACCCCCGCACAGCTCCAAGCCAAATGCAAAAAATCAGCGCCTTCCGCTCGACATCTAGCACACCTATCATCCTCCGCCAAATGAAACCGCAGTTTCCTTGCCGGGGTATAGTAGTACCTCTGAACAAACTTATAGTGGATAATTTTAAGGCGACAACTAGAAGAGACATTGGCCGTAAGTCCGCAACAGTATTGCCACTGCTCGTCCGTGATAGGAGCACCCAATTCGGCAACCCACTGCTCGCGCACTCGATTGGTCGGGACCAATCGCTGTCGGCGAATAGCCCCGTATAACTTCGACACTAGGTGTCGCCCATCTGAAACCAACAGCACATGGAGGGGGAGGGTTACCCCCGGCTCCGAAGGGTAGTCCGGCAGCAGAGCACGCATGCCCTGCCGCAGGCGAACAAAGTAGAACAGGTCCAGAGGGGAGCAAGCAGCCGAACCGAAGAAATGAGCCTGCGTTCGGAAGGCACCTTCATGAAACAAGTCGCCCCACGTGAGGACACCTAGCCGCTTGCACATTCGCTGAAACCCCGTCTCCAACAACAGCGACAGATCCGGATGATAAGCCAGAGGCAAGGCCGGCGAGTAGAGGAAGGAAACGTCTAGCAAACGAGCCATCCGCTTCCAAGCATCCACCGTGCATGTCACCGTCGTGCGGGGTGTTTCCACATCTGACACCTTGCCCAAGATCATCCCCTCCAGTGGGAGCGGGTGGGCGACCCAATGCTCAGCAGCAATCTGGGGCATGAATGGCGTGGGGCGCATCCAATGATAGGCATAATGCGCCTGAGCGCTGAGATAATAGAGTTCAAAGTCAGGGACGTCGAAACCGCCATCAGCGTAAGGCAATGTAAGGGTAGCCCAGGCCACACGCGGCTGCTTGCCCCCCCAGAACAATCGCAGAAGCTCAGAGCGAAGTCTACGAAAGAAATAAGCACCAGGATGATATGGGAGGTTCTGAAAAAGATAAAGAAAGCGGGGCAGAACCACCATCTTGATAAGAGACGCCCTGCCGGCCATGGAGAGAGGTAAAGACATCCATCTAGTGACATCATCCGCCAATTTAGTAATGGCCACACCATAGTTGAGCCGAACCGCGTCTCCCCTATCCAAGGACACAACAATACCGAGATACCGCAACTCCGAGTCACACCATTCCAAAGGGTAGTCAAGGGGAAACCTAGCCACCGCAGCCGTAAGGGGGAAAAATTGAGATTTCCGCCAGTTGATATGAACCCCGGATACGCCTCCAAAAGCGACCAGCTCCCGCAGGAGCGAATTAAGGTTGTTCTCAGGGTCCTTGACATAGAGTGTGACGTCATCGGCGTATAAAGAAATGCCGACCTGCCGCTGAAGACAGTTAAAGGCGCTCTGCTGATGAAACTGACGTATCCTACAGGCTAACGGCTCAATGGCGATAGCAAACAAGAGGGGTGAGAGGGGGCAGCCCTGTCGGGTCCCTCTCGAGAGAGGGAACGAGGGGGACAGCACCCCATTCACTACCACCCTCGCCATCGGATCAGTATATAAAAGCTTAACCCAAGAGATGAAAATCCTGGGGAACCCCATCCGACAAAGAACATCAATAAGGTAGCCCCACTCGACAGAGTCAAACGCCTTAGTGGCATCAAGAAAGATAGCGGCAACCGGGACAGTGGGATCGATGGTCGACACAAGCGAAAACAAAGTGCGAAGATTGTGAGAGGTGGCGCGACCGGGCACAAAACCCGACTGATCCGGCAACACGATAACGGGCATGAGTTCGGCTAATCTCACCGCCAAGACCTTCGCGAGAATTTTTACATCGCAGTTGAGCAATGAGAGGGGTCTGTAGGAGCCCACATCCAGTGGATCCTTACCCGGCTTGAGCAGCGACGTGATGGCGACCTCCCGCATGGAGCCCGGTAGACGTCCCTCCTCCAGAGACTCCTCGAACACCTCACGGAGCACAGGGGCCATGACGTCAATATAACACTTATAAAATTCAGCCGGAAGGCCATCCAGCCCGGCGGCCTTCCCATTAGAAAGAGACATGATGGCATTCCTAACCTCCTCCACCTCCAGGGGCCTGCCTAAGAACTCCCGATGACCATCCGATAGCCAACAAAGCGCCAACTCATCGAGGAACCCTCCGTATCGAGTCTCACCCGTCTGCTGTGTCGTGTAGAGGTGTGCATAGTGGTCAATAAAAGTGCGTTGAATCTCCGAGGTGTCCCGACAGCGAGTGCCATCCGGGGACACCAATTCCAACACGTCCGACCCATGCCTAGGATGTCTAGTAAGAGCAGCGAGGACCTTGCCGGGCCGCTCCCCTTCGCAGTATCGCCTCGCCGTCCAGTATTTCCCCCTGTGCTTAGCCTCACGAGCAGCCTCCTCCTCATACTCGGAGAGCTTAGTGCGGAATTGTGCCAAGAGATCGGGGTCCGAAGTCACCCGCATCCTGCGCTCCAAGTCTCGCAAGTCAGCCTCCAGCCTCTCGAGGGTCCGAACGATCAGACGGAGTACGCCACAGCTTTTGGAAATAGTGACACCCCGGATCGTGACCTTGAATGCCTCCCAAATGACCTCAATGCTCTCCACAGAGCCCTTGTTTCTAGGGAAGAACGCCTCCACCTCCACACCAAGTTCCTCCTTGAACACCGGGTCAAGCAAAGCACTCGGAAACAAACGCCAAGGCGGGCGCGGCCTGTGCAACCCGGGGACGGACAAATCAACCTTCACCGGACAGTGGTCTGAAAACGTCCTAGCTAAATGTGCGGCCCCCTTCAGGCCAGCCACCAACCCTCTAGAGAGAAATACATAGTCCAGTCTTGCCCATGACCGAGCATGTGTAGTGTAATGGGTGCCCTCCCTAGTGGCAGGGTGGGTGTACCTCCAACTGTCAACCATCCCAGCCTCCTCCACTATCCCCCGCAGCACATCCCTAGCCTGTACATTGTACTGAGGGCTGCCCTCAGATCTGTCCAACTGGGCCTGAAATGCAAAATTGAAGTCCCCCCCCCACACAATGTGAGTAGCATCCACAGCAAGAACATGACCCCACAGAGTAACGAAAAAGATTGGCGTATCAACATTGGGAGCATAGCAATTAACAAACAGTATAGTGTTCTGCCCGAGCCGTCCCCACAGCAGCACATAGCGCCCCTCAGGGTCCCCCAAAGATCCAAGTTCCTGAAATGCAAGCGACCTCTTAACAAGGGTGACAACCCCACGTGCATATGAAGAGTATGAAGCAAAACCCCTGGCCGCAGCCCACCTTCCGCCGAAAGTGGGGGAGGGAGCGGGGCGCAGGTGCGTCTCCTGGAGAAAAGCAACATGAATAGCATGCCTGTCCAAATACTGTATCACATTACGACACTTCCTGGCATCATTAAGGCCCCGTACATTCCAGGACAAAATTGAGATCTGATCTAGAACAGCAGTCGACATCACATAACGTAAGGGCCCCACAGGACCCAATAACCAAATACAGGGCATCCAACTCCCAGCAACAGCCAACGATAGGTCCGCGCCCCAAGGCACGGGACGACCTCCACATACACTCCATACACTTCCCAATCATCTCCAGAACAACCAAACAAGAACACAACAACTCCCCCCAAATCGACCCATCCATGTAGCAAGCACTCAGGGCAATCTACGCGCCACTCGCCGCCCAGCCATACCACGTGACCCACAACTCGCACATGTGCTACGCACGCAGAATGCGTCCCGGCACGTGGCAGCCCAAAATGGCGGCCAGCGCACTCGGGCCCAGAATGGACGAGAGCTCGGATCCCAGAACCCATCACATAAGTTAGGAAAGTGAAACAGCCCGGATAGCGGGCGCAGCGAGATTTCCGTGCACTCAAACAACAGTAGCAGCTACCAAAACGGTCCAAGCAAACAGTCATGGATAGCGACAACCCCCCCCCATCCACCCACCTGACACCGCCCCAACTATCAGGCCGCATACACCCCCCCCCCCCATCCCTCAGCACACATCCAGTCAACCAACATAAGACTAGAATCCAAACAAAAGGTAACCATGGGGCACACCCTCCGGGGAACCTTCCAGAGGTGCACGACGCCACTCCCTCACGCCACGCCAGTGTCCGCGCCAACGAGTATCAGGCGGCCCCAGGCGCAGCACGGGGGGGTGGGTGCCCAGAGCGCGACATCCCAGAACACCATCCCGCGGTGCCATCCCAACCCCACGTAGCCAGCAAATCAACGCACCCACTCATCGTAATACAAGCACAACCCACGCACCAGCAGAAAACGGACAATAGCTAGGCCGCAAATACTGAGCAGGCAGCCAGCAGGTCTCAATACAAAAGTCACACGTCCACAATACTACAAGAACCGGAAGAAAGATACACATAGTCCAAAGTCACCAGAATCAGGCGACCTCCTCCTCAGCAGCCGATTGTTCACCCTCCGGATCACGATCGTCACCACGATCCGCAGCAGCGCGCTCGCGCTGGAGGCGCTTCGCAAAGTCCTCAGCGTGCTGTGGGTTGGTGAAAAAATGTTGTTTAGCCTGATGCGTCACTCTAAGTTTAGCCGGATAAAGCAAGGCGTAGTCCACTTGAAGGTCCCGAAGCTTCCTTTTCACCCCCAAAAACTTCCGACGCTGGTCCTGCACCATCGGTGTGAAGTCGGGGTACATGGTAAAAGACACCCCTTCGAAGGAGAGAGCCCTGTTAGTGCGGGCGGCCTGAAGAGCAGCGTCTCGATCACGATAATTCAAGAGGCGCGCAATGATGGGACGCGGTGCAGCCCCCGAGGCCGGACGAGGTCCCAACGTCCGATGCGCTCTCTCGACGATGAACTGGGACGAGAAAACTTCCGTCCCAATGGCGCCCACCAGTAGCCTCTCCACATAAGTCTCCATTTTGCCCACATTCGTGGACTCCGGCACACCTACTATGCGCACGTTGTTGCGCCTGCTCCTCGCCTCCAACTCCTCGTTCTTGGCGGCAATAACACGCAAAATGTTGTCCATTCTCGCCAGCTGGGTGGTATGGGTGGCCGTCGTGTCATCCTGGTCCGAAATGCGCTGTTCTGCCGCCGTCAAGCGCTCCTCATGCACGTCCAATTTCTGGACGACCGCATCCATGCGCGACGAAATCTTGTCCACTTTGTCCACTATAGTGGCGAACCCCTGCCTCATCTCCTGCATCATTTGGGCAAAGTCCGGCGGAGGAGGGTGCGGGACACTCTCAGCGACATTCGGGGGGGGGGACCGCGAGGCCCCAGCTTCCTGGAGCGAACGCGTCCCACGTTTGGCCCCACCAGAGTCAAAGGACAGTTTAGACTGTTTAGTGTCCGGCTTCCCCATAACGGTGGTACAGAAGGGAAACGAGGCAAATGGGAATCAGGATACAGTTCGGCCAAGGGACCCGGCCAAGCAATAAGCGGCTCGAGCCGTGGGGGCACGAGCAGGCCAGCGCGCCCCGCCACTCCCACCGAAGAGTAAAGGCCGTCGCCGTTCCCAGCCCAAGGAGGGCAAACCTTCAAAATCCAAGTGTTAAATCCGTTGTACCTCCGCGGGTGATGGTATCTGGGCTGGCAGGCAGGAGAGCCAAGAGAGAAGTTCGCCAGCAGGGGAGAGCCAAGCGTCTCGCCCGGCCAGCGTATGAACCTGGCGGAGAAGGGCGGAGCTAGGCCTACACCCCACGTGCAGAGCCCCGGACTGGCATGAACAGTGACGCCGGGCAAGAGGGCATCAGATCTCCAGAGCACGAGTCGGAGAAACCTTTGGGCCCCGTAACTTCGGCCAGCAACCTCCGAGCGGCGTAGGAGTTGGACCGTGGGTGGACAGCCGATAACCCAGCCGAGCCGTGGGGTCAGTTCAAGGCGCAGCGATGGTAATCAGGATACCTAGGCGGATAATAGCTCCGGGCAGCGGGAGCCTCACGACAGTGCGGCCATCTAGCGCCCCGTGGGTGTCTCTAACACTGACTGAGGGTGCATACCCCTGGGTGTCTGTAACACAGACTGAGGGTGCATACCTCTGGGAGCCTGTAACACTGACTGAGGCTGCATACCTCTGGGTGTCTGTAACACTGACTGAGGGTGCATACCTCTGGGTGTCTGTAACACTGTCTGATGGCTGCATACCTCTGGGTGTCTGTAACACTGACTGAGGGTGCATACCTCTGGGAGTCTGTAACACTGACTGAGGCTGCATACCTCTGGGAGTCTGTAACACTGTCTGATGGCTGCATACCTCTGGGTGTCTGTAACACTGACTGAGGGTGCATACCTCTGGGAGTCTGTAACACTGTCTGATGGCTGCATACCTCTGGGTGTCTGTAACACTGACTGAGGGTGCATACCTCTGGGAGTCTGTAACACTGACTGAGGGTGCATACCTCTGGGTGTCTGTAACACTGTCTGATGGCTGCATACCTCTGGGTGTCTGTAACACTGACTGAGGGTGCATACCTCTGGGAGTCTGTAACACTGACTGAGGGTGCATACCTCTGGGTGTCTGGAACACTGACTGAGGGTCTATACCTCTGGGTGTCTGTAACACTGACTGAGTGTGCATACCTCTGGGTGTCTGCAACACTGACTGAGGCTGCAAACCTCTGGGAGTCTGTAACACTGACTGAGAGTGCATACCTCTGGGTGTCGGTAACACTGTGTCTGATGGCCCATACCTCTGGGTGTCTGTAACACTGACTGAGGCTGCAAACCTCTGGGAGTCTGTAACACTGACTGAGGCTGCATACCTCTGGGTGCCTGTAACACTGTGGCTGATGGCCCATACCTCTGGGTGTCTGTAACACTGACTGAGGCTGCATACCTCTGGGTGTCTGTTACACTGACTGAGGGTGCATACCTCTGGGTGTCTGGAACACTGACTGAGGGTGCATACCTCTGGGTGTCCGTAACACTGACTGAGGGTGCATACCTCTGGGTGTCTGTAACACTGACTGAGGGTGCATACCTCTGGGAGTCTGTAACACTGACTGAGGGTGCATACCTCTGGGTGTCTGTAACACAGACTGAGGGTGAATACCTCTGGGTGTCTGTAACACAGACTGAGGGTGCATACCTCTGGGTGCCTGTAACACTGACTGAGGCTGCATACCTCTGGGTGTCTGTAACACTGACTGAGGGTGCATACCTCTGGGTGTCTGTAACACAGACTGAGGGTCCATACCTCTGGGTGTCTGTAACACTGACTGAGGGTGCATACCTCTGGGTGTCTGTAACACTGTCTGATGGCTGCATACCTCTGGGTGTCTGCAACACTGACTGAGGGTGCATACCTCTGGGTGTCTGTAACACTGACTGAGGCTGCATACCTCTGGGTGTCTGCAACACTGACTGAGGGTGCATACCTCTGGGTGTCTGTAACACTGTCTGATGGCTGCATACCTCTGGGTGTCTGCAACACTGACTGAGGGTGCATACCTCTGGGTGTCTGTTACACTGACTGAGGCTGCATACCTCTGGGTGTCTGTAACACTGACTGAGGGTGCATACCTCTGGGTGCCTGTAACACTGACCGAGGCTGCATACCTCTGGGTGTCTGTAACACTGACTGAGGGTGCATACCTCTGGGTGTCTGTAACACAGACTGAGGGTGCATACCTCTGGGAGTCTGTAACACTGACTGAGGGTGCATACCTCTGGGTGTCTGTAACACTGACTGAGGCTGCATACCTCTGGGTGTCTGTAACACTGACTGAGGGTGCATACCTCTGGGTGTCTGTAACACAGACTGAGGGTGCATACCTCTGGGTGTCTGTTACACTGACTGAGGGTGCATACCTCTGGGTGCCTGTAACACTGACTGAGGCTGCATACCTCTGGGTGTCTGTAACACTGACTGAGGGTGCATACCTCTGGGTGTCTGTAACACAGACTGAGGGTGCATACCTCTGGGAGTCTGTAACACTGACTGATGCTGCATACCTCTGGGAGACTGTAACACTGACTGAGGCTGCATACCTCTGGGTGTCTGTAACACTGACTGAGGGTGCATACCTCTGGGTGTCTGTAACACTGACTGAGGGTGGATACCTCTGGGAGTCTGTAACACTGACTGAGGCTGCATACCTCTGGGTGTCTGTAACACTGACTGAGGCTGCATACCTCTGGGTGTCTGTAACACTGTCTGATGGCTGCATACCTCTGGGTGTCTGAACACTGACTGAGGGTGCATACCTCTGGGAGTCTGTAACACTGACTGAGGGTGCATACCTCTGGGTGTCTGTAACACTGTGTCTGATGGCCCATACCTCTGGGAGTCTGTAACACTGACTGAGGCTGCATACCTCTGGGAGTCTGTAACACTGACTGAGGCTGCATACCTCTGGGTGTCTGTAACACTGTCTGATGGCTGCATACCTCTGGGTGTCTGTAACACTGACTGAGGGTGCATACCTCTGGGTGTCTGTAACACTGTCTGATGGCTGCATACCTCTGGGTGTCTGTAACACTGACTGAGGGTGCATACCTCTGGGTGTCTGTAACACTGACTGAGGCTGCATACCTCTGGGAGTCTGTAACACTGACTGAGGCTGCATACCTCTGGGAGTCTGTAACACTGTCTGATGGCTGCATACCTCTGGGTGTCTGTAACACTGACTGATGCTCCATCCATACCTCTGGGTGTCTGTAACACTGACTGAGGCTCCATACCTCTGGGAGTCTGTAACACTGTCTTCGGGTGCATACCTCTGGGAGTCTGTAACACTGACTGAGGGTGCATACCTCGGGGAGTCTGTAACACTGACTGAGGGTGCATACCTCTGGGAGTCTGTAATACTGACTGAGGCTGCATACCTCTGGGTGTCTGTAACACTGACTGAGGCTGCATACCTCTGGGTGTCTGTAACACTGTGGCTGATGGCCCATACCTCTGGGTGTCTTTAACACTGACTGAGGCTGTATACCTCTGGGTGTCTGTAACACTGACTGAGGGTGCATACCTCTGGGAGTCTGTAACACTGACTGAGGGTGCATACCTCTGGTAGTCTGTAACACTGACTGAGGCTGCATACCTCTGGGAGTCTGTAACACTGACTGATGCTGCATACCTCTGGGAGTCTGTAACACTGACTGAGGCTGCATACCTCTGGGAGTCTGTAACACTGACTGAGGGTGCATACCTCTGAGTGTCTGTAACACTGACTGAGGGTGCATACCTCTGAGTGTCTGTAACACTGACTGAGGGTGCATACCTCTGGGTGTCCGTAACACTGACTGAGGGTGCATACCTCTGGGTGTCTGTAACACTGTGTCTGATGGCCCATACCTCTGGGAGTCTGTAACACTGAGGCTGCATACCTCTGGGAGTCTGTAACACTGACTGAGGGTGCATACCTCTGGGTGTCTGTAACACTGAGGCTGCATACCTCTGGGAGTCTGTAACACTGACTGAGGGTGCATACCTCTGGGTGTCTGTAACACTGACTAAGGGTGCATACCTCTGGGTGTCTGTAACACTGACTGAGGGTGCATACCTCTGGGTGTCCGTAACACTGACTGAGGGTGCATACCTCTGGGTGTCTGTAACACTGACTGAGGGTGCATACCTCTGGGTGTCTGTAACACTGACTGAGGGTGCATAACTCTGGGTGTCTGTAACACTGACTGAGGGTGCATACCTTTGGGTGTCTGTAACACTGAGGCTGCATACCTCTGGGAGTATGTAACACTGACTGAGGGTGCATACCTCTGGGTGTCTGTAACACTGACTGAGGGTGCATACCTCTGGGTGTCTGTAACACTGACTGAGGGTGCATACCTCTGGGTGTCTGTAACACTGACTGAGGGTGCATACCTCTGGGTGTCTGTACCACTGACTGATGGTGCATACCTCTGGGTGTCCGTAACACTGACTGAGGGTGCATACCTCTGGGTGTCTGTAACACTGTGTCTGATGGCCCATACCTCTGGGAGTCTGTAACACTGACTGAGGGTGCATACCTCTGGGTGTCTGTAACACTGACTGAGGGTGCATACCTCTGGGTGTCTGTAACACTGACTGAGGGTGCATACCTCTGGGTGTCTGTAACACTGAGGCTGCATACCTCTGGGAGTCTGTAACACTGACTGAGGGTGCATACCTCTGGGAGTCGGTAACACTGACTGAGGCTGCACACCTCTGGGAGTCTGTAACACTGACTGAGGGTGCATACCTCTGGGTGTCTATAACACTGACTGAGGCTGCATACCTCTGGGTGTCTGTTACACTGACTGAGGGTGCATACCTCTGGGTGTCTGTAACACTGACTGAGGCTGCATACCTCTGGGTGTCTGTAACACAGACTGAGGGTGCATACCTCTGGGTGTCTGTAACACTGACTGAGGCTGCATGTAGGAGAGTAGGGTCTGCAATCCTATGATCACCCAGATTTTGTTGCTTTTGTTTCACTGGTTTACGACTTTCTCTGGCTGTGGGCCTGCTAATCAGACCCACAGCCTGGCTGTTCTCTTTCTAAATTACGATATGTACCCTAGGTGCATTTACCAATTGGTACTGGGCCACCTTATCAGACCCCGTAACGCAGGGCATAGGTGTACCCAGGGCCGCCAGGGGCTGCAGCATGTATTATGCCACCCCTGGCTGGCCTCTTAAATTTGACACAACTGGCTGCACGACAGCTGGGGCGAAGACGTGTAACCACCCTTCGCTTTAGGTATAGTAGCCCTATATCTAACCATACACTGGACACCCGAGTCCCTATCAGTCACTCCTATGGCAGGCCTTATCAATCCTGAAGGCAGAGTGCGTGGGCTCGTGTGAGCTAGGTTCAGGCCCGAGCCGATCCCGGCTGCAGCTTGCGGAATCAAGACCCAATAGCTGTTCCATGATAACGCGTACCATATCGGTAACTCCGGTATCGCGTTATCAAAGCATGTCGAGTAAGGTGTCATACGAATCGGGGTGCTGCCCTCTCACCAATTCTGGCGATGGGGTTAGTATCCCACCCTTCTAGAGGGACACGACATGTAAGTAACTGTGAACCCCGGTTAAAGTTAACTGAAGCCTCAGCTCCACAAAATGGATGCTGCCACCACAGACACAAGTCTGACCTCCTGCTGCTGGGAGTCCTTCCAGCGAGGAGCACATGGACAAAGGGTTTCCTGTCGAGGGCGCTGTTCGCACCGTCCCAGACAGGGTTTGTGTATTCTGGGTAGGTAGGGCTTTGGCGAGAAGGTGACTGCGGAGTGGCACCCCGGTGCTCACTACGCATCTGCCGGTTAGAACCAGTTCCAGGGGCGACAGCCCTGGCCTGGGGAAAGCCGGCAGGGGAGAGGGGCGTAACTACCCCCCTTCCTGGTCCCACCCTTAGGGCAGGACCTAGTCATGTACCCACCCCTTTCTTTAGGATAAAGACCGGAGCGGGGACCCTTCCAAATTAGATCATCTTTGAATCAAGAACTACTTTCTACGAAAGGACACTCAAGACTCTTCTCAAGATTTCTCCCTTGTGACTAAGGAGTAGTCACCCTGCATCAGCGGGCACCATCTAAGAACTCTGCGGTTTGCTGCAAGTCCTTCCTCAAGGATCCGACGGCCCAGCTCGACGAGAACCGGCTTCCCTGGCACCTCTGACCTCTACCCACGTCATCAGCTCAGCTGTGATCTGTGGGTGCGACGAGACCTCGAGGGACCGGCCATCATCAGAACCTGCACGCTCTTAAAAACCAGCACGACCATCGAGGTAACTCTCTGGTGAGTGCTCCGGGGGTCCGAGAAGCCCCGACCCTGAGCCGCTCTAGCACCGAAGTGCAGTCTCCCAGCATCTCCACGATCTGCGCGGGGCCCTTCTGCTCGCTGCTCAGCACGTTGTCTGGTCACTCGCCGCTGGCTTGTGCCTTTCTGTGACGACATCCGAGAATCATCACTGCTGGTCTGGTTGCTCCAGACTGGCCCTTGCTTCCATCTTTGCGAGAAGCACCCCGGACCCTCCTGGTCCACTCAAGACGCCATCTTAGGCCCACCCCGTGGCCCTGAGATCTGCCAAGGCTTGTTGCCCCATCCTGGGCCCAGCGACGCCGACAGCATCATCCTTCGTGGGACAGCTCGCACCTCCACCGTGGTCGCCGACAACGCCTCCTGGTCCGTGAGACTGCAGAGCCTAGCGTCGCCCACTCACCTAGTCGAGGTGACGGCCAACCGGTGCCTTCCTGGTACCCTCTGACTACTGGCTAGTAGTACGAACTTGGTCCCCTCTGCTTTCAGGTTTCATCAATCTCCGATCCAGGCTTGGATCTCTACGAACTATTCAGCACTGGTCGCCGGCCAGCAACTCCTCTCTTCCGGCTCCTGGCTCGTCAGCGAAGACCCCGACGCCTGTAAGACTTGTGCAGCCGCAGCCCTCGTGGCTAGGTAACTCGGCATTTCGGTGCCTGCATAGCCTCCTTACTCTAGGGTCCCGAGTCCCTCGCTTCCGACTTGCCTTATCGGGTCCGCCCGAGACCTTAACCTTTCCGTGTCCTCGGACACTTGTTTTAATTGTGCACTTGAAGTATTTGCTAAAGAGATTTGGTTTGTGCTTAGTACCCTGTCCTCATAAAGAGTACAGGGCTGTTGTGATTCTTAATAAATATCCTGTTTATTTTCATAACACTTGTGTGGTGTCCTTTCACTGGGTGTTCAAGGGGTACACGTGTGGTAAACAGCTGGCTTAACACGCCCTCTCGAGTCTTTAGCCTTAGACTGCTCGTATCCACGCTACTAGGATAGCTGGTCTATAGGTTGACTTACAACCAAACACCATAAGGGTCGTTGGAACGATACATAGCGGTCGCTAGAATAGCGAACGTTGCATATCGGGCCAACTTCTCACACTGCATACCTCTGGGTGTCTGTTACACTGACTGAGGGTGCATACCTCTGGGTGTCTGTTACACTGACTGAGGCTGCATACCTCTGGGTGTCTGTAACACAGACTGAGGGTGCATACCTCTGGGTGTCTGTTACACTGACTGAGGGTGCATACCTCTGGGTGTCTGTTACACTGACTGAGGCTGCATACCTCTGGGTGTCTGTAACACAGACTGAGGGTGCATACCTCTGGGTGTCTATAACACTGACTGAGGCTGCATACCTCTGGGTGTCTGTTACACTGACTGAGGGTGCATACCTCTGGGTGTCTGTTACACTGACTGAGGCTGCATACCTCTGGGTGTCTGTAACACAGACTGAGGGTGCATACCTCTGGGTGTCTGTTACACTGACTGAGGGTGCATACCTCTGGGTGTCTGTTACACTGACTGAGGCTGCATACCTCTGGGTGTCTGTAACACAGACTGAGGGTGCATACCTCTGGGTGTCTGTAACACTGACTGAGGCTGCATACCTCTGGGAGTCTGTAACACTGACTGAGGCTGCATACCTCTGGGTGTCTGTTACACTGACTGAGGCTGCATACCTCTGGGTGTCTGTTACACTGACTGAGGCTGCATACCTCTGGGTGTCTGTTACACTGACTGAGGCTGCATACCTCTGGGTGTCTGTAACACAGACTGAGGGTGCATACCTCTGGGTGTCTGTTACACTGACTGAGGGTGCATACCTCTGGGTGTCTGTAACACAGACTGAGGGTGCATACCTCTGGGTGTCTGTTACACTGACTGAGGCTGCATACCTCTGGGTGTCTGTTACACTGACTGAGGCTGCATACCTCTGGGTGCCTGTAACACAGACTGAGGGTGCATACCTCTGGGTGTCTGTTACACTGACTGAGGGTGCATACCTCTGGGTGTCTGTTACACTGACTGAGGGTGCATACCTCTGGGTGTCTGTTACACTGACTGAGGCTGCATACCTCTGGGTGTCTGTAACACTGTCTGATGGCTGCATACCTCTGGGTGTCTGTAACACTGACTGAGGGTGCATACCTCTGTGTGTCTGTAACACTGACTGAGGCTCCATACCTCTGGGTGTCTGTAACACTGACTGAGGCTCCATACCTCTGGGAGTCTGTAACACTGACTTAGGGTGCATACCTCTGGGAGTCTGTAATACTGACTGAGGCTGCATACCTCTGGGTGTCTGTAACACTGACTGAGGCTGCATACCTCTGGGTGTCTGTAACACTGTGGCTGATGGCCCATACCTCTGGGAGTCTGTAACACTGACTTAGGGTGCATACCTCTGGGTGTCTGTAACACTGACTGAGGGTGCATACCTCTGGGAGACTGTAACACTGACTGAGGCTGCATACCTCTGGGAGTCTGTAACACTGACTGAGGGTGCATATCTTGGGGAGTCTGTAACACTGACTGAAGGTGCATACCTCTGGGAGTCTGTAATACTGACTGAGGCTGCATACCTCTGGGTGTCTGTAACACTGACTGAGGCTGCATACCTCTGGGTGTCTGTAACACTGTGGCTGATGGCCCATACCTCTGGGTGTCTGTAACACTGACTGAGGCTGTATACATCTGCGTGTCTGTAACACTGACTGAGGGTGCATACCTCTGGGAGTCTGTAACACTGACTGAGGGTGCATACCTCTGGTAGTCTGTAACACTGACTGAGGCTGCATACCTCTGGGAGTCTGTAACACTGACTGAGGCTGCATACCTCTGGGAGTATGTAACACTGACTGAGGGTGCATACCTCTGGGTGTCTGTAACACTGACTGAGGGTGCATACCTCTGAGTGTCTGTAACACTGACTGAGGGTGCATACCTCTGGGTGTCTGTAACACTGACTGAGGGTGCATACCTCTGGGTGTCTGTAACACTGACTGAGGGTGCATACCTCTGGGTGTCTGTACCACTGACTGATGGTGCATACCTCTGGGTGTCCGTAACACTGACTGAGGGTGCATACCTCTGGGTGTCTGTAACACTGTGTCTGATGGCCCATACCTCTGGGAGTCTGTAACACTGACTGAGGGTGCATACCTCTGGGTGTCTGTAACACTGACTGAGGGTGCATACCTCTGGGTGTCTGTAACACTGACTGAGGGTGCATACCTCTGGGTGTCTGTAACACTGAGGCTGCATACCTCTGGGAGTCTGTAACACTGACTGAGGGTGCATACCTCTGGGAGTCTGTAACACTGACTGAGGCTGCATACCTCTGGGAGTCTGTAACACTGACTGAGGGTGCATACCTCTGGGTGTCTATAACACTGACTGAGGCTGCATACCTCTGGGTGTCTGTTACTGACTGAGGGTGCATACCTCTGGGTGTCTGTAACACTGACTGAGGCTGCATACCTCTGGGTGTCTGTAACACAGACTGAGGGTGCATACCTCTGGGTGTCTGTTACACTGACTGAGGGTGCATACCTCTGGGTGTCTGTTACACTGACTGAGGCTGCATACCTCTGGGTGTCTGTAACACAGACTGAGGGTGCATACCTCTGGGTGTCTGTTACACTGACTGAGGGTGCATACCTCTGGGTGTCTGTTACACTGACTGAGGCTGCATACCTCTGGGTGTCTGTAACACAGACTGAGGGTGCATACCTCTGGGTGTCTGTAACAGTGACTGAGGCTGCATACCTCTGGGTGTCTGTTACACTGACTGAGGGTGCATACCTCTGGGTGTCTGTTACACTGACTGAGGCTGCATACCTCTGGGTGTCTGTAACACAGACTGAGGGTGCATACCTCTGGGTGTCTGTTACACTGACTGAGGGTGCATACCTCTGGGTGTCTGTTACACTGACTGAGGCTGCATACCTCTGGGTGTCTGTAACACAGACTGAGGGTGCATACCTCTGGGTGTCTGTAACACTGACTGAGGCTGCATACCTCTGGGAGTCTGTAACACTGACTGAGGCTGCATACCTCTGGGTGTCTGTTACACTGACTGAGGCTGCATACCTCTGGGTGTCTGTTACACTGACTGAGGCTGCATACCTCTGGGTGTCTGTAACACAGACTGAGGGTGCATACCTCTGGGTGTCTGTTACACTGACTGAGGGTGCATACCTCTGGGTGTCTGTAACACAGACTGAGGGTGCATACCTCTGGGTGTCTGTTACACTGACTGAGGCTGCATACCTCTGGGTGTCTGTTACACTGACTGAGGCTGCATACCTCTGGGTGCCTGTAACACTGACTGAGGGTGCATACCTCTGGGTGTCTGTTACACTGACTGAGGGTGCATACCTCTGGGTGTCTGTTACACTGACTGAGGCTGCATACCTCTGGGTGTCTGTAACACAGACTGAGGGTGAATACCTCTGGGTGCCTGTAACACTGACTGAGGGTGCATACCTCTGGGTGTCTGTTACACTGACTGAGGGTGCATACCTCTGGGTGTCTGTTACACTGACTGAGGGTGCATACCTCTGGGTGTCTGTTACACTGACTGAGGCTGCATACCTCTGGGTGTCTGTAACACAGACTGAGGGTGCATACCTCTGGGTGTCTGTAACACTGACTGAGGGTGCATACCTCTGGGAGACTGTAACACTGACTGAGGGTGCATACCTCTGGGAGTCTGTAACACTGACTGAGGCTGCATACCTCTGGGAGTCTGTAACACTGACTGAGGCTGCATACCTCTGGGAGTCTGTTACACTTGCTGAGGCTGCATACCTCTGGGTGTCTGTAACACTGACTGAGGGTGCATACCTCTGGGTGTCTGTAACACTGACAGAGGGTGCATACCTCTGGGAGTCTGTAACACTGACTGAGGGTGCATACCTCTGGGAGTCTGTAACACTGACTGAGGCTGCATACCTCTGGGAGTCTGTAACACTGACTGAGGGTGCATACCTCTGGGTGTCTGTAACACTGTCTGATGGCTGCATACCTCTGGGTGTCTGCAACACTGACTGAGGGTGCATACCTCTGGGTGTCTGCAACACTGACTGAGGCTGCATACCTCTGGGTGTCTGCAACACTGACTGAGGGTGCATACCTCGGGGAGTCTGTAACACTGACTGATGCTGCATACCTCTGGGTGTCTGTAACACAGACTGAGGGTGCATACCTCTGGGTGTCTGTAACACTGACTGAGGGTGCATACCTCTGGGTGTCTGTAACACTGTCTGATGGCTGCATACCTCTGGGTGTCTGCAACACTGACTGAGGGTGCATACCTCTGGGTGTCTGTTACACTGACTGAGGCTGCATACCTCTGGGTGTCTGTAACACAGACTGAGGCTGCATACTCTGGGTGTCTGTAACACAGACTGAGGGTGCATACCTCTGGGTGTCTGTAACACTGACTGAGGGTGCATACCTCTGGGAGTCTGTAACACTGACTGAAGGTGCATACCTCTGGATGTCTGTTACACTGACTGAGGCTTCATACCTCTGGGCGTCTGTTACACTGACTTAGGCTGCATACCTCTGGGTGTCTGTAACACAGACTGAGGGTGCATACCTCTGGGTGTCTGTAACACTGACTGAGGGTGCCTACCTCTGGGAGTCTGTAACACTGACTGAGGGTGCATACCTCTGGGAGTCTGTAACACTGACTGAGGCTGCATACCTCTGGGAGTCTGTAACACTGACTGAGGCTGCATACCTCTGGGAGTCTGTTACACTGACTGAGGCTGCATACCTCTGGGTGTCTGTAACACAGACTGAGGGTGCATACCTCTGGGTGTCTGTAACACTGACTGAGGGTGCATACCTCTGGGAGTCTGTAACACTGACTGAGGGTGCATACCTCTGGGTGTCTGTAACACTGTCTGATGGCTGCATACCTCTGGGTGTCTGTAACACTGACTGAGGCTGCATACCTCTGGGTGTCTGTAACACAGACTGAGGGTGCATACCTCTGGGTGTCTGTAACACTGACTGAGGGTGCCTACCTCTGGGAGTCTGTAACACTGACTGAGGGTGCATACCTCTGGGAGTCTGTAACACAGACTGAGGGTGAATACCTCTGGGTGCCTGTAACACTGACTGAGGCTGCATACCTCTGGGAGTCTGTTACACTGACTGAGGGTGCATACCTCTGGGTGTCTGTAACACAGACTGAGGGTGCATACCTCTGGGTGTCTGTAACACTGACTGAGGGTGCATACCTCTGGGAGTCTGTAACACTGACTGAGGGTGCATACCTCTGGGTGTCTGCAACACTGACTGAGGGTGCATACCTCTGGGAGTCTGTAACACTGACTGAGGGTGCATACCTCTGGGTGCCTGTAACACTGACTGAGGCTGCATACCTCTGGGTGTCTGCAACACTGACTGAGGGTGCATACCTCTGGGTGTCTGTAACACTGACTGAGGGTGCATACCTCTGGGTGTCTGTAACACTGACTGAGGGTGCATACCTCTGGGTGTCTGTAACACTGACTGAGGGTGCATACCTCTGGGTGTCTGTAACACTGACTGAGGGTGCATACCTCTGGGTGTCTGTAACACTGACTGAGGGTGCATACCTCTGGGAGTCTGTAACACTGACTGAGGGTGCATACCTCTGGGAGTCTGTAACACTGACTGAGGGTGCATACCTCTGGGTGTCTGTAACACTGACTGAGGGTGCATACCTCTGGGTGGCTGTAACACTGACTGAGGCTGCATACCTCTGGGTGTCTGTAACACAGAGGCTGCATACCTCTGGGAATCTGTAACACTGACTGATGGCTGCATACCTCTGGGTGTCTGCAACACTGACTGAGGGTGCATACCTCTGGGTGTCTGTTACACTGACTGAGGCTGCATACCTCTGGGTGTCTGTAACACAGACTGAGGCTGCATACCTCTGGGAGTCTGTAACACTGACTGAGGGTGCATACCTCTGGGTGTCTGTAACACTGTCTGATGGCTGCATACCTCTGGGTGTCTGCAACACTGACTGAGGGTGCATACCTCTGGGTGTCTGTTACACTGACTGAGGCTGCATACCTCTGGGTGTCTGTAACACAGACTGAGGCTGCATACTCTGGGTGTCTGTAACACAGACTGAGGGTGCATACCTCTGGGTGTCTGTAACACTGACTGAGGGTGCATACCTCTGGGAGTCTGTAACACTGACTGAGGGTGCATACCTCTGGATGTCTGTTACACTGACTGAGGCTGCATACCTCTGGGTGTCTGTTACACTGACTGAGGCTGCATACCTCTGGGTGTCTGTAACACAGACTGAGGGTGCATACCTCTGGGTGTCTGTAACACTGACTGAGGGTGCCTACCTCTGGGAGTCTGTAACACTGACTGAGGGTGCATACCTCTGGGAGTCTGTAACACTGACTGAGGCTGCATACCTCTGGGAGTCTGTAACACTGACTGAGGCTGCATACCTCTGGGAGTCTGTTACACTGACTGAGGCTGCATTCCTCTGGGTGTCTGTTAAACTGACTGAGGCTGCATACCTCTGGGTGTCTGTAACACAGACTGAGGGTGCATACCTCTGGGTGTCTGTAACACTGACTGAGGGTGCATACCTCTGGGAGACTGTAACACTGACTGAGGGTGCATACCTCTGGGAGTCTGTAACACTGACTGAGGCTGCATACCTCTGGGAGTCTGTAACACAGACTGAGGGTGAATACCTCTGGGTGCCTGTAACACTGACTGAGGCTGCATACCTCTGGGAGTCTGTTACACTGACTGAGGGTGCATACCTCTGGGTGTCTGTAACACTGACTGAGGCTGCATACCTCTGGGTGTCTGTAACACTGTGGCTGATGGCCCATACCTCTGGGAGTCTGTAACACTGACTTAGGGTGCATACCTCTGGGTGTCTGTAACACTGACTGAGGGTGCATACCTCTGGGAGACTGTAACACTGACTGAGGCTGCATACCTCTGGGAGTCTGTAACACTGACTGAGGGTGCATACCTTGGGGAGTCTGTAACACTGACTGAAGGTGCATACCTCTGGGAGTCTGTAATACTGACTGAGGCTGCATACCTCTGGGTGTCTGTAACACTGACTGAGGCTGCATACCTCTGGGTGTCTGTAACACTGTGGCTGATGGCCCATACCTCTGGGTGTCTGTAACACTGACTGAGGCTGTATACATCTGCGTGTCTGTAACACTGACTGAGGGTGCATACCTCTGGGAGTCTGTAACACTGACTGAGGGTGCATACCTCTGGTAGTCTGTAACACTGACTGAGGCTGCATACCTCTGGGAGTCTGTAACACTGACTGAGGCTGCATACCTCTGGGAGTATGTAACACTGACTGAGGGTGCATACCTCTGGGTGTCTGTAACACTGACTGAGGGTGCATACCTCTGGGTGTCTGTAACACTGACTGAGGGTGCATACCTCTGGGAGTCTGTAACACTGACTGAGGGTGCATACCTCTGGATGTCTGTTACACTGACTGAGGCTGCATACCTCTGGGTGTCTGTTACACTGACTGAGGCTGCATACCTCTGGGTGTCTGTAACACAGACTGAGGGTGCATACCTCTGGGTGTCTGTAACACTGACTGAGGGTGCCTACCTCTGGGAGTCTGTAACACTGACTGAGGGTGCATACCTCTGGGAGTCTGTAACACTGACTGAGGCTGCATACCTCTGGGAGTCTGTAACACTGACTGAGGCTGCATACCTCTGGGAGTCTGTTACACTGACTGAGGCTGCATTCCTCTGGGTGTCTGTTAAACTGACTGAGGCTGCATACCTCTGGGTGTCTGTAACACAGACTGAGGGTGCATACCTCTGGGTGTCTGTAACACTGACTGAGGGTGCATACCTCTGGGAGACTGTAACACTGACTGAGGGTGCATACCTCTGGGAGTCTGTAACACTGACTGAGGCTGCATACCTCTGGGAGTCTGTAACACAGACTGAGGGTGAATACCTCTGGGTGCCTGTAACACTGACTGAGGCTGCATACCTCTGGGAGTCTGTAACACTGACTGAGGGTGCATACCTCTGGGTGTCTGTAACACTGACTGAGGCTGCATACCTCTGGGTGTCTGTAACACTGTGGCTGATGGCCCATACCTCTGGGAGTCTGTAACACTGACTTAGGGTGCATACCTCTGGGTGTCTGTAACACTGACTGAGGGTGCATACCTCTGGGAGACTGTAACACTGACTGAGGCTGCATACCTCTGGGAGTCTGTAACACTGACTGAGGGTGCATACCTTGGGGAGTCTGTAACACTGACTGAAGGTGCATACCTCTGGGAGTCTGTAATACTGACTGAGGCTGCATACCTCTGGGTGTCTGTAACACTGACTGAGGCTGCATACCTCTGGGTGTCTGTAACACTGTGGCTGATGGCCCATACCTCTGGGTGTCTGTAACACTGACTGAGGCTGTATACATCTGCGTGTCTGTAACACTGACTGAGGGTGCATACCTCTGGGAGTCTGTAACACTGACTGAGGGTGCATACCTCTGGTAGTCTGTAACACTGACTGAGGCTGCATACCTCTGGGAGTCTGTAACACTGACTGAGGCTGCATACCTCTGGGAGTATGTAACACTGACTGAGGGTGCATACCTCTGGGTGTCTGTAACACTGACTGAGGGTGCATACCTCTGAGTGTCTGTAACACTGACTGAGGGTGCATACCTCTGGGTGTCTGTAACACTGACTGAGGGTGCATACCTCTGGGTGTCTGTACCACTGACTGATGGTGCATACCTCTGGGTGTCCGTAACACTGACTGAGGGTGCATACCTCTGGGTGTCTGTAACACTGTGTCTGATGGCCCATACCTCTGGGAGTCTGTAACACTGACTGAGGGTGCATACCTCTGGGTGTCTGTAACACTGACTGAGGGTGCATACCTCTGGGTGTCTGTAACACTGACTGAGGGTGCATACCTCTGGGTGTCTGTAACACTGAGGCTGCATACCTCTGGGAGTCTGTAACACTGACTGAGGGTGCATACCTCTGGGAGTCTGTAACACTGACTGAGGCTGCATACCTCTGGGAGTCTGTAACACTGACTGAGGGTGCATACCTCTGGGTGTCTATAACACTGACTGAGGCTGCATACCTCTGGGTGTCTGTTACTGACTGAGGGTGCATACCTCTGGGTGTCTGTAACACTGACTGAGGCTGCATACCTCTGGGTGTCTGTAACACAGACTGAGGGTGCATACCTCTGGGTGTCTGTTACACTGACTGAGGGTGCATACCTCTGGGTGTCTGTTACACTGACTGAGGCTGCATACCTCTGGGTGTCTGTAACACAGACTGAGGGTGCATACCTCTGGGTGTCTGTAACACTGACTGAGGCTGCATACCTCTGGGTGTCTGTTACACTGACTGAGGGTGCATACCTCTGGGTGTCTGTTACACTGACTGAGGCTGCATACCTCTGGGTGTCTGTAACACAGACTGAGGGTGCATACCTCTGGGTGTCTGTTACACTGACTGAGGGTGCATACCTCTGGGTGTCTGTTACACTGACTGAGGCTGCATACCTCTGGGTGTCTGTAACACAGACTGAGGGTGCATACCTCTGGGTGTCTGTAACACTGACTGAGGCTGCATACCTCTGGGAGTCTGTAACACTGACTGAGGCTGCATACCTCTGGGTGTCTGTTACACTGACTGAGGCTGCATACCTCTGGGTGTCTGTTACACTGACTGAGGCTGCATACCTCTGGGTGTCTGTAACACAGACTGAGGGTGCATACCTCTGGGTGTCTGTTACACTGACTGAGGCTGCATACCTCTGGGTGTCTGTTACACTGACTGAGGCTGCATACCTCTGGGTGCCTGTAACACTGACTGAGGGTGCATACCTCTGGGTGTCTGTTACACTGACTGAGGCTGCATACCTCTGGGTGTCTGTAACACAGACTGAGGGTGAATACCTCTGGGTGCCTGTAACACTGACTGAGGGTGCATACCTCTGGGTGTCTGTTACACTGACTGAGGGTGCATACCTCTGGGTGTCTGTTACACTGACTGAGGGTGCATACCTCTGGGTGTCTGTTACACTGACTGAGGCTGCATACCTCTGGGTGTCTGTAACACAGACTGAGGGTGCATACCTCTGGGTGTCTGTAACACTGACTGAGGGTGCATACCTCTGGGAGACTGTAACACTGACTGAGGGTGCCTACCTCTGGGAGTCTGTAACACTGACTGAGGGTGCATACCTCTGGGAGTCTGTAACACTGACTGAGGCTGCATACCTCTGGGAGTCTGTTACACTTGCTGAGGCTGCATACCTCTGGGTGTCTGTAACACAGACTGAGGGTGCATACCTCTGGGTGTCTGTAACACTGACTGAGGGTGCATACCTCTGGGAGTCTGTAACACTGACTGAGGGTGCATACCTCTGGGAGTCTGTAACACTGACTGAGGCTGCATACCTCTGGGAGTCTGTAACACTGACTGAGGGTGCATACCTCTGGGTGTCTGTAACACTGTCTGATGGCTGCATACCTCTGGGTGTCTGCAACACTGACTGAGGGTGCATACCTCTGGGTGTCTGTAACACTGACTGAGGCTGCATACCTCTGGGTGTCTGCAACACTGACTGAGGGTGCATACCTCGGGGAGTCTGTAACACTGACTGATGCTGCATACCTCTGGGTGTCTGTAACACAGACTGAGGGTGCATACCTCTGGGTGTCTGTAACACTGACTGAGGGTGCATACCTCTGGGTGTCTGTAACACTGTCTGATGGCTGCATACCTCTGGGTGTCTGCAACACTGACTGAGGGTGCATACCTCTGGGTGTCTGTTACACTGACTGAGGCTGCATACCTCTGGGTGTCTGTAACACAGACTGAGGCTGCATACCTCTGGGAGTCTGTAACACTGACTGAGGGTGCATACCTCTGGGTGTCTGTTACACTGACTGAGGCTGCATACCTCTGGGTGTTTGTAACACTGTGGCTGATGGCCCATACCTCTGGGAGTCTGTAACACTGACTTAGGGTGCATACCTCTGGGTGTCTGTAACACTGACTGAGGGTGCATACCTCTGGGAGACTGTAACACTGACTGAGGCTGCATACCTCTGGGAGTCTGTAACACTGACTGAGGGTGCATACCTTGGGGAGTCTGTAACACTGACTGAAGGTGCATACCTCTGGGAGTCTGTAATACTGACTGAGGCTGCATACCTCTGGGTGTCTGTAACACTGACTGAGGCTGCATACCTCTGGGTGTCTGTAACACTGTGGCTGATGGCCCATACCTCTGGGTGTCTGTAACACTGACTGAGGCTGTATACATCTGCGTGTCTGTAACACTGACTGAGGGTGCATACCTCTGGGAGTCTGTAACACTGACTGAGGGTGCATACCTCTGGTAGTCTGTAACACTGACTGAGGCTGCATACCTCTGGGAGTCTGTAACACTGACTGAGGCTGCATACCTCTGGGAGTATGTAACACTGACTGAGGGTGCATACCTCTGGGTGTCTGTAACACTGACTGAGGGTGCATACCTCTGAGTGTCTGTAACACTGACTGAGGGTGCATACCTCTGGGTGTCTGTAACACTGACTGAGGGTGCATACCTCTGGGTGTCTGTACCACTGACTGATGGTGCATACCTCTGGGTGTCCGTAACACTGACTGAGGGTGCATACCTCTGGGTGTCTGTAACACTGTGTCTGATGGCCCATACCTCTGGGAGTCTGTAACACTGACTGAGGGTGCATACCTCTGGGTGTCTGTAACACTGACTGAGGGTGCATACCTCTGGGTGTCTGTAACACTGACTGAGGGTGCATACCTCTGGGTGTCTGTAACACTGAGGCTGCATACCTCTGGGAGTCTGTAACACTGACTGAGGGTGCATACCTCTGGGAGTCTGTAACACTGACTGAGGCTGCATACCTCTGGGAGTCTGTAACACTGACTGAGGGTGCATACCTCTGGGTGTCTATAACACTGACTGAGGCTGCATACCTCTGGGTGTCTGTTACTGACTGAGGGTGCATACCTCTGGGTGTCTGTAACACTGACTGAGGCTGCATACCTCTGGGTGTCTGTAACACAGACTGAGGGTGCATACCTCTGGGTGTCTGTTACACTGACTGAGGGTGCATACCTCTGGGTGTCTGTTACACTGACTGAGGCTGCATACCTCTGGGTGTCTGTAACACAGACTGAGGGTGCATACCTCTGGGTGTCTGTAACACTGACTGAGGCTGCATACCTCTGGGTGTCTGTTACACTGACTGAGGGTGCATACCTCTGGGTGTCTGTTACACTGACTGAGGCTGCATACCTCTGGGTGTCTGTAACACAGACTGAGGGTGCATACCTCTGGGTGTCTGTTACACTGACTGAGGGTGCATACCTCTGGGTGTCTGTTACACTGACTGAGGCTGCATACCTCTGGGTGTCTGTAACACAGACTGAGGGTGCATACCTCTGGGTGTCTGTAACACTGACTGAGGCTGCATACCTCTGGGAGTCTGTAACACTGACTGAGGCTGCATACCTCTGGGTGTCTGTTACACTGACTGAGGCTGCATACCTCTGGGTGTCTGTTACACTGACTGAGGCTGCATACCTCTGGGTGTCTGTAACACAGACTGAGGGTGCATACCTCTGGGTGTCTGTTACACTGACTGAGGCTGCATACCTCTGGGTGTCTGTTACACTGACTGAGGCTGCATACCTCTGGGTGCCTGTAACACTGACTGAGGGTGCATACCTCTGGGTGTCTGTTACACTGACTGAGGCTGCATACCTCTGGGTGTCTGTAACACAGACTGAGGGTGAATACCTCTGGGTGCCTGTAACACTGACTGAGGGTGCATACCTCTGGGTGTCTGTTACACTGACTGAGGGTGCATACCTCTGGGTGTCTGTTACACTGACTGAGGGTGCATACCTCTGGGTGTCTGTTACACTGACTGAGGCTGCATACCTCTGGGTGTCTGTAACACAGACTGAGGGTGCATACCTCTGGGTGTCTGTAACACTGACTGAGGGTGCATACCTCTGGGAGACTGTAACACTGACTGAGGGTGCCTACCTCTGGGAGTCTGTAACACTGACTGAGGGTGCATACCTCTGGGAGTCTGTAACACTGACTGAGGCTGCATACCTCTGGGAGTCTGTTACACTTGCTGAGGCTGCATACCTCTGGGTGTCTGTAACACAGACTGAGGGTGCATACCTCTGGGTGTCTGTAACACTGACTGAGGGTGCATACCTCTGGGAGTCTGTAACACTGACTGAGGGTGCATACCTCTGGGAGTCTGTAACACTGACTGAGGCTGCATACCTCTGGGAGTCTGTAACACTGACTGAGGGTGCATACCTCTGGGTGTCTGTAACACTGTCTGATGGCTGCATACCTCTGGGTGTCTGCAACACTGACTGAGGGTGCATACCTCTGGGTGTCTGTAACACTGACTGAGGCTGCATACCTCTGGGTGTCTGCAACACTGACTGAGGGTGCATACCTCGGGGAGTCTGTAACACTGACTGATGCTGCATACCTCTGGGTGTCTGTAACACAGACTGAGGGTGCATACCTCTGGGTGTCTGTAACACTGACTGAGGGTGCATACCTCTGGGTGTCTGTAACACTGTCTGATGGCTGCATACCTCTGGGTGTCTGCAACACTGACTGAGGGTGCATACCTCTGGGTGTCTGTTACACTGACTGAGGCTGCATACCTCTGGGTGTCTGTAACACAGACTGAGGCTGCATACCTCTGGGAGTCTGTAACACTGACTGAGGGTGCATACCTCTGGGTGTCTGTAACACTGTCTGATGGCTGCATACCTCTGGGTGTCTGCAACACTGACTGAGGGTGCATACCTCTGCGTGTCTGTTACACTGACTGAGGCTGCATACCTCTGGGTGTCTGTAACACAGACTGAGGCTGCATACTCTGGGTGTCTGTAACACAGACTGAGGGTGCATACCTCTGGGTGTCTGTAACACTGACTGAGGGTGCATACCTCTGGGAGTCTGTAACACTGACTGAGGGTGCATACCTCTGGATGTCTGTTACACTGACTGAGGCTTCATACCTCTGGGTGTCTGTTACACTGACTTAGGCTGCATACCTCTGGGTGTCTGTAACACAGACTGAGGGTGCATACCTCTGGGTGTCTGTAACACTGACTGAGGGTGCCTACCTCTGGGAGTCTGTAACACTGACTGAGGGTGCATACCTCTGGGAGTCTGTAACACTGACTGAGGCTGCATACCTCTGGGAGTCTGTTACACTGACTGAGGCTGCATACCTCTGGGTGTCTGTAACACAGACTGAGGGTGCATACCTCTGGGTGTCTGTAACACTGACTGAGGGTGCATACCTCTGGGAGTCTGTAACACTGACTGAGGGTGCATACCTCTGGGTGTCTGTAACACTGTCTGATGGCTGCATACCTCTGGGTGTCTGTAACACTGACTGAGGCTGCATACCTCTGGGTGTCTGTAACACAGACTGAGGGTGCATACCTCTGGGTGTCTGTAACACTGACTGAGGGTGCCTACCTCTGGGAGTCTGTAACACTGACTGAGGGTGCATACCTCTGGGAGTCTGTAACACAGACTGAGGGTGAATACCTCTGGGTGCCTGTAACACTGACTGAGGCTGCATACCTCTGGGAGTCTGTTACACTGACTGAGGGTGCATACCTCTGGGTGTCTGTAACACAGACTGAGGGTGCATACCTCTGGGTGTCTGTAACACTGACTGAGGGTGCATACCTCTGGGAGTCTGTAACACTGACTGAGGGTGCATACCTCTGGGTGTCTGCAACACTGACTGAGGGTGCATACCTCTGGGAGTCTGTAACACTGACTGAGGGTGCATACCTCTGGGTGCCTGTAACACTGACTGAGGCTGCATACCTCTGGGTGTCTGCAACACTGACTGAGGGTGCATACCTCTGGGTGTCTGTAACACTGACTGAGGGTGCATACCTCTGGGTGTCTGTAACACTGACTGAGGGTGCATACCTCTGGGTGTCTGTAACACTGACTGAGGGTGCATACCTCTGGGTGTCTGTAACACTGACTTAGGGTGCATACCTCTGGGAGTCTGTAACACTGACTGAGGGTGCATACCTCTGGGAGTCTGTAACACTGACTGAGGGTGCATACCTCTGGGTGTCTGTAACACTGACTGAGGGTGCATACCTCTGGGTGTCTGTAACACTGACTGAGGCTGCATACCTCTGGGTGTCTGTAACACAGAGGCTGCATACCTCTGGGAGTCTGTAACACTGACTGATGGCTGCATACCTCTGGGTGTCTGCAACACTGACTGAGGGTGCATACCTCTGGGTGTCTGTTACACTGACTGAGGCTGCATACCTCTGGGTGTCTGTAACACAGACTGAGGCTGCATACCTCTGGGAGTCTGTAACACTGACTGAGGGTGCATACCTCTGGGTGTCTGCAACACTGACTGAGGGTGCATACCTCTGGGTGTCTGTTACACTGACTGAGGCTGCATACCTCTGGGTGTCTGTAACACAGACTGAGGCTGCATACTCTGGGTGTCTGTAACACAGACTGAGGGTGCATACCTCTGGGTGTCTGTAACACTGACTGAGGGTGCATACCTCTGGGAGTCTGTAACACTGACTGAGGGTGCATACCTCTGGATGTCTGTTACACTGACTGAGGCTGCATACCTCTGGGTGTCTGTTACACTGACTGAGGCTGCATACCTCTGGGTGTCTGTAACACAGACTGAGGGTGCATACCTCTGGGTGTCTGTAACACTGACTGAGGGTGCCTACCTCTGGGAGTCTGTAACACTGACTGAGGGTGCATACCTCTGGGAGTCTGTAACACTGACTGAGGCTGCATACCTCTGGGAGTCTGTAACACTGACTGAGGCTGCATACCTCTGGGAGTCTGTTACACTGACTGAGGCTGCATACCTCTGGGTGTCTGTTACACTGACTGAGGCTGCATACCTCTGGGTGTCTGTAACACAGACTGAGGGTGCATACCTCTGGGTGTCTGTAACACTGACTGAGGGTGCATACCTCTGGGAGACTGTAACACTGACTGAGGGTGCATACCTCTGGGAGTCTGTAACACTGACTGAGGCTGCATACCTCTGGGAGTCTGTAACACAGACTGAGGGTGAATACCTCTGGGTGCCTGTAACACTGACTGAGGCTGCATACCTCTGGGAGTCTGTTACACTGACTGAGGGTGCATACCTCTGGGTGTCTGTAACACAGACTGAGGGTGCATACCTCTGGGTGTCTGTAACACTGACTGAGGCTGCATACCTCTGGGAGTCTGTAACACTGACTGAGGGTGCATACCTCTGGGTGTCTGTAACACTGTCTGATGGCTGCATACCTCTGGGTGTCTGTAACACTGACTGAGGCTGCATACCTCTGGGTGTCTGTAACACAGACTGAGGGTGCATACCTCTGGGTGTCTGTAACACTGACTGAGGGTGCCTACCTCTGGGAGTCTGTAACACTGACTGAGGGTGCATACCTCTGGGAGTCTGTAACACAGACTGAGGCTGCATACCTCTGGGAGTCTGTAACACTGACTGAGGCTGCATACCTCTGGGAGTCTGTTACACTGACTGAGGGTGCATACCTCTGGGTGTCTGTAACACAGACTGAGGGTGCATACCTCTGGGTGTCTGTAACACTGACTGAGGGTGCATACCTCTGGGAGTCTGTAACACTGACTGAGGGTGCATACCTCTGGGTGTCTGCAACACTGACTGAGGGTGCATACCTCTGGGAGTCTGTAACACTGACTGAGGGTGCATACCTCTGGGTGCCTGTAACACTGACTGAGGCTGCATACCTCTGGGTGTCTGCAACACTGACTGAGGGTGCATACCTCTGGGTGTCTGTAACACTGACTGAGGGTGCATACCTCTGGGTGTCTGTAACACTGACTGAGGGTGCATACCTCTGGGTGTCTGTAACACTGACTGAGGGTGCATACCTCTGGGTGTCTGTAACACTGACTGAGGGTGCATACCTCTGGGTGTCTGTAACACTGACTGAGGCTGCATACCTCTGGGTGTCTGTAACACTGACTGAGGGTGCATACCTCTGGGAGTCTGTAACACTGACTGAGGGTGCATACCTCTGGGAGTCTGTAACACTGACTGAGGGTGCATACCTCTGGGTGTCTGTAACACTGACTGAGGGTGCATACCTCTGGGTGTCTGTAACACTGACTGAGGCTGCATACCTCTGGGTGTCTGTAACACAGAGGCTGCATACCTCTGGGAGTCTGTAACACTGACTGAGGCTGCATACCTCTGGGTGTCTGTAACACTGACTGAGGGTGCATACCTCTGGGTGTCTGTAACACAGAGGCTGCATACCTCTGGGAGTCTGTAACACTGACTGAGGCTGCATACCTCTGGGTGTCTGTAACACTGACTGAGGGTGCATACCTCTGGGTGTCTGTAACACAGAGGCTGCATACCTCTGGGTGTCTGTAACACTGACTGAGGGTGCATACCTCTGGGTGTCTGTAACACAGAGGCTGCATACCTCTGGGTGTCTGTAACACTGACTGAGGGTGCATACCTCTGGGAGTCTGTAACACTGACTGAGGGTGCATACCTCTGGGAGTCTGTAACACTGACTGAGGGTGCATACCTCTGGGAGTCTGTAACACTGACTGAGGGTGCATACCTCTGGGAGTCTGTAACACTGACTGAGGGTGCATACCTCTGGGAGTCTGTAACACTGACTGAGGGTGCATACCTCTGGGAGTCTGTAACACTGACTGAGGGTGCATACCTCTGGGTGTCTGTAACACTGTCTGATGGCTGCATACCTCTGGGTGTCTGTAACACTGACTGAGGCTGCATACCTCTGGGTGTCTGTAACACAGACTGAGGGTGCATACCTCTGGGTGTCTGTAACACTGACTGAGGGTGCCTACCTCTGGGAGTCTGTAACACTGACTGAGGGTGCATACCTCTGGGAGTCTGTAACACAGACTGAGGCTGCATACCTCTGGGAGTCTGTAACACTGACTAAGGCTGCATACCTCTGGGAGTCTGTTACACTGACTGAGGGTGCATACCTCTGGGTGTCTGTAACACAGACTGAGGGTGCATACCTCTGGGTGTCTGTAACACTGACTGAGGGTGCATACCTCTGGGAGTCTGTAACACTGACTGAGGGTGCATACCTCTGGGTGTCTGCAACACTGACTGAGGGTGCATACCTCTGGGAGTCTGTAACACTGACTGAGGGTGCATACCTCTGGGTGCCTGTAACACTGACTGAGGCTGCATACCTCTGGGTGTCTGCAACACTGACTGAGGGTGCATACCTCTGGGTGTCTGTAACACTGACTGAGGGTGCATACCTCTGGGTGTCTGTAACACTGACTGAGGGTGCATACCTCTGGGTGTCTGTAACACTGACTGAGGGTGCATACCTCTGGGTGTCTGTAACACTGACTGAGGGTGCATACCTCTGGGTGTCTGTAACACTGACTGAGGCTGCATACCTCTGGGTGTCTGTAACACTGACTGAGGGTGCATACCTCTGGGAGTCTGTAACACTGACTGAGGGTGCATACCTCTGGGAGTCTGTAACACTGACTGAGGGTGCATACCTCTGGGTGTCTGTAACACTGACTGAGGGTGCATACCTCTGGGTGTCTGTAACACTGACTGAGGCTGCATACCTCTGGGTGTCTGTAACACAGAGGCTGCATACCTCTGGGTGTCTGTAACACTGACTGAGGGTGCATACCTCTGGGTGTCTGTAACACAGAGGCTGCATACCTCTGGGTGTCTGTAACACTGACTGAGGGTGCATACCTCTGGGAGTCTGTAACACTGACTGAGGGTGCATACCTCTGGGAGTCTGTAACACTGACTGAGGGTGCATACCTCTGGGTGTCTGTAACACTGACTGAGGGTGCATACCTCTGGGTGTCTGTAACACTGACTGAGGCTGCATACCTCTGGGTGTCTGTAACACAGAGGCTGCATACCTCTGGGAGTCTGTAACACTGACTGAGGCTGCATACCTCTGGGTGTCTGTAACACAGAGGCTGCATACCTCTGGGTGTCTGCAACACTGACTGAGAGTGCATACCTCTGGGTGTCTGTAACACTGACCGAGGCTGCATACCTCTGGGTGTCTGTAACACTGACTGAGGGTGCATACCTCTGGGTGTCTGTAACACAGAGGCTGCATACCTCTGGGAGTCTGTAACACTGACTGAGGCTGCATACCTCTGGGTGTCTGTAACACTGACTGAGGGTGCATACCTCTGGGTGTCTGTAACACAGAGGCTGCATACCTCTGGGTGTCTGTAACGCTGACTGAGGGTGCATACCTCTGGGAGTCTGTAACACTGACTGAGGGTGCATACCTCTGGGTGTCTGTAACACTGTCTGATGGCTGCATACCTCTGGGTGTCTGTAACACTGACTGAGGCTGCATACCTCTGGGTGTCTGTAACACAGACTGAGGGTGCATACCTCTGGGTGTCTGTAACACTGACTGAGGGTGCCTACCTCTGGGAGTCTGTAACACTGACTGAGGGTGCATACCTCTGGGAGTCTGTAACACAGACTGAGGCTGCATACCTCTGGGAGTCTGTAACACTGACTGAGGCTGCATACCTCTGGGAGTCTGTTACACTGACTGAGGGTGCATACCTCTGGGTGTCTGTAACACAGACTGAGGGTGCATACCTCTGGGTGTCTGTAACACTGACTGAGGGTGCATACCTCTGGGAGTCTGTAACACTGACTGAGGGTGCATACCTCTGGGTGTCTGCAACACTGACTGAGGGTGCATACCTCTGGGAGTCTGTAACACTGACTGAGGGTGCATACCTCTGGGTGCCTGTAACACTGACTGAGGCTGCATACCTCTGGGTGTCTGCAACACTGACTGAGGGTGCATACCTCTGGGTGTCTGTAACACTGACTGAGGGTGCATACCTCTGGGTGTCTGTAACACTGACTGAGGGTGCATACCTCTGGGTGTCTGTAACACTGACTGAGGGTGCATACCTCTGGGTGTCTGTAACACTGACTGAGGGTGCATACCTCTGGGTGTCTGTAACACTGACTGAGGCTGCATACCTCTGGGTGTCTGTAACACTGACTGAGGGTGCATACCTCTGGGAGTCTGTAACACTGACTGAGGGTGCATACCTCTGGGAGTCTGTAACACTGACTGAGGGTGCATACCTCTGGGTGTCTGTAACACTGACTGAGGGTGCATACCTCTGGGTGTCTGTAACACTGACTGAGGCTGCATACCTCTGGGTGTCTGTAACACAGAGGCTGCATACCTCTGGGAGTCTGTAACACTGACTGAGGCTGCATACCTCTGGGTGTCTGTAACACTGACTGAGGGTGCATACCTCTGGGTGCCTGTAACACAGAGGCTGCATACCTCTGGGAGTCTGTAACACTGACTGAGGCTGCATACCTCTGGGTGTCTGTAACACTGACTGAGGGTGCATACCTCTGGGTGTCTGTAACACAGAGGCTGCATACCTCTGGGTGTCTGTAACACTGACTGAGGGTGCATACCTCTGGGTGTCTGTAACACAGAGGCTGCATACCTCTGGGTGTCTGTAACACTGACTGAGGGTGCATACCTCTGGGAGTCTGTAACACTGACTGAGGGTGCATACCTCTGGGAGTCTGTAACACTGACTGAGGGTGCATACCTCTGGGAGTCTGTAACACTGACTGAGGGTGCATACCTCTGGGAGTCTGTAACACTGACTGAGGGTGCATACCTCTGGGAGTCTGTAACACTGACTGAGGGTGCATACCTCTGGGAATCTGTAACACTGACTGAGGGTGCATACCTCTGGGTGTCTGTAACACTGTCTGATGGCTGCATACCTCTGGGTGTCTGTAACACTGACTGAGGCTGCATACCTCTGGGTGTCTGTAACACAGACTGAGGGTGCATACCTCTGGGTGTCTGTAACACTGACTGAGGGTGCCTACCTCTGGGAGTCTGTAACACTGACTGAGGGTGCATACCTCTGGGAGTCTGTAACACAGACTGAGGCTGCATACCTCTGGGAGTCTGTAACACTGACTGAGGCTGCATACCTCTGGGAGTCTGTTACACTGACTGAGGGTGCATACCTCTGGGTGTCTGTAACACAGACTGAGGGTGCATACCTCTGGGTGTCTGTAACACTGACTGAGGGTGCATACCTCTGGGAGTCTGTAACACTGACTGAGGGTGCATACCTCTGGGTGTCTGCAACACTGACTGAGGGTGCATACCTCTGGGAGTCTGTAACACTGACTGAGGGTGCATACCTCTGGGTGCCTGTAACACTGACTGAGGCTGCATACCTCTGGGTGTCTGCAACACTGACTGAGGGTGCATACCTCTGGGTGTCTGTAACACTGACTGAGGGTGCATACCTCTGGGTGTCTGTAACACTGACTGAGGGTGCATACCTCTGGGTGTCTGTAACACTGACTGAGGGTGCATACCTCTGGGTGTCTGTAACACTGACTGAGGGTGCATACCTCTGGGTGTCTGTAACACTGACTGAGGCTGCATACCTCTGGGTGTCTGTAACACTGACTGAGGGTGCATACCTCTGGGAGTCTGTAACACTGACTGAGGGTGCATACCTCTGGGAGTCTGTAACACTGACTGAGGGTGCATACCTCTGGGTGTCTGTAACACTGACTGAGGGTGCATACCTCTGGGTGTCTGTAACACAGAGGCTGCATACCTCTGGGTGTCTGTAACACTGACTGAGGGTGCATACCTCTGGGTGTCTGTAACACAGAGGCTGCATACCTCTGGGTGTCTGTAACACTGACTGAGGGTGCATACCTCTGGGAGTCTGTAACACTGACTGAGGGTGCATACCTCTGGGAGTCTGTAACACTGACTGAGGGTGCATACCTCTGGGAGTCTGTAACACTGACTGAGGGTGCATACCTCTGGGTGTCTGTAACACTGACTGAGGGTGCATACCTCTGGGTGTCTGTAACACTGACTGAGGCTGCATACCTCTGGGTGTCTGTAACACAGAGGCTGCATACCTCTGGGAGTCTGTAACACTGACTGAGGCTGCATACCTCTGGGTGTCTGTAACACAGAGGCTGCATACCTCTGGGTGTCTGCAACACTGACTGAGAGTGCATACCTCTGGGTGTCTGTAACACTGACTGAGGCTGCATACCTCTGGGTGTCTGTAACACTGACTGAGGGTGCATACCTCTGGGTGTCTGTAACACAGAGGCTGCATACCTCTGGGAGTCTGTAACACTGACTGAGGCTGCATACCTCTGGGTGTCTGTAACACTGACTGAGGGTGCATACCTCTGGGTGTCTGTAACACAGAGGCTGCATACCTCTGGGTGTCTGTAACGCTGACTGAGGGTGCATACCTCTGGGTGTCTGTAACACAGAGGCTGCATACCTCTGGGCGTCTGTAACACTGACTGAGGGTGCATACCTCTGGGAGTCTGTAACACTGACTGAGGGTGCATACCTCTGGGTGTCCGTAGCACTGACTGAGGGTGCATAACCCCGGGTGTCTGTAACACTGACTGAGGGTGCATACCTCTGGGTGTCTGTAACACAGAGGCTGCATACCTCTGGGTGTCTGTAACACTGACTGAGGGTGCATACCTCTGGGTGTCTGTAACACAGAGGCTGCATACCTCTGGGTGTCTGTAACACTGACTGAGGGTGCATACCTCTGGGAGTCTGTAACACTGACTGAGGGTGCATACCTCTGGGAGTCTGTAACACTGACTGAGGGTGCATACCTCTGGGTGTCTGTAACACTGACTGAGGGTGCATACCTCTGGGTGTCTGTAACACTGACTGAGGCTGCATACCTCTGGGTGTCTGTAACACAGAGGCTGCATACCTCTGGGAGTCTGTAACACTGACTGAGGCTGCATACCTCTGGGTGTCTGTAACACAGAGGCTGCATACCTCTGGGTGTCTGTAACACAGACTGAGGGTGCATACCTCTGGGAGTCTGTAACACTGACTGAGGGTGCATACCTCTGGGAGTCTGTAACACTGACTGAGGCTGCATACCTCTGGGTGTCTGTAACACAGAGGCTGCATACCTCTGGGTGTCTGTAACACTGACTGAGGGTGCATACCTCTGGGTGTCTGTAACACAGAGGCTGCATACCTCTGGGTGTCTGTAACACTGACTGAGGGTGCATACCTCTGGGAGTCTGTAACACTGACTGAGGGTGCATACCTCTGGGAGTCTGTAACACTGACTGAGGGTGCATACCTCTGGGTGTCTGTAACACTGACTGAGGGTGCATACCTCTGGGTGTCTGTAACACTGACTGAGGCTGCATACCTCTGGGTGTCTGTAACACAGAGGCTGCATACCTCTGGGAGTCTGTAACACTGACTGAGGCTGCATACCTCTGGGAGTCTGTAACACTGACTGAGGGTGCATACCTCTGGGTGTCTGTAACACTGACTGAGGCTGCATACCTCTGGGAGTCTGTAACACTGACTGAGGGTGCATACCTCTGGGAGTCTGTAACACTGACTGAGGGTGCATACCTCTGGGAGTCTGTAACACTGACTGAGGGTGCATACCTCTGGGAGTCTGTAACACTGACTGAGGGTGCATACCTCTGGGAGTCTGTAACACTGACTGAGGCTGCATACCTCTGGGTGTCTGTAACACAGAGGCTGCATACCTCTGGGAGTCTGTAACACTGACTGAGGGTGCATACCTCTGGGAGTCTGTAACACTGACTGAGGGTGCATACCTCTGGGAGTCTGTAACACTGACTGAGGGTGCATACCTCTGGGAGTCTGTAACACTGACTGAGGCTGCATACCTCTGGGTGTCTGTAACACAGAGGCTGCATACCTCTGGGAGTCTGTAACACTGACTGAGGGTGCATACCTCTGGGAGTCTGTAACACTGACTGAGGGTGCATACCTCTGGGTGTCTGTAACACAGAGGCTGCATACCTCTGGGAGTCTGTAACACTGACTGAGGGTGCATACCTCTGGGAGTCTGTAACACTGACTGAGGGTGCATACCTCTGGGTGTCTGTAACACTGACTGAGGCTGCATACCTCTGGGAGTCTGTAACACTGACTGAGGGTGCATACCTCTGGGAGTCTGTAACACTGACTGAGGCTGCATACCTCTGGGTGTCTGTAACACAGAGGCTGCATACCTCTGGGAGTCTGTAACACTGACTGAGGGTGCATACCTCTGGGAGTCTGTAACACTGACTGAGGGTGCATACCTCTGGGTGTCTGTAACACTGACTGAGGCTGCATACCTCTGGGAGTCTGTAACACTGACTGAGGGTGCATACCTCTGGGAGTCTGTAACACTTACTGAGGGTGCATACCTCTGGGTGTCTGTAACACAGAGGCTGCATACCTCTTGGAGTCTGTAACACTGACTGAGGGTGCATACCTCTGGGAGTCTGTAACACTGACTGAGGGTGCATACCTCTGGGAGTCTGTAACACTGACTGAGGGTGCATACCTCTGGGTGTCTGTAACACTGACTGAGGGTGCATACCTCTGGGAGTCTGTAACACTGACTGAGGGTGCATACCTCTGGGTGTCTGTAACACTGACTGAGGGTGCATACCTCTGGGAGTCTGTAACACTGACTGAGGGTGCATACCTCTGGGAGTCTGTAACACTGACTGAGGGTGCATACCTCTGGGAGTCTGTAACACTGACTGAGGGTGCATACCTCTGGGAGTCTGTAACACTGACTGAGGGTGCATACCTCTGGGTGTCTGTAACACTGACTGAGGGTGCATACCTCTGGGAGTCTGTAACACTGACTGAGGGTGCATACCTCTGGGTGTCTGTAACACTGACTGAGGGTGCATACCTCTGGGAGTCTGTAACACTGACTGAGGGTGCATACCTCTGGGAGTCTGTAACACTGACTGAGGGTGCATACCTCTGGGTGTCTGTAACACTGACTGAGGGTGCATACCTCTGGGTGTCTGTAACACTGACTGAGGGTGCATACCTCTGGGAGTCTGTAACACTGACTGAGGCTGCATACCTCTGGGAGTCTTTAACACGTTGGGTCTAGTTGAATTTTTTGTTACTGAAGCTTAGCAAGCAGCTACCCCTGGCACAACTCCGGTGTAGTGCTCCAGGGCCCTGCTTCTCACTTTGGAGTACCTGTGCTGTGACCTCCGCGCACACAGACCTGCATGCATCAGAGTGGAGGGTGGCTCTGCGTCATACATGTGTCTTCACATGCACTTCATGTCCTCTGTTCCTCTTGCCAGATATCCACAGACTCGGCGATGACGCAACGCTTGCTTCTCCTGCACCCTCGCCCTGTGGCTGCCACCTGGCCAGCCTGTGGGATGACGTCATGGGTGGCATGTTAATTCATCTCCGCCACCGGTCATCACTCTGGGCCACGAGCCGTTTGTCATCTTTGCTGACCCATGGGACTCCAGCTGTGCCTCGGTGAGGACGCAGAGGGAGCCTGAGTCACTGCCTGAGGCATGCCTGGGTGCGTGTCCTTCTGTTTGGAGGGGTCTAGGCCTGGCGTTACAGGCCGGACTGTACCTACTGCAGCCGGACCCGGGCTGACCTCCACATCGCTTACCCTCATCCGACATGGACCAGTCCGCGGAAGCGATGATGGACGGAAATGCACCCTTGAGTAACCCTTGAGGGGGATATTAAATGGAGCATTCCACCCACTACATTTCTGGGTTTTTCCTTCTGTGGGATCCCTGTAACTATCAGAAACAGCTGCGCGTGAACCCCAGTATCTGCAAGAGCCAACAGGCTACACACATGCCGCTCAGCGGCTGCCGTCTTCTCTCTGTGGCCTGTGCTCAGAGGGGATAAACCTTCCAGACCCGCACTGCGGAAAGATCTTAAGCCCTGTCGACAAGAACCCTCCCTCCCACCGGGAGCGACCACCGGTGAGAACCGTGTATTCTGCGAGGGGAGAACAGACCTGTTTGCCCAATGTACATCGACGCAAACCCAAGGGGAAGATGGGTGGAGTGTTGAACATGCATTTATTTTAAAGGGTTTATATAGCGCTAGCTGGACCCAAGAGTATCGGAGCGCTTTACAGGATTTGATTAAACATAGAGACAGGCCAAACGAAGCACAGTTGATTTAATAAGGTAAGGCAGTTGAATTTTAAGAATGATTTAAGTTCAGAAGTTCAAAATCATGTAGCAAATTGAAGACAGCCGGTCAGGAAGACTGAGAGGAATGATGGGGTACAGATGGAGAAGGCGAGAGGTTTAGAAACATTAGTGGAAGGAAGTGGGGAGGCGAATTATAGGTAGAGGGGGCACGTAATGAAACGCGTGGGAATTCAAGGCCAGTGACAGGAAGTATAATTAAGAACCCCAATATTTGTTGAGAAGGAGCAACTGGAGGTTTTGTTTTGAAGCGGGGGTTAGATGGGGTACAACGTAGATCTTTGGGGAGAGTATCCCAGATCGAAGGGGCGTTGCCAGAGAACGAGCGACACGGAGTTGATTTCTTTTTTAGCAGAGGAGGGACTAAGACCAGAGCGTTGGTGCTCCTCATTGTTCTGGTGCCCCCGGCTTTTTGGAGTTTGTCCGAGAGGTAAGAGGGGGTATTTTGGTGAAGGGGTTTGTGTGTGATGCAGGCAATCTTGTAGGTTGATCGAAAGACATTTGAGGTTTTTGAGATGAGGGGAGATGTGATTGTCTCGCTCACAGTCTGAGATAAGCCTGGCGGCGAGGTTAAGAACGGATTTGATAGGGGCTAGATGGACTTTAGGGGTACCAGCAAGAGTGGCGTTGCCATAATCCATTCTACACTGGGCCAGTGATTGTACGACTGATTTAAAGTCATCTGCTGGAATGAAGGGTTTGATTTTTTTTGAGGTGATGTAGTGGGAAGAGAGCACCTTTTGCCGAGTTTTTTATATGGGGAGTAGGATTGAGGTTCTGATCAACGCTAATGCCGAGGGATTTGACCGAGGAGGAGATGGCGAGAGAGCAGTTGAGCAGTTGAGAGCTTTAATGATCCAGTGTTGAATAGGGAGCGAGCTGATCTTGGAAGAGAATAGGATGATTTTCATTTTTTGGGGATTTAATTTGAGGTGGATTTGATGGAACCACAATTGAATGTTGGTCAGTGCATCGTTAAGATGTAAGATGTCGTTGTGGGATTTGATCTTGTAGTGAAGTTGTGTGTCATCGGCATAGAGGTGATAACTCACTCCACAACCCCAGTTCAGACATGGCCATATGCAAATCAGTCTGCCCCTGTGCCTCATGGGAACAGGCCAAGAGGGAGGACAAGGGAACCCTACTCACTACGGAACTAGGGTAATTAAGTATTTTAAGCAAAACAACAGTTCCAGTGGGAATTTATACTTCATATTGATTTAAAAAAAGGGGAAATTGCGAAATTGCAATAACCAGGGATTAGCGGTGGTGTCAGAAAGATGGAGCCACAAACACTGATTATTTAGTTCAGTAGTTTTATTAAGTAGACAATTGCTCAAATATATACATAGGAGAAAACGACATTTTCACAGTTGTGTAAAGTGCCCCAAGGGAAATATGAACCTAAAAATGTGTGACATTGTGAAGTTATATTCACAAGGTTTCTAAGACATTTGTTTTTAGAAGGGGACCAATTTTCAGTTATTTTCACAGATATATAGCCCCTATACATTCATAGAGTGCAGTTTTCAGTGGTTCGCTTTCTTCTTTACTGTCGACATTGTTTCAACCCTGTTTTGGGTGTAGGGTCTTGCCAGGAGCTATAGTATTACGGACATCTGAACATAGACTTGCAAGGTTATTAGTGGGGTGTGTGCGGCCCGTGTAGTAGGGAAGGAGAAAGTACTCACTAGGAAACTGAAACGACCGGATTTTCGGACCAGATAGAATCAGCTCACCAGAGCACCACTAACCCAGCCGAAACGCAACCACCTCCCTCCTCAGGACCTATTTACAACAGGTATCTATGTTTCCTACCCAAGAATGGGGAATTAGCAATATACATGCTTAGATCTTCTACAACACCACACTCATACCTCATAGTCTCGCGACCACATGGGCCCAGACTAATCTACCCTGGGGCAGTTCTGATTACTTACCATTACACACTGACTGCAACCAGTGCTCGCCCAAGCCACAGTCCTGTGGGTATATACACCAGTGTCCCCCCTGGTGCTCTCTCCTTCCTACAAGCCACAATCCTGTGGGTATATACACCAGTGTCCCCCCTGGTGCTTTCATTAACGCCGCCTTACAACGACGATCACTTTCCGATGAATACCATTAGCTCTTCATGTTGGGGAATCTCTCACTATTCACTAGAGGTACAATACTACAATATTATGGATCACACAAGAATTGCCGAATTACACGGTGTGCAACTTATTCTCTATTTCAAGGGCTCCTCTCTCCCTCATTATTCAGTTACCATTTACCTGATCGGGAGTAGCATCCGTTCATACAATAGCACCTGACTAGAAGAAAGGTTAACTTTACTGTATAAGAATAAAGGATATACACACTGGTTCACTAAGAACTGGGGTGTCTTTATTATTAAAATAACAATAACAATATAACACTATACTATAACATATAGCCTGAAAAGGAAAATGAAAGGTTAGAATGTGCACGCTAATATGAAAGGGTCGACGTCACCTTATTGATATGAAGTCTGGACTCAGCAGTCATCTGGGTTCCCTCCTCGTCTGTGCCTTGGCTCATCTTAGGGCCACACTTCTGCAGTCACGGATACACGTCTGCACCGCTATGCTCTGTCTCCTCCGCTTCCCTCCAAGTCACTGGAACCTTCCCCTCATCAGCTGCTTTCTCTCTGGCTGTTCTGCACTACTCCTCTCTCCTCTCAATCACGGACCATCTTCACTTCTCGGCTTCGATCTTATAACTCAGTTTCTTACCACTCGGGTCTTCGTTCTCCTGACTAACTGCTTCATTCGGAATGCTCTGATCTTAATGTCAGAGCTCGCCAGCTGCTCCAACTAAAATAACTTCAATCTTTCTAAGAGAGTATCAGCTTCTCGGTCTTTCTCGGACTTCAAAATGGCGACTGTCTGCCTGGAAATAATTAATGGCATTGATGCTAACGGCTAGCTGCCACCTACAGACTGACTGACTCACTGCCTCATGCCTTCGCTAATATGGAAGCTTGTCCCTTCATGGAAAGTTACGGCCAGTAACCTGCCGCCCATCAAATTCTTGTACCTCCCCGTACCAAGGACACGTTCTCAGCCGGCCGGCCTGATGTTATGTCTTCTGCATGGAGAAAAATACAGTCTTCCGATAAGGGCCAGCCTGAGCCGGTTCTCTCCAAGCGAACAACACCTCGTAACTAAAACATTACATTTGACCTAGAAGCATCTCAAGCTGCCGGGGCAGAAAGAAAGATGGAGTCTCTCCCGTTTGAGGCCTACAAGGCCCGAGATCAGCATAACTCCAAGAAAAGTATACTAACACTCTTACAAAAGGACGGATTAGCACTAATACTCATGAATCTATCCCTTAACATAGGTTTATAAGCCCTGATCTATGGAAAAGGGTACGGGATTGTATCAACACGCCCTGTGAATAGGCTCTATTTACGGTTCTAATCCTTCATTAGAATGATAGTAGACTAAAGTCACCTCCAATCACCTTCCCTCATGAAAGGGCCCACAAAGTCGGTCAGAACAGAAACCCAGCCAGGTTCCCCAGTGAGGGCGTGAACCTAGCGATCCAATTGTAAATTAGCTCGATGGCTCTTGTCTGTGCTTCGTGGGTTGGTTGTAAAATCAGCTCTTGTCATCTTTCTTTTAACGATTGCGGGTGCTCCCTGGCAAATAACTCTGCATCGGTAGGAAAAAGATTCCTTCTGTAAGATTACTGCTGCAGGACCACTTCCATCTGTCTGCCGTGATGCAATGACCCAAAGTTGGCAGGTATGCCCAGACACGAGTCCCTTGCTCACTTTGCCACTGGATTCAAGCAAGCCTTGCTGAAGACGGCTGAAATGCCAGAAACTGGTCCCAGGATGCTTGTTTCCGGTCCAGGGGAGACATGGCATGGTAGTTGGGGCTGGACTGTTCCCATGATGCACAAGGTCAAGACTGATTTGCATATGGCCAAGTCTGAACTGGGGTGGCAGAGTGGGCTATAGAACGGTGATGCATTAAACCCAGTTCTGTTGACTGGGTGTGAGTCTTTGATTGGTTCAGATGCTCCGTCCATCACCATCTCCTTTTGTACCGCTTTTGGCCGCCATAAGTGTGGGAGGGTATGCTCAGACGTGAGTCCCTTGCTCACTTTGCCACTGGATTCAAGCAAGCAGGGCTGAAGACGGCTGGAATGCCAGAAACCGGTCTTTGGAAGCTTGTTTCCGGTCCAGGGAAGACATGGCTTGGCAGTTCGGGCTGGACTGTTCCCATGAGGCACAGGGTCAGACTGATTTGCATATGTCCATGTCTGAACTGGGGTGGCAGAGTGGGCTAAAGAACGGTGATGGATTAAACCCAAATCGTTTGACTGGGTGTGAGTGTTTGATTGATTCAGATGCTCCGTCCATCACCACCCCCTTTTGTACCGCACATTCTAAGAATGGCAGTTGTCAGACTGATGCCGGTCTCTATCGTTAGGATGACATTGCTTTCTTTCTCCTTAGTCTATATGAACATGGGGTGCAGAGCAGTAGTCCCGGTGTCAAGTCAAGTCAAGTCAAGAGATTTATATAGCGCGCTACATACCCATAGGGTCTCAAGGCGCTGGAGGGAGGGTGGGGAATTACTTGTCGAATATCCAAGTTTTAAGTTGCTTTCTGAATGCTAGGTGGTTCTGAGTAAGGCGAAGTTGAGTGGGAAGTGAGTTCCAGGTTTTAGCTGCCAGGTAGGAGAAGGATCTACCTCCCATGGTGGTTTTGTTGATGCGAGGTACAGTGGCAAGGGCTTGGTTGGAGGATCGCAGCTGGCGGGAGGGGGTGTAGAAGGATAATCGTGTGTTGAGGCATTCGGGCCCAAGTTCGTAAAGTGCTTTGTGTGCGTGGGTTAGGAGGCGGAAAGTAATCCTCTTATTTACGGGGAGCCAGTGGAGGTTTTTCAGGTGACCAGAGATGTGTTCTTTACGCGGGATGTCTAGTATGAGCCTGGCTGAAGCGTTCTGGATGCGTTGGAGTTTTTTCTGGAGTTTTGCGGTGGTCCCGGCGTATAGTGTATTTCCGTAGTCCAGGCGGCTCGTGACCAGTGCGTGGGTGACCGTTTTTCTAGTTTCGGTGGGGATCAAGCGAAATGTTTTTTTGAGCATGCGAAGAATGTTGAAGCAAGATGATGAAACGGCGTTGACTTGTCTGGTCATCGAGAGTGAGGAGTCCAGGATGACGCCCAGGTTCCGTGCATGGTCCGTCTGGATGGGGGCTTTTCCAAGGGCTTCAGGCCACCAAGAGTCATCCCAGGTGGAGGGGGAGGTGCCTAAGATGAGGACTTCTGTTTTGTCTGAGTTCAGTTTCAGGCGGCTGTGCTTCATCCACTCGGCTACTTCTTTCATTCCTTCGTGTAAGTTGGTTTTGGCGGTGTTAGGGTCTTTGGTGAGTGATAGGATCAGTTGAGTGTCATCCGCGTAAGAGATGATGTTGAGATTGTGTTGGCGAGCGATGGCCGCAAGGGGGCTCATGTATACGTTGAAGAGGGTGGGGCTGAGTAACGATCCTTGTGGCACGCCGCAGATGACTTCAGAGGCCTTTGACTTGAACGGTGGGAGGCGGACTCTCTGTGTTCTTCCGGTGAGGAACGAGGTAATCCATTCCAGTGCTTTTCCTTGGATTCCTGCGTCTCTGAGGCGCTGTAGAAGGGTGCTGTGACAGACTGTGTCGAAGGCAGCGGAGAGGTCGAGGAGGATGAGGGCGACTGTGTCTCCATTGTCCAGTAGAGTTCGAATGTCGTCTGTTGCTGCGATGAGGGCGGTTTCAGTGCTGTGTTTGGCTGGGAAGCCGGACTGTGAGGAGTCGAGGGATTTGTTGGTTTCGAGGAAGGCGGCGAGCTGGTTGTTGACAGCTTTCTCAATGACTTTGGCCGTGAATGGAAGGAGCGAGATGGGGCGGTAGTTTTTGAGTTCGGTGGGGTCAGCTGTGGGTTTTTTCAGGAGGGCGCTGAGTTCTGCGTGTTTCCAGCTTTCCGGGAAGGTGGCGGAGTTGAGGGAGCAGTTGATGACATCTCGGAGGTGTGGTGCTATGATGGAGTCTGCTTTGTTGAAGATGTGGTGAGGGCATGGGTCAGTTGGGGATCCTGAGTGGATGGAGTTCATCAGGCGGATGGTGTCCTCAGTGGAGATTGGGTTCCAGTCGTTAAGGATGTTCAAGGGGGGTGAAGGTCCTGCAGAAGATTGGGTGGGTTGGTCTTCGGGTCGGTTGTCGAAGCTGTTGTGGATGTCTGCGATTTTGTTTTGGAAGAAGGAAGCTAGGGAGTCGCAGAGGGCTTGGGAGGGGGTGATGTCGTTGGAGTTGGCAATGGGGTTGGTGAATTCTTTGACGATGTTGAATAATTTCTTGCTGTTGTGGGCGTTGTTATCTAGACGGTCTTTGAATGCGGCTTTCTTGGCAGACCGGATTAGTTGGTGGTGTATGCAGGTAGCGTTTTTGAAGGCGTCCCTGGTGCTGGTGTTAGGATCTTTTTTCCAGGTCTTTTCGAGGGAGCGACAGAGTTTCTTCGATTTCTTAAGATCATCGTTGAACCAGGATGCGTTTTTGCTGCCTAGCTTGATTTGGCGTTTTTTCAACGGTGCTAGGATGTCGGCACTGTTGGATAGCCATTGGGTGAGGTTGATGGCTGCTTGGTCGGGGTTTGAGGAGTGGGCGGGGGGGTTTAGTAGAAGCGATGAGGAGATCTGGTCGCTGGTGATTTTGTTCCAGTTTCTTCGCAGGGTGGGTTGAGGATGGTTGTGGATTGTGGTCTTATTGTAGGTAAAGTGAACGCAGCTGTGGTCCGTCCAGTGAAGAGTTGTGGTGTGACTGAATGAGATATGTTTGCTGGAGGTGAAGATAGGGTTGAGCGTGTGACCTGCGATGTGGGTGGGCGTAGAGACAAGTTGTTTGAGTCCCAGGTTGGCGAGATTTTCCAGAAGGGTGGTGGTGCTGCTGTCGTTGCTCTTTTCCAGGTGAAAATCGAGGTCTCCCAATAGAATGTAGTCCTCGGAGGGGAGGGCGTGTGGGGTGATAAAGTCAGTGATGTCGTCACTGAATTGTGCACGGGGTCCTGGAGGCCGGTAGAGGAGGGTGCCTCTGAGTGTCGTCTTGGGGTCGGTGTGGATCTGGAAGTGAAGGTGTTCGGCGCTAGCGAGGTTGACGTCTGAGCTGGTTGAGATGCGGGTGGAGTTCTTATGGACGATAGCGATGCCTCCTCCTGTATGCTTGATGCGGTCCTTTCGGATGATCTTGTATCCTTCCGGAATGGCAATGGTGATGTCTGGGGCTGAAGAAGCATTCATCCATGTTTCTGTTAGGAAGGCGACGTCCGGTGAAATGGTGTCTAGTAGATTCCAGAGGTCGATGGCGTGTCTGTGGACCGAGCGGGTGTTGAGCAGGATGCATTTAAGGTGGTTGGTGTCAGATATCTGATTGGTGTTAGTGGATGAGGAGTTGTTCTTGGTGCCGTCGAACTTGCAGGAGTTGCAAGAGAAGGGTCCAGGGAGCAGCGTAGGGGACAAGGTGTAGGGTAGGTTGTGGGGTGTAGAGTAGAGTTTGGTAGCAGGGTGCAATGTCGGGGGTAGGTCTGTACTGGGGTGGCGGAGTGAGCTAAAGAACAGTGATGGATTAAACCCAGATCAGTTGACTGGGGGTGAGTGCTTGTATTGTTCAACACTCCGTCCATCATCCCCTTTGGTTTTGCAATGTACATGAAAAGCACCAAGGAGGAACCTCCTCAGAGAGACACTTTGAACTCAGTCTAGCTGTTAAGTACTTGGCTTGGCGAAGAGTGTGCTCTGAAGAAAAAAGGAGCTGTGGCAGCAGCTGATAGGACAAAATACACTCTAAATGATGAACATAAAAATAATACCTGAGGTAAGAATGTTGTAACCGAAAAAAAGAAAATGGAATTCTTCAAAAAGAAATGGAAGAAACTCAAGGAGGTGATGCTGAATGCAAAAAGCTTCTGGAAGAAAGTGGCTTGGGGGTCCTCAGAAAAGATCCACTAGTATTGAGTTCAAAATCTCATAAGCCTCATGGGTTCAGTATTTTAAGGATGTCTTCAAAACAAAAACAACAAACTAGTGAGTAGAGGGTCCCAGTGAATATTTAAAGACCACACAGTCATAGTCCCCTTAACACAAGTACAAACACACAACAAGATAACTGTGGGTCAACAAAGTAGTGTCTAGCATAGAGTGTGTCTGAGTGGCTGCGTGAGTGTTAAGCAAGTTGTTAAAGCAGCACGCAACAGAGTATCGCATTGGATGGGAAGATATCCATCAGTTGATCATACTATTCCACCTTGTCATCATTTGAAACCTTTCCCATAGCAGGGAGGCTGAGTTGTTGCCACTTCAACATGGAAAGGGAGATGCGTGGTGAAGTGGATTTTTTGATAACTGAGGAGCAGTGCAAGAAAGAGTGAGTGAAAAAAAGAGAAAGAGGTGCTCTATATTAAAATTGGATAGTAAACGCTAAAGAGCTTTATTCTGGTGCTGTTTACGTCCAAGGTTAAAAAATAGTAGTAGATTAGTGCAAAACAACCAGTGAGTAACCCTAATAGTCACTGGTCTGTGGTGGTCGACATGTTTCTGCGGTTATTTGATCAACAAAGTATCATCCGCTTCATCAGGACCTATGGTGTTTGCTACTGCTCAGTGTGCGATAAAAAGGTATGTGATACAGTTGTCACCTGCTCAAACCTGGTGATCCTCCTATAGGGTAAGAGGAGCGTGCCTCTCCTCACCTGGCCACAGCTCAGGAAGATAGTGCACCGCTCTGCCCGTCGGTACACTCGGCAGCCGTCTGTGCTGCTCGGGGAGTGTACCGACGGGCTCGGGGAGTGTACCGACGGGCAGAGCGGTGCACTATCTTCCTGAGCTGTGTTGATCAAATAACCGCAGAGCACCTCTTTCTCAACAACTCAGCCTCCTTGCTATGGGAAAGGTTTCAAATGATGACAGGGTGGAATAGTATGATCAACTGATGGATATCTTCCCATCCAGTGCGATACTCTGTTGCGTGCTGCTTTAACAACTTGCTTAACACTCACGCAGCCACTCAGACACACTCTATGCTAGACACTACTTTGTTGACCCACAGTTATCTTGTTGTTTGTTTGTCTTCAAAACAAACCTGTGTCTAAACCTTTGAGCAAAAGGAACACTGGTACGATTACTGACGCTTGTACATTCCCAAAATAAAGGCCGAGGAGGAGATCAAAATGATCGCAGAAACTTCAATGTGGCAAGATTCGACTTGTTGGAGTCGAATCATGGAAGCCAGGGACCGGACAAGACCTCCCAGCCAGAATGCCTTTCCAATGGAAAATCAATTGAAAGCATCTCACACGTGCTCCCTGAATGTGCACGCGCTCGTCCTCCTCGAATATGCACGCGCTCGTCCTCCTCGAATGTGCACACGCTCGTCCTCCTCGAATGTGCACGCGCTCGTCCTCCTCGAATGTGCACGCGCTCGTCCTCCTTGAATGTGCACGTGCTCGAGGGCGATCGTCCTCCTCGAATGTGCATGCGCTCGTCCTCCTTGAATGTGCACGCGGTTGTCCTCCTTGAATGTGCACGCGCTTGTCCTCCTCGAATGTGCACGCGCTCGTCCTCCTTGAATGTGCACGCGGTCGTCCTCCTTGAATGTGCACACGCTCGTCCTCCTCGAATGTGCACGCGCTCGTCCTCCTTGAATGTGCACGCGCTCGAGGGTCCTCCTCGAATGTGCACGCACTGGTCCTCCTCGAATGTGCACGTGCTCGTCCTCCTTAAATGTGCACGCACTTGTCCTCCTCGAATGTGCACGCGCTCGTCCTCCCTGAATGTGCACGCGCTCGTCCTCCTTGAATGTGCACGCGCTCGTCTTACTCGAATGTGCACGCGCTCGTCCTCCTCGAATGTGCACGCGCTCGTCCTCCTCGAATGTGCACGCGCTCGTCCTCCTCGAATGTGACCTCGCGCGCCCTCAAATGTGAATGGTATTCTAAAAGCAGAAAGTTCCTTCTTGAGACAATATTGAGACTAACACAGCCTGAAGACCACCACACTATTCGATCACTTCTCAGGGGACACGTCCTCTACCCAGAATGACTCCGAGTTCAAACCTTCTTTGGGAAACTGAATCCAAGCAATGCAAAAACGGAGACGAACAGCACCTTTTAAAGGAGTTCTCCGGAAGGTAAAGACAAAATAAATGCACAAATCAAAATGATCGACGGCCACAGAAAAAGACCTTAGGAAGTCCCCCTTTCGAATGCATTCACCAAGGCAGAGTACACATTTGGCCACAGTCTGTGATCCGCTCTTCCTCCACCAGTTCCTTACCCACCTTCACCCAGCTCTCTCAACTGAACGCTCACTGTAAGGCTGGGGACTTGGGCTTAATCCGCCAGGCTCAGAACCACAATGAAAAGTCAGGTAAGTGGCCTTAATATGAAAAAGCAGAGCAATGCTTGGCCACAGATGGAAAGATCTGAACCATGAGAAACATTCCTGTATGTCCAGGCGGAGGGTCCCTCTGCCCAGTGTGGTCCATGTGCTGCTCCTTCACCTTCTCCACATCCGGGGCTGCCGAGCACGTGGCTCCATCCAGTCCCCTTCATTCTTTCTTGCCCAGTGACACTCGAACCTTTCAGCTGGCAACGGTCTAAATGACCAAATGTCGACGTATAACGTAATTTGGGTCACTGATTTGAGCCCTGAAAGATCCAATATATTCTTTCTAGATTTTCCCCCTAAACTCATTCTGTCTGAGTCCGACAACGCTCACTGAAGCGGACCCTGATGCTTCCGACCCACAGGCGCATGCTGCGTGGGCTGTCTGTCATAGCAGAAGCAGGTCGGGCTTATTGCACGGTAGTAGTAGTTCCATCTTTACATCATTTGCAGTGGGTTTATTTTTCCAAACGTTGATCTAATTTATAAAGACTTGACAAACCACATTATTTGTTAAAAGTGAATCTTGTCTATGATGCCTCCAAGTCTGCTGAAGTCATGTTTCTTTCGCAGCTCTATTTCATCCTTTTCCCTAATGCTTCCCCTGCATTCCTTTCTGAAGGTTTACATGAAGTTGAGGCCTCATGTCAGAGAATTCCTGGAAACACTTTCCAAGATCTATGAGGTAAGTGTGTGGGCAAGTATGGAAGAGAAGCTCTATCATTCCTTACAGGTTTGAGAAGCTTTAGACATACAATCGAAGGTGCGGTATGGCATGGGCAACTAGACAAACATTCAGTGGCCTGGGTCAGGTTTGGCATGGGCAACTAGACAAACATTCAGTGGCCTGGGTCAGGTTTGGCCTGGGCAACTAGACAAACATTCAGTGGCCTGGGTCAGGTTTGGCGTGGGCAACTAGACAAACATTCAGTGGCCTGGGTCAGGTTTGGCGTGGGCAACTAGACAAACATTCAGTGGCCTGGGTCAGGTTTGGCATGGGCAACTAGACAAACATTCAGTGGCCTGGGTCAGGTTTGGCGTGGGCAACTAGACAAACATTCAGTGGCCTGGGTCAGGTTTGGCATGGGCAACTAGACAAACATTCAGTGGCCTGGGTCAGGTTTGGCGTGGGTAACTAGACATACTTTTAGTAGCCGGAGTAAGGTATGGCATAGGCGATCAGATAGATGTTCAGCAGCCCGGGTCAAATATGGCGTGGGCAACTCTGATGCGCATCCTATGGGAGCGCCAGATATGTATGGACCATTTCAGAGGACAGTCAATGGCGTGTGTGGACGCAGCATTGCACGGGCACACGAGATGTACCTTCATTGATGTGGGCGAGGAGAGTCTGGCGTTTGTCGCCTCACCCAGTTTTGTGGGAAGGGATGGTCTTCATAATATTAATGAAGATGCTGCAAGCCCTCTGCATTCTAGAAAATTCCGCTCATTTTATTTTCTTAGTTTGTTTAAGTGATCTACTTCCTCCCTCCTTCCCCATGGGTTGGCCTACTCATTCCACCCTCCTTGCCTCATGTGGGCTCCCTCATTTTCACCTGCAGGCTCGCTCCTGCCTCCGTCCTCTGATGGCCAAGCTGACTCGTTCCTCACCCCTCCTCTCCTTAGGTGGGCTCACTCATTCCTTCCCTTCCTCTTGGTCAGGCTGACCCACCACTCATTCTTAGTAACGTATTCCTACCTCCTCTCCACAAGATGGTTCATTGGTCCTTTTCTCCTCCCCACAGCCTTTACCCCCCTGTCCACCTCCCCCCATTTCTCCCTTCTCCTAGGTAGGGTATGGGCATCGAAGGGTAAGCCGTGTAAACACCTCCACCCCTTCTTACTCCTGGAGGTCACTTTACGGCGCTGTACACCACTCCCTGGCGATCCAGCAAATGTCTGTCCAACCAGGACCGATTTTACCATGAGTTTTAATACAACTGTAGTAAAGGCTGGGCTCTGCATCGACCACCCCACTCCCCGGCCACTGGTCACCCCGCTCCCCAGCCACTGGTCACCCCGCTCCCCGGCCACTGGTCACCCCGCTCCCCGGCCACTGGTCACCCCGCTCCCCCCGCCACTGGTCACCCCGCTCCCCCTGCCACTGGTCACCCCGCTCCCCCTGCCACTGGTCACCCCGCTCCCCCGGCCACTGGTCACCCTGCTCCCCCAGCCACTGGTCACCCTGCTCCCCCGGCCACTTGTCACCCTGCTCCCCCGGCCACTGGTCACCCTGCTCCCCCGGCCACTGGTCACCCTGCTCCCCCGGCCACTGGTAACCCTGCTCCCCCGGCCACTGGTAACCCTGCTCCCCCGGCCACTGGTAATCCTGCTCCCCCGGCCACTGGTAACCCTGCTCCCCCGGCCACTGGTCACCTTGCTCCCCCGGCCACTGGTCACCTTGCTCCCCCGGCCACTGGTCACCCTGCTCCCCCGGCCACTGGTCACCCTGCTCCCCCGGCCACTGGTCACCCTGCTCCCCCGGCCACTGGTCACCCTGCTCCCCCGGCCACTGGTCACCCCGCTCCCCCGGCCACTGGTCACCCCGCTCCCCCGCCACTGGTCACCCACCCCGCTCCCCCGCCACTGGTCACCCCGCTCCCCCGCCACTGGTCACCCCGCTCCCCCACCACTGGTCACCCCGCTCCCCCGCCACTGGTCACCCCACTCCCCGGCCACTGGTCACCCCACTCCCCAACCACCGGTCCCATCCAGCCGCTACAGCTGCCTGCAATGACTTGACGAACAAGTTACTTACCTTCGGTAACGATATATCTGTAAGAAACAGTTTGTTATAGATTCCTTACCTTAGAATTACCCCCAGGTGTCAGACTGGATCCGGAAAGTTTTTTCATCAGCAGTACCTTTGAACGTCGGAAAGTGGCGTCGGTCAGCTCTGCGTCCGTCGTTGGCATTGTGGTCGCTGGGATGACATCGCATACACTACTTAGATGCCACCCTTGCGTGCTGACGTCCGTTCTGTACACGACTTTCTGCGCCAGAAACGCAGAGCCATGCAAGACACTGACCACTGGTGGACAGAACTAGGGCCCTGAAAGGATGTCCTTAACCTTAGAAATAAGTTTGCAGAACGGGAAGGATGGGTGAGTTGGTAAAGCATCTATAACTAATGGTTCTTACAGATATATCATTACCGAAGGTAAGTAACTGGTTCATCTGAAAGAAACACATTACTTATATATTCCTTACCTTAGAATAAATATCCCAGCAATACCAACCCCGGTGGTGGGTCTGCGAACCAAGAAAACACCAAGAAGTACAGGAGAACAGAACGGACTAAGAAGCCGTCTCTCCGGACTTGGCTGTCCAGACAGTAGTGCTTGGTAAACATGTGCAGCAATGCTCACATAGCTGCCTGACCAATGTCATTCAGAGGCACTCCTCTTCCCAAGGCGGTAGTGGCTGCCGTCCCTCTGGTGGAATGGGCGTGTAACCCCATTGGAGGCTCCTTTTTCGCCAGAGAATAGCAGGCTTTAATACACAAAATGACCCATCTAGAGTTGGTCCGCTTGTGTACGGCCCAACCTTTTTTGGCGCCCACCTAGCCAACAAAGAGTTGGTCATCCACCCGAAACTGTTTTGTGCGATCCAGATATAAAGAAAGCGCACAGTTTGGGTCCAGAGGGTGGAGCCGCTTCTCCGCTTTCATAGGATGCAGAGACGGAAGGAAGGTGGGCAAAGTGATGGGCCGCCCCATGTGAAAGGCGGTGGCAGCCTTAGGAAAGAAGGATGGAAGAGTACTGAGAACCACTTTGTCCGGATGGACAGGCAAGAAAGGAGACTTGGAAGAAAGAGCCTGGAGCTCACTCGCCCTTCTGGCAGATGTGATGGCCACCAGGAATGCAGTCTTAAGTGTTAGAAGCCCCAAAGGAAAGTTGTGAAGCGGCTCAAAGGGAGCGCACATTAAATAGGTTAAGACTAGATTCAATTCCCACTGAGGGGTAAATAAGGGACTATAGGAGGAAAGAGATGAGTTATGTCTTTCAAGAAACAATGAACCACGGGGACTTGAAAAGGGAAGGCTAATCTGGAAGCCGAAGGAAGGCATATAGTCTGGAGGTGGGAGACGACTGCCGGGGGCGAGCCGCCTTCAACAGCTGATCGTCGAGATGGGTAACATTGGAACCCCTGATCTGCGGAGATGAGCTACGACCACCGCCATCACTTTTGTGAACACCCGAGGGGCACTGGCAAGGCCAAAGGGGAGCACGGTGAACTGAAAATCCTTATGGCCTTCTGTGAACCACAGGTAACGCCGGTGGGCCGACAGGACGGGGATGTGAAAGTAAGCGTCCTGCAAGTCCAACGCTACAATCCACTCTCCAGGTTCGAGGGCAGACCAGACCTGAGTGAGCGTCAACATCTTGGACTTCTCCTTCCGGAGGAAGAGGTTGACGTTCCTGAGATCCGAGATAGGATGCAGGCCCTTGTCCGTCTTGGGTACCAGAAAGTAGTGGGAATAACAACCACAACCTACTTCTGGGGCAGGAAAGCGCTCTAGGGCTCCCTTGGCCAAGAGAGCCAAAAGTTCCTGTTGGAAAAGTGCCAGGTGATCCTCCGACATGCAGTGGTATTGAGGTGGCATTGCTGGAGGGGTAGCCTTGAAAGGGAGGGCATAGTACCGTCGGACTATTTGCAAAACCCACCTGTCCGACGTGATGGTTCGCTAGTGGGGAGGTGATGGCGTATCCTGCCACCCACTGGCATTTGATGGGCCTGAAATGTCGGACTAGGAGGGTTTGGAGGCTGCTGCAGAGGGGTGGTTGGTGGACCTAGACGGTGGTTCCCATGTCCCCGTGAAGGTTGGGAAACTTGATGCGGCCTGTTGCTCTGGGCGGGACGTAGTGGGGCACCCATTCTGCAGCCACGAAATGGTAGAAAAGCAGACTCCGCTGGGCGTCTGGAGAGGCCCAAGGACTTGGCCGTAGCCCGTGAGTCCTTGAAATGCTCTAGAGCGTTGTCCCCTTTGTTGTCAAAAAGGTGACGGCCACCAAAAGGCATGTCCATGAGGGTGTTCTGGACATCCCCCTAAAAGTCACTCGACCTCATCCAGGCATAGCGACGAAGTGCTACAGACAGAGAAATTGTCCTGCCTAGAGAGTCGGCGGTATCCAGCCCACAGCAGATGGTAAACTTCGCTGCATCCCTCCCGACGGCGATAGCCTGGGAGAGCATTGTCCGGGCCTCCTCCGGACACTGAGGCAGCACCTGTGCCACCGTATCCCACACAGAGTGGGAATAACGGCCAAATAGACTTGCAGTATTTACCGACCACAGTCCCAAGCTGGCGGAAAAGAAAATCTTCTTCCCAAGATGATCCAGCTTCTTGGATTCCCTTTCAGGCTGAGCAGTAGGGAATGTGCTCTTGGAAGTGGAGGCTGGGTCCACCAAGCTCTCCGGGGTGGGGTGTTGGGAGAGGAAAGTAGGGTCGCCCGGAGTCGGGCGGTGGCATTGGGAAATCATCCTATCCACAGGAGCCCCCGTGTTGGGCCTGGATCATGTGCCCAAAAAGACATCGGTAAGGGCCTCATTAAAGGCAGGGGCTCCGAAGAGCTCGCTGCCGGCTGAAGCACCTGTCAGGAGGTTAATCCTGACCGCCACTGTAGGAAGTTCAAGGTTGAGAGCCTCGGCCGCACTACGCAACTCCACTGCGTATGCTGCTCCTTCCTCCGTAGCCACGGTAGGAGGAGACAACAGGCCACGGTTAGGGGGGTGTCTAGACCACTGGCATCCGCCAGTTCCTCTCTCCAGTCCTGTTCAGATTCTAGCTGATCAGTAAGCGGGTCAGATGACCCCTACTAGTCCTCCTCCTCGTCCTCCTGTTGCCAATCTGGCTGAAAAGGGACCCCAGGAGTGAACAGGGACAAAAAGAAAAAAAAAACCTCTCTGCGCCAGGTCCGGCGTCGGGCGCCACAGGTCCGGCTCTGGGTCCACATCAGGATGGAGGCCGGGGACATGACCGGCGTCAGTAGTGGTTGCGGTGCCAGAGGAAGCGGCGCCGGTGGAGGTGTTGTAAGGTCAACCGGCACCGTTCCGGATCCAGGCCTCGATCCACTGGGGGCCTGCGGAGCCGGAGCTGACAGTGGAGAAGGCCTAGGCCCCCCAACCGAGTCCAGGGGGCCGGTAGGCACACCAGTGGGTTCGGGCTGCCCAAAGATTGCGTGCATCGCCTCGTAAAATTTACGAAGCTGGGCAGGAATTGATCTAGGTCCCGTGAAGGGAGTCAAGCCCGGAGTCGACTCTCCAGGCTCCGCACGCGGAGTCATGGGAGGGGCACCGCCCGCATCCCTCGTCGCGTCAGCCGACCGACGGGGAGAAGTCAAAGAGCGATGATGCTTCTTCGACTTCTTTTTATGCTTCGACTTACCCGACCCCGAGGGTGAAGACTTCGATGACTCGGACGAATGGTGATGGCTCTGCGACCGGGAGCTGGGACGGCGCGGAGCAGACGGCCGGCGCTCAAGCACCTTCCGGGACCGCTCCCGCAAAGACTTCGGAGCTATGGACCGATAGTCCGAGCACAACTTGGTCGTGGTCGCGCTCCACGCAAAAGATGCACACTTGGTGCGGATCTGTAACCGACATCAGTCGGGTACAGGAACCGCATGCCTTGAATTCGGGCATCCCTCAAGCACCAGGAGTCGTAGACTCAAAGACGTCGACAAGTCGCTCAAAAAGTGACTGGAGGTACCGCTCTCTCAGGAGCTGCGCTAGCTGGCGCGTGAAAAGAAAGCACTGATGTCAGAACGCGAAGGCGGCGTTTAAGTAGCTACTGCGACGTCATTCCGGAGACTACAATGCCAACGACGGTTGTGGAGCCAACTGACGTCACCTTCTAACGTGCAGAGGTACTGCTGATCAAAAAACTTTCCCTATCCAGTCTGACGCCTGGGGGTAATTCTAAGGTAAGGAATCTATAAATAACTTGTTTCTTTCAGATACACGCATGACAAATTTCTCTGGAGAAATACAAATATAGTATTTAGTTAATTTTACAAGATGCAATCACATTGGTTAGAGCAGTATCCTTACATGAATGAAATCCCGGTCACCACGTGCCTGGGTCTATCGGAGGGTTGCAGGTCTAACATGGTCCTGGTGGGTTGGCGGTTCCAGGTGTTTTGAGAGGCAAGTTAGTAGTTACAGGTCCGTGTACCCTGACTGTCATGGTCCACAAAGCTGCAGTTTCATGTTGGGGGATTTTCTAGGAGGATTTGTGTGTGTGTGTGTGTGTGTGTGTGTGGTGGGGGCCCCTCAAGTTTTCATAGAATATTAGCCTTCTCCAATTTCCACACATTTGTATTGCGGGGTGGGGGGCTTTCCCGCTCCTTGGCCGGTAGTTGGTTGATGAACCCAGCTTCCCTTGGTCTCCACAGCAGGAGAGGGCTCCCCTACGTACAAAATGTGCACAGGCTTTGCCTCAACCAATCCCTGGCCAGCGCACCAGGTGAGCTGTAGGGATAAACAGCAGATCTACTGGGTCTCCATGCTTTACTTCTCCCTACTCCCATTGCAGATGTTTGTCTTTACCACAGCAAAGAAGGAGTATGCTGAAAAGGTTCTGGATGTCCTGGACCCCCAGAGGAAGCTGATACGGTGAGGAATGCAGCCTCTTTAGGACACTGGAGTGGGATTTTATAGAAGGATGTAGAACTTGGCATGGTGGGGGGGGAGGTTGAAGGCTCTGTTAAGTATGGGGCACAGAGGGGTGTTGTAGCCGCTTTGCTTCTCAAATGAAAGGAGCAGGTTCCTTGGATTTCTAAAAAAAAAAGGCATTATGTGCTCCATTTTTAATCTATGCTGGACACTTGGTGAGCAGATGGTCTTTTATGTTAAAATGACGTGACCATGGCATAAATGTGCCCACTGGGTGGGTGGCTAAGGGGCATCCACAAAGAATGGCTGCTGAGTTCTGTCCCAGGGCGTAACTGCTCATGTGACGGTCCGATGTTAGGAGAGCTCCTGCACTGGTGACCAGGCTCTGTCTGGTTGAGTAGCAGTGGGAAGACGTTCTCTGGCCTTTCAGCATTGCCCACATTGCCCCCCCTCCCCCAACCTCCCTGTTGCCCTACATCAAAAAAGAGAATGTTGTCATGATAGCCACACATCCCAGATGTGCGACTGTCTCTAAAATCTCGATGGCCAAGTGACTTCATGGCCATACCTTGAACCTTAGGCCCTGCAGTGGAGTTTTACCCCATGAGTAGATGGGCCTGCTAAAGGGCTTGTAGAAATCTTCATGGGAAAATGTAAAGAAAATCAAACAGTACCTTGTTGGGGAACACCCTTTTTTCCAAGTAATATAAATAAATAAATAAATCATGAAACAGTGAACTCCGGTGAGCGATCTCTCACCCGGGTTGTAGATCCAAATGTAGTGTAATGTCAGAAGTTAATGGTGTGCAGATCAAGTTCCAATTCTCGAAGTCAGGAATGTAGACAGACTCCCAAATGGTGCAGAGCCAAGCGCTGGCTTTGCAGAGTATGCTAAGGACATGGTTGGCAGTACATTTTTTGTGGCGGTACATTTTTTGACGCCAAGCTGGGTGGCTCATGGCACGCAGAAGCATGCAGGCATTGATAGGCAGCTGAACAGGAGTCATGGAGGAACGAAGAGAGAAAGACGTAAGAGAAGCACTCTTCCTCCACGCAACGCTAGAAGTGAGGTGAGTGTGCCCTGGAGCTCGAGCCACATCTTTATTTTTAAATTTTGAAAAAAACAGCTGGCAAGAAATAGGCATCAGGTCTCAGCGTAGGCCACACGGCAAGCCAAATAACAAAGTAGAATAGCCCTCTCTTCACTCAAACTGCCAGTGCACAACCTCCAAGGTACCGAAACACGGAGTTCACACAGATTGATGCAGCAAGACTTTAATTTTAAGTGCAGGTTGTAACGGTCCCAGTTAGTAGCGCTTTTTTAAACAGGAGACCTTTAAACAGCAGGTTGGCACAAGTTGGGCAGGCAATAAACTGAAGTCACAAAGTGAGCTGACAATCTTTTAAACAGCAGATTCCAGAAATAGCACAGGCACAGGAAGAGCACAAAGAGAGAGGAAGAGCAGGATATAACAGGGCTACCAAAGCCTCCCGTGCGTGGAGTGCAGGGCACCCATAACAAGCACAATGGCCGAAAACACATCAGAGTTTGGGGACCAGAACTCTAGGCAGACACCACCATATCGATGATCTAAGGGAACCAAGAAAAGGCAGGTACAGGCCCAAAGGGCTCCAAACAACCATACATAAATATATGATCCTTTCAAGTTATTCCATAAGAGACGCTCCAGTCGCTTGTTCCCCAGCCTCATGTAACGTAAAGACTGTAAGATCCTTACTTACTGGGATATTCAACCTGTTCCTCACATAGGTATGTGTCAATGTCTGTGGAATTTCTGTAGCACAAACTTGGTCAACATGTTCAAGGTTAACATTCAGCGTTTAACATGAGGCAGACACATTAATGTCCTAAGGATTCACCTCCACAAACACCTCAGCTCTTGAAACCATTGACTGTGTGTTTAGTGTCTGGGCATTGATGTTGGATGACCTCTTCCATGAACTTTGTGTTTAGCGCAAGCCACGATTGCTTTGTGAAGAAAACAAACATTTAAATGTGTTTTAATACAGGATTCAGTTCATGTTCTAAATACATATTAAGTTTGAAAATACTAGCAAATTATCAATTTCATGTTAAGGTAGAAGAAGACAATTACAACCTGAATTCAATAAGAGCAATGGTTACAAAGATGTGCAGTAGGACAACAGATGTAGGACCTGGCAAGGAAAGCTATGGCTCTCTCTCTCATATACCATACCTACAGAAGGAAAGGAAATATGAAAGCTGAAAGGGGGCACCGTAAAGAAGCCAGCCTATCTCACCGGATATCTCCTATCATGATCACAAAAGCAGCTAAGAGAAGTGCGCATTTGTGTGGACATGAGACTACCCATTAAGGTCCTGAAAGAAAAGAAATGGATTACAGCAACGTCCCTGCTGAGCACTCCCGGAAGGCAGGCTCACAAGGATGAGAGTAGCAAATGAGCCAAGAGACATTTATTTGTTAAATGTATGAGTCCGTCGTGTGTATGGGAGCCTAGCACCCGAGAGGTGCTCATAGCTGCGTTGTATAGGAAGCCATCAAGAGCTACCCATTCTAACACAACAGACTCTAAAGAGATGCTGATACCTCTAGTGGACAAGGCCCTGTGCTTATCAGAGGTCAGCACCTGGGAGTCCAGTTTCTATTGTCATTCGAAGCCTGCCCTTCGTGCCCACCACTTGGAAAGAGATGATGGTCACGGTTACTTGTATCCTCATTTCAACAAACTGAGTAGAAACCCCCACAAGGCCACTGAGGCACGTGATCACCCCAAGAACAGTTCAGCCCAGAAAGTAACTGGTAAAGTTCGGAAGTGATGAAGCCATGAGCAGTCTCATGAAACGGAGTTGAGTAAAAGAGCTTAAAAGGAGGGATGTGAATAATTGCTTGGTAACATGAAGGGATTAAAACTGCATACTTACTCTTTACCTTGAGCAAGAAGCCTAAATGTGTATAGGGAGGGACCTACCTCCGACTGGATCAACACTTTATACTTCTTTAAAGAAGCTGCAAGTGTACAGGTGATTCTTTTCATGTATAAACTTAATGTGAGGCATATGGTCCCAAGTTAGTGGTTGCACCCCCTACTAGCCACATTACCTACATATTTAACATTGGCCAAAAAGAACCCTGCGCTATAATGACAACATGCCCTGACCCTACCACCACCCTTGCGCTGGCGTCTTCTAACGTTCTTCCTCTGTCTCTGTCTCATCTGTGTCCCTCTCTTCCTTTCTTCAGACACCGACTTTTCCAGGAAGATTGTGTCTGCTTCTTGGGCCACTATATCAAGAATTTAAAGGTGCTGCAGAGGGATTTGGCAAAAACCGTGATTTTGGATGATGCTCCACACACCTGCCCATACCAGGTAAGTGCGCAAGAGCCCCGGGCACCGTCACCTGTCTGATGTACAGCATCTTGCGCCAGCCGCAGGAGCAGCGCCAGCTAGCTTCTCAGGCCTGTTATCTCTCATTACTCCTTACCCCAAGGATGCAGTCGAAACCTTGGTCCATTGCAGGTCCTTGGGGAGAAACATTTGAGAGACCTTCAATCCTTTGAAATGAGACTGACAAGACCAGTGACAACTCATTCCTCAGGGAATCCCAAGGGTCCAGCCATCAGCCAATGACTGCACTTCACCATAGTCCAGACACAAGCACACTCCTGAGCCCAGATCAGTGCTGAAAAGATGGATAGCAACAAACCCTCATTGTTTTACAGTTGGTTTGTTCCTTCCTTTGGGTGCTTCACGGCAGAAGGCCGACACTTGACCAACACTTTGGCCACTCTTTCCAGACCCTGTGAGCAAACTCGGCCACATAAAAGCAGACAGATTGTGACATTTCATAACCCATTAACCAGATTGTTGGGAGTACAAATTTCGATGCAATCCAGTTTGTTTCCCTGTCTAAAAACAAGGCCTGAAATGCTGCCCCTATGGGCAGCGTGCGACTCACCATGGAGAGATACATTATCCACGGAGCAGTGAATATGCAGCTCAGCGCTCAATACAGCCACTCTGCTGAGACCAGTTAGAACTCCTTTCAAAGAGAAGCCTGGCCGCATGCGAACCCTGGGCATACCCTTGAGCCCACTCCAACCTAGGCAAGGTTTCTTGCGATGGCCCTGTTTGCAGTTATTCACTTTCTAAAAGGGTCAAGTCTGCCCCAAAACCAGAGTTGGCACATCCCATTAGCCAAAGGAGACCATTAGGGTGGGTCATCACAAACACAGCAATGGGTGGGTTTGTGGCATCACAACAAGCAGAATTTTCTTTTAATATGCATTGCTATGTTAGATTTCCCCCTATGGGCAATATCTTTAATTGCTTTCTAACATTAGACGTGTTAAATACAAAAGGACAAGATGCAGCAGATCCCTTAACTTTCAATTTCCCAGGCGTCGTCAGACTGGATCTGTGTGGGAGGGCAGGCTTGATAAACAGGCGAGGAGGCTGAAGGATAGGTTTAAAGGAAGGTTTATTAATAAGAGGTATAGAAGTTGTAGGTTGTTGGGTTATTGCGCCCGGAATACTCGTGAGATACAGATTCAACTGCACACAGTTGTGGGAATTGACCAACCCAGACGTGGGTTTGCGATTCAAGAACATTAATTTCTTTCTGCTACTTCATCGGACTGGATAGTCCTTTTAAGATTTTACGAGTGATATTGAAATTGTCTATGGGAGAAATCTAATCAGAAATACAGATCTAGCTCTAACAAACAGACAGCCCTGACGAAGTCTATCAGCATAAACTGCTGTAGACGAAACCCGTGTTGGCTAAAGGCTAAAGATCTGAAGAAATATCATTTTGAGAACATTAAAAGAAGAAGATTGATACTGAAAGACTTTTTCTTCTTTATTGCTTTTCCTAACGCGGATTGCAACTGCTCGGGATATATTGCTTACAAATGTTTCATATGTAGTTTACTACATTGTTTATGACGCTGGATAGCAACATTGAGATTTGTTTTTACTTAAATATTAGACATTTGTGCGCAAGTTGAAGAACCTTCTATCTTGTCCTTTTTCAAAAAAATTTGTTGGGTTATTGGTTTTGGTTGTTTTACGGCTTCATCCGAGTCCGACGAGGATGACGAAGTCCGGTCTTCGGTTTGTCCTTGATTGTGGTGTTTTCCCCGGAGGCTCATAGAAGAACAAAGAAATGAAAGGAGCCGTCAGAACAATGTATTGCTGTTTCAAAATGTCATACCGTTACCACGGTGCACTAATGTGCTGAAGTGTTCGGAGAACAGTCCCACAACCAAAGTAAAGGTGAAAAAGAGGAAAAGAAATAGGGTTTTTCTATAGTACCCGAAACATTACACGGATTATTTGTTCAGAGGACCAGCTAGTGTACGACTGGAAAAGAAGGGTGCTTGAACAAGTCGTCTATACGGTAAAACAGGGGGTTTTTAAACTAAGGCAGCGTTTTTCATTCACAAAGAATTCAGAGATACCACTTTGTTGAACGCTACCCCCACCCACTCTTTGCCACCCTCTCCCGGCTATTCCCAGTTTACAATCACTAACCTGGCTCCGCCGTAACTCTCCTGAGTCACGGCCGCTCTCCAGCCACCTCCGGACACCACCAATCTTCGGACCACGTTTCGTCTTCGCCCTCGATAGTTCCTGATGTCCAGGTCTTCTTTTGGTCGTGTCCCGCGTCTTCCTGCTTGCAACCGGGTCCCGCGTCTTCCTGCTTGCAACCGGGTCCCGCGTCTTCCTGCTTGCAACCGGGTCCCGCGTCTTCCTGCTTGCAACCGGGTCCCGCGTCTTCCTGCTTGCAACCGGGTCCCGCATCTTCCTGCTTGAAACCGGGTCCCGCGTCTTCCTGCTTGCAACCGGGTCCCGCGTATTCCTGCTTGAAACCGGGTCCCGCGTATTCCTGCTTGAAACCGGGTCCCACGTCTTCCTGCTTGAAACCGGGTCCTGCGTCTTCCTGCTTGCAACCGGGTCCCGCGTCTTCCTGCTTGAAACCGGGTCCCGCGTCTTCCTGCTTGAAACCGGGTCCGCGTCTTCCTGCTTGAAACCGGGTCCCGCGTCTTCCTGCTTGAAACCGGGTCCCGCGTCTTCCTGCTTGAAACCGGGTCCCGTGTCTTCCTGCTTGCAACCGGGTCCCGCGTCTTCCTTCCCGTAACGGTCATTCCACTCCTCTCTTATTGGCCCCGGGTAACTGCTTCCGGTGTTCGAAGGAGGGACTTCCGGGTTGTGTTCCCGTTCGCATCCCTGCGAAGACAGATGAGGAGTCTGGATACCGTAGTTGAGGGGATCCGGTAGGCAATTTCTCACAATCTGAAAGATTTATCTTAGAGCAGTACCCCTATGCTCCGGTAGGTGGCATTGGTTAGCTTCATGTGACGTTGGCATCGTCTGCGCTCTTGTGACATTAGCAAAACATATATAGGCAATACCCCGGCATGCTGACGTCTGTTACTTTTCATGACTTTCCATGCCAGAAGCTCTGAGCCATGAAGTGCTCTGACATTGGCCTGTTTCTAAAGAACTAAGGCCCTGAAGGGGTTCAGCCCTGACCCTAGAAACCTGTCAACAGTGCGGGGAGGATGGGTGGGTCGGTCAGAACTCTGCGGCTAGAACAGGTCTCTACCAGATAAGGCGCTACCGAAGGTAAGTAACTTGTTCATCTGATAGAGATCTATAGCCGCAGATTCCTTACCTTTCAGTAGCTACCCAAGCGATACCATCCCCAGAGGAGGGACTGCAGACCAGTTTAGACCAGGAAGTCCTGCAGGACAGAGAGGCCAAAAAGACCGTCCCTACAGACTTGTCTGTCCAGGCAGCAGAACTTGGTAAACGTGTGCAGGGAGGCCCACGTTGCTGCCTGACAAATGTCAAGGACTGGAACTCCACGGTGCAGCACCGTTGTAGCACCCTTAGTGCTGGTGAAATGAGCTCTTAAGCCTTCAGGAGGTTGCTTTTTGGCCAGAGCGTAACAAATTCTGAAGCACAGGATGACCCATCGTAAGATACTCTTCTGCACAGCATAACCTTTCTTCATTCCAACGTACTCCAATAAGAGTTGGTCGTCCACCCAAAACTCATTAGTGCAGTCAAGATCGAACAACAACTCTTTTTTGGGGTCCAGGCGGTGGACTCGCTCCTCTTCTTTTCCGGTGGGGCTGAGGAGGGTAGAAAGTGGGCGAGGTGAAGGATTGCTCCACATGGACTAGTGTTACCACTTTCGGGAGTAAAGAGGCCCTAGAGAAAAGCGACAATTTATCAGGTAATATTGTCCGGTAAGGAGGCTTGGATGACAAAGCCTGAAATTCCCTCACCCTCCTGCCAGATGTGATTGCCACTAAAAAGGCTGTTTTGATGGTAAGCAGCCGGAGGGGGCCGTTGTGCAGAGATTCGAATGGAGCGCACATCAGGAAGGTGAGAAGAAAACTAAAGTCCCACTGAGGCATAATGAAAGGGGAAGGCTGGAACATATGTACAAGGCCTTTGAGGAATCTATTTCAATGGGAGACTTGAAGAATGAGGGTTGGTTGGTCTGGCAGCCTCAGAAGGCCTGCAAGCAAAGCGATCCCCGTGATCTAATTTAAGCTCTAACCAAAATTCAACACATTCAATAACAACTGCTCTGCAACCAAATATAGGGAAATAATTCTTTAATTCCCAGAACAGACTGTTATGGTACATTAAAAACACAATCTACTATGCATCATACAGTAAAAAACTTGCCAAATACAAAAATGTTACAATTAAAATCAAACTAATACATCCTAATTATGACCAGCATAATTAAAGATAGACAGAAACATGTAAGACATCAGACTTGTTCAATACAGTTGTACATCCGACCTCCTGTGTTACCACTTTGTTTTATACATCAATACAATCTATATTAAAACAACAGTGTTGGATTCCCAGATTGTACTAGAAAAATGCATCGACGCGTTTCGATGGATACAGTTTGTTACACCATCTTTATCAAGACTTTTCAATTTTTTCTGTCATATACGAGGGGTCAACAATTTTCTCCCTACAATAAATATACATAAAATGAGTGCATATACATGTTCGGTTCAATAAATTAATACATGATTCCCTATAATCGACCTCTATGATGATGCTTATATCCAGGAGATAATGACACTCTGCTGGCATCTCGTTCATACCCGCCTTCTTCTATGCTTCTCATCCCGCTATACTTATACCAGAAATCTTGGAAGTTTATTAGGGGTGGATATCGATTCGAGTCATATTAATATTGATTGCTTTTGTGACTATCTCCAATATTAATTCTTGACTGCACCCTTCTTTTATGCATGAAATGCAGGTTCCCTTTGTTTAAAAAAGGAAGGAAGGAGATTCCGAGATTGTAGTTTTATTATTTGTTCACTAACCAATCATTGGAGGAGACAGACAGGGCCGGAAAGTACCCTTTGAGAGTGGCCAGTGCAGAGCCTTCCTTGGGCAAGGGTCAAAGAAAGCAAAACTTGAGAAAGTGAAGCAGAAAGAGGATTAATAGAACTTTCTGTACAGTAGTTTACACATTTTTTCTACTGGAAGGAGTATACTGTCTTGGTGGAGGGCGTGGCCTCCAAAATAACATTACGGACTTCGGGAGGAAGGTTGAAGGCTATCAACTGGCGCCGCTCCATCTCCATGCAAGGTGGCGGAGAGTTGACAGATGCGGCTGGAGGACTCTCCCCTGCTGCTGCGACAGAAGATTCTCCTGAAGGGGGCAGCCTGATTGGAGGATCGATGCTCAATTGGAGAAGCTTGGGGTTCCAGACTCTCCGTGCCCAGTCCAGAGCCACAAGAATGACTTGAGCCAGGTCGCTCCTGCTCTTCTTGAGCAGTCTGCACAGCAGTGCTATGGCCGGAAAGGCGTGTAAGAGGCCTGAGACACCTTGGAAACGCCAGTGTGCAAAACTGCTTACATTGTGTGTTCTCAGCAGAGGCAGACAGATATTCACAAGGCTTTCTCCACTATTGAAAAAGACCTTGCATCACCTCCGGATGGAGATACCATTTGCGATACACTAGGTATCGACGGCTAAGTTTGTTTGCCCTGGCTTTCAGAGAACTGATCGGATCAAGGATATGCCCTGATGTTCCTGCTGTGTCCAGAGATGCAGATCCTCTTGACAAATGTCCAGTACCCCACCCTCCCTGTTTGTTGCAGAACCAGCTTTCCCTTAACTGAAGGAAGAAAGGCTTTCAATGCCAAACAACTCGCTGAGAGCTCCAGCAAGTTAATGTGGAGTCCGGATTCCGCCAAAGACCAGATTCCTCTGATCTCAACATTTACCAGATGGCCGCCCCATCTCAAAAGTGACATCTGTCGCTACTGTGTGTCTGGTTGGGGAAGGGAGTGGTGTCTGCCTCTTACCCAATCACGGTTGTTCAGCCCATCTGCAGGTCCTGTGCATTTCCCTCCCTCGATCTAGATCATGTTGGAGAGATTCCCCTGATGCTGCGCCCACTAGAACTTCAGGTCCCACTGCAGAGCGCACATACGCCACCTGGCAGGTGCCCTAGCAGGATGCAGAATGCAGGAGGCCATGAGGCCCAGCAGCCTCAGTCATTCTCACCGAAATCCAGGATAGAGGCTGAAACATCGATATCATAGTCTGAGTATCCTAGACTGGCCGCTCGGGAGGATAGGCCTGCAACTGTACTGTGTCCAGAAAAGCTCAGATGAAAGGGGGAGTCTGAGAGGGAGTCGGGTATAACTTCGGCAGGTTGATAGTGAACCCCAGGATATGCAGGAGGTCCGCCATAGTCTGGAGGTGGAAGACGACGACAAGGGGCCTTCAAGAGCCCATCATCGAGATAGGGGAAGACTGGCACCCCCGAGCTGCGCAGATGAGCCGGGGCCACTGCCATCAACATGGTGAACACCCGAGGGGCGCTGGTAAGGCCAAACAGGAGCATGGGTAACTAAATGTGCTCATGGCCCTCTGTGAACCGCAGGTAGCGCCGGTGAGCAGGCAGGAAGGGAATGTGAAAATCAGCGTCCTGCAAGGGCAGCACTACCATCCAGTCTCCAGGGTCCAGGCAGACAAGATCTGAGCCAGAGTCAGCGTCTTGAAATTTTCCTTTTTTGAGGAAGTAGTTGAGGGCTTGCAGATCTAGGATAGGGCGAAGACCCTTGTCCTTTTTCGGGTCCGAAAAGTAGCAAAAATAACAACCACAGCCTACTTCTGGCTCGAGCACCCTCTCTATGGCGCCCTAGACCAAGAGAGTTATGACTTCCTCCTGAAGCAAAGTCAGCTGATCCTCCGTCAGCCGGTCGTAAGTTGGAGCAAGGAGGGAGGAGCGGTCTTGAATGGGTGGGAGTAGCCCCTTCGGACAATCTGGAGAACCACCTGTCCGAAGTGATGTTCTGCCAGTGGTTACGGTGATGGCTGATCTGGAAGGGTCAGACTAGGAAAGTTTGGAGGCTGAGGCTGCAGGCAAGCTGGGAGTCTGACCTGACCTCTGGTGGACTGACCCAAGGGGTCGGAATGAGCTGTGCCCACGGCCATACAGAGGTTGCTGAACTTGCATAGTTCTGTGGCTGGGGTATGTCTTGTGGGGCTGAAAGACTTAGACATGCACAATGCCTTGAGAGGTAGGAGACTCGACACACAATGCCAATCGTAAAGCTTCCACGAGAACAACAACTTGCAAAGTCCAGGTCCAACACTATAAGGCAGCCAGAAGTATGCATAGCATCTGTGTCTGCAGCCAACACATGCTACAAATAACATTTTCTTATCCCAACTGTCCAACCTCTTGGATTCCCTGTCTGGGGTTGTGAAAGGGAATGCACCATGGCAGGTAGAGGCTTGGACCACCAAGCGCTCGGGGGTAGGGTGGTTGGTGAGGATATTTGGGTCGCCGGTGCAGGGCGATGGCAGCGGGCAATTTATCTTATTCACAGGAGGCCCTGTGCTTGGCTTGGAAAAGGTTCCCAATAGACCATCAGTTAAGGTCTTGTTGAAGAGTAGTCAGGGATCTGAAGAGGCAACACCTAGCTACAGGACCTCTATCAAGATATTAGTTTTGATTGCCACAGAAGAGAGCTGAAGGTCAGGACCTCGGCTGCCCTTTTCACCACCAAAGCAAATGACGTTCCCTCCTTCGTAGCCATGGTAGGGGGAGAAAGCAGTCCAGAATCTGGAGAGGTATCCAGTCCGTTGGCCACACCCAATTCCTTGTACCAGTCCATGTGTTGATAAGACTGGTCTTGTAAAGGGTCCAGCGAACCCTCCCAAGCTTTCTCCATTCCTAGGCTGAGGAACCAACCTAGGGCCCAAGGGTTCTGTCTGGCCTGGTATTGGTGTCAGTAGGTGCCGATTCGTCTTTGGGGAGGAGAATGGGGCTGGTGCCGGGAGTCTCTGTGTTCGGCCGGGAAAGGTCACAGTGGCATGACCGGCATTGGTCTGGATATATCACCAGATCCATAGGGTGCCATCGGTGCAGCGGCAGTACAGCCGGCGCTGAACGCGATGGAGCCCCCTCTGAGCCTCCGGAGCCCAAAGGTACACGGGGAGGGTCAGGCCACCGAAATATGAGGCACATGGTGTTCTAAAATTCTTTTTTGCTGGGCGGTGGTTGCTCCTGCTACCGTGAAGACTGGAAAGTGTGGAGCAGAGCCAGGCGCATGTTCAGAAGAACGAGGCCTAGAACGCCAAGACTCCTCTGTACCTTCGACCAACTCAATGACTTAGAGTGGGAGGATGAAGACTTAGGACCCCCAGAACAGTGCCCGGACCTTCCTCTCTACTGGAACTGTGAACAAGACCTCCGAGGAGACCGACGTGGTGCTGAGTGCCAGGCCACAAGCAGCTTTAGGGACCGCTCCCTCAAAGCTTTCGGTGCCATGGCCCAGGAGTCAAAGCATGACTTCGAGTCGTGATCCTTACCAAAGCACCAGAGACAAACCAGGTTTGGGCTAGTCACCAACCTGGCACCGCAACCAGCACGCAGGGTTCGAACCCAGCAGTCTTCTTGGACATGAGGAAAAACCTACAGACCAAAAAAGGAGTCAACAAAATGTTGCGAAAAAGTGACAAAGGGTAGCTCTCTTCACGAATTTGCGCTGGCTGGAGTAGAAAGAAAAGAAGTGATGTCAGGTGGTGGCTTTATAGGGAATGCGGACGTCACAGCAGCGCCAACAACATCACATGGAGCTGACCGGTGCCGCCTACAGGCGCGCACGGGTATTGCTCAAAGAAAGATCTTCTGGATCCAGTCAAACGCCTGGGAAATTCAACGTTAAGGAAACTGTGGCTAGAGGTCTCTATCAGATGCAGAATTTAACTCCACCAATAAAGGATAAAACGTCTGCCCTGGTCTGGTTCCTGCCTCCAGTGGATGTCTGTGTGTGGAATCTTGCTTTGAACTGACCCGGCCCCTTTTTTCTGGTGTTGGATAAGAGCAGCTTGTAGGGTTTGACTGTAATGATCTGGGGACATGCTGGCTAACCCCAAGATGAATTCCATAGTGGAGAATTGTGTATTAACCTCATCGCTGCTGCACATATTCCCCTCCGGTGCTGAGGGATAATAGCAATGGGTGTGGTCATGACGGAACGGTTCCGTCATGAGCATCGAAGGGGTTAATATTACACATTGACTGCAAGCTGAAAATTAAAATGGAGTGGGGGCCATAGTTACCTAAACATGCAGGGTGGAAAGGCCACGAGTCTAGGACCCGCAATAATAGCCTCTTGAAAGGCAGAAAACACTTCCACCAGAGTCACGATCAATCCTGGCCAAACCTTTCATCTGGAAATCAAGTGAGATGAGAAACGTAACCTTTCGTGTGCGATGTTCTTCCAATATGCTCTGCTACGCAAATGCAAACCAGTCGTAAACATCGAAGAGAGAACACTTAGCAGTAAAGTATACATATTTGGGGTTTTAAGGCATTGCTAGTCTGCTTACTTGGCAGCCATGAAGAAGTGAAGCAAGATTGGAGGGCGAGTTAATCCATGGATGAGAGCGGATCTCCTCCAGAAATGACCACAGGTCTGAAGTCCACCGAAGACTGAATGCAACAGAACATCTGCATAATTACAGTGAACCATCAACATGAATAATGGGGTACACAGCCACAGCTACTGTGCCAAGGACACATACCTAGGAGAAAATATGGGTTAAAAAAAGATCCACAGGTATGCAGCAGCAAACCTACGGCACGCCCCTTGTCCGGGGGCGGGGTGCGGGAGTTGCACAGTAATCAAACATCTCATGGCAACAGCTTTGGTCTCCTGGTTTACCTCTATCCATAAACATTCACCACAGAGAAGACTGAAGGGTTCGCGGTTTGCCACAGTCATTAGTCTGTTAGCCAATCATTTCTGGAATTAAAATCTTCTCAGAACCTCTCTGCTCTCACTGAAACGAATCTGAAAATATTGTTTTCAGACAGTAAAAGTGTCATACAAGCCACACTTTCTTTCCTTTGCAAAATACAAAAAGTGGACCCTTCTATGGAAGCCGCCTTTGACAGCTTGGAATGCTGCACCGTGCATTTGAAACCCAAGGACTGTGCTGTTGCCGACCCAAGTTTCCAACCTCCATTCCAGACACTGCAACCACTGAAAACACTGGCTTCATCTTTGTGCACACACATTTCATTACCTTGGACAAAGCCTTGTGGATTGAAGTGCACCCTTCCTGCACTTCAATCATGGTAATGGGACCATGCATGGCACCACACTATGCAAACCTTCTTCATGGGTAACACTGCTGAACGAAGCCATAGGTGCATCTATGTCATGTCGAAGATGCGTTCAGCATCTGAGATGGCATTCGTGTCTCACCACCGCAATTTCATGCAAATGTTAACCTCCACACACTCAACACTGGACACTTTACTGAGACAGTCCGCGTCTGGAAACCACTGGATTCTTAGAACTCCCCTTCACAAGAAGTCCATGGACAGGATTGGGCGTTTGCAAAGTGTCCTCTTGAGATTTTGTATACATCTGTATGACTAAACGTTTTTTATGATATAATGTTAAATGCGAACACTTTAAAGGGTCTATGACTAGACTGGGAAGAGTCTGAAGAGACAGAGGGTCTGTGAATAGACGGGTAAGGGTCACTGAAGAGATGAAGGACCATGTTCACGGGTTTCCAAGAGAAAGGTAAAGTTATCTGGAGAGGTTCAGTCACTTTGATGGGTCTTTGGACGCGTCTGCAAGTTCTGCATTTTTTACAGCTATAAGAACTCGTGTTTTCATTTGTCCATAGTTTGATTTCTGGTAAAATGTTGCAAGCAGGGTTCATAGGTTAGGTGGTTGTTTGTATGCTGTGATGGATACTATGGCAATATTTCATAATCTGGTTGTGCCTGAGCACGGGTCGCAGCTCCTTTATGATAGTTTTATCTGGCAGCCGCTGCAGGGTCCCCCGTATCAAATGGAATCAAAAGGAATGTGGCTGAAAGGTTTAATTTCTCTTTTTGTTAGTGTTGAAAGCTTACTTTGTCATGGCAGAAGAGAGAAAGGTCTATATTGTTTGTCTGACAATAGATTATGAAACATAAGGTGCCTTACTGAAGAGACGGATGTCTTTGTGCAAGATGAGCACTATAAGATCAGATACTGCTTATCCAAGCTGCTTCACACTCCTTCTGGACTAAATCCGAAGGCTGCTCTCCACAGCTGCCACTTGGAAATCTTTCTAAGGTTGTCCAAACCACTAAAAACACCATAAGGGTCGTCTGGGGTGGTGCAGGGTGCTACACTCGAATAAGTGTGCACCATATACCAAGCCAGCCTCCTTCACTTCACGGACTCTCCTACCATCTGGTCACAGACCCTCTCCGGATGTCTTCATGGGCCTTTTAACTCTTTGTTCATAGCCCTAGCCCTATCTATTCGTGGATTCTCCACTGCTCTTAATGAGCCAGTCGCTCCATTAGCTCAGACCCTCCTCCTCTTCATCCATGTCTTTCCCTCTCATTGCAGAATTCTAACCGCGTCCCGGTGAAGAGCTGGTTGGGGGACCCTGAAGACGAGGAGCTCCTCCGGCTGATCCCGGTCCTCGAGAAGATGACACAAGTGGTAAGAAAGAGTAATCTTACTTTGTTTACATAATGCCTTTGTGGTCAGTATTCTTCTGAGCACTCCTTCAGGGTTAACCTGGCTCATGGCCTCTGACCCTCTGGGTTGGTCACCCCACGCACCGCGCTCACTCCTCCGTGTGTGAGCCCAGGCTGCCCCCGAGTGCCGCCGCTGCCTGCAGCTGTGCTCCTGGCCCCCGACCGCTGCTGCTTGCGCCGCCTTGTATTGTATTGCCTTGTATTGTATTGTAATTTTTTCCTGTTTTCTCGTTCCGCTTTAGTGTGCTGTTTCTGCCCTGTATTTCTGTGATTGTATTCCCTCCCTGTGGTATTTAGTTATACTTAGTTCGTTGCCTTTGTCCCCTGTTGCCCCTCGTTGTGCTTAGCCCCTGCCGCGTTTCCCGCCACCTCCCCGCTCCCTGCTGCTGCCCCCCTGTGGCTCTGCCCCCTTCCCTCGGCCGCCCTTCCCATTCGCCGCCCCGCTCCCGCCTCCCAGCTGCTTCTCCCTCGCTCCGCCCCCCCCACCCTCCACATATGGCAGAGTGGCAAACGCTCAGCTTTGACGCGCAGCGGGGGCGCCCTAAGCGTGCCGAAGGCGCGCCAAAGGTAAGCCCGTCTGCGCCCGTCCGCGCCTGGCCCGCGCCCAGCGCCCGGACCCCTGGCCCCCGCAGACACCAGCCCACCCGCCAGACCTACAACGCCACCGAAATCAACGCACTAAACACCGACCGGATCCTTGGATGCTACCGAGCCACCCCGATTGCAAAAACAACAAGTGATGGACTGAATGTGGATCAATGTCACACACTCCCCCAGTCAAAAGATCTGGGCCCAAATCCATCGTTTTTTTGCACTCCACACCACCCTGGGTTAGACAATGGCGATATGCAAATCAGCTCTGACCCTGTTGCCCCATGTGAACAGTCCAGTCCGAACTACAAAAGCCATGTCCTTCCCAGAACTGAATCAAGCATCCGAGGACCGGACCGGTTTCGAGGTAACACCTCTCATCAGCCCGGCTAGCTTGACTCCAAGTGGTGTGGAGTGCCTGGGACCCACGTCTGGGCATCCCCAGCGCACTTAGGGCGGCAATTGCAAAAACAACAAGTGATGGACTGAATGTGGATCAATGTCACACACTCCCCCAGTCAAAAGATCTGGGCCCAAATCCATCGTTTTTTTGCACTCCACACCACCCTGGGTTAGACAATGGCGATATGCAAATCAGCTCTGACCCTGTTGCCCCATGGGAACAGTCCAGTCCGAACTACAAAAGCCATGTCCTTCCCAGAACTGAATCAAGCATCCGAGGACCGGACCGGTTTCGAGGTAACACCTCTCATCAGCCCGGCTAGCTTGACTCCAAGTGGTGTGGAGTGCCTGGGACCCACGTCTGGGCATCCCCAGCGCACTTAGGGCGGCAATTGCAAAAACAACAAGTGATGGACTGAATGTGGATCAATGTCACACACTCCCCCAGTCAAAAGATCTGGGCCCAAATCCATTGTTTTTTTGCACTCCACACCACCCTGGGTTAGACAATGGCGATATGCAAATCAGCTCTGACCCTGTTGCCCCATGGGAACAGTCCAGTCCGAACTACAAAAGCCATGTCCTTCCCAGAACTGAATCAAGCATCCGAGGACCGGACCGGTTTCGAGGTAACACCTCTCATCAGCCCGGCTAGCTTGACTCCAAGTGGTGTGGAGTGCCTGGGACCCACGTCTGGGCATCCCCAGCGCACTTAGGGCGGCAATTGCAAAAACAACAAGTGATGGACTGAATGTGGATCAATGTCACACACTCCCCCAGTCAAAAGATCTGGGCCCAAATCCATCGTTTTTTTGCACTCCACACCACCCTGGGTTAGACAATGGCGATATGCAAATCAGCTCTGACCCTGTTGCCCCATGGGAACAGTCCAGTCCGAACTACAAAAGCCATGTCCTTCCCAGAACTGAATCAAGCATCCGAGGACCGGACCGGTTTCGAGGTAACACCTCTCATCAGCCCGGCTAGCTTGACTCCAAGTGGTGTGGAGTGCCTGGGACCCACGTCTGGGCATCCCCAGTGCACTTAGGGCGGCAATTGCAAAAACAACAAGTGATGGACTGAATGTGGATCAATGTCACACACTCCCCCAGTCAAAAGATCTGGGCCCAAATCCATCGTTTTTTTGCACTCCACACCACCCTGGGTTAGACAATGGCGATATGCAAATCAGCTCTGACCCTGTTGCCCCATGGGAACAGTCCAGTCCGAACTACAAAAGCCATGTCCTTCCCAGAACTGAATCAAGCATCCGAGGACCGGACCGGTTTCGAGGTAACACCTCTCATCAGCCCGGCTAGCTTGACTCCAAGTGGTGTGGAGTGCCTGGGACCCACGTCTGGGCATCCCCAGCGCACTTAGGGCCACCCCGAGACGCACCCACGGACCCTTCAGCTGCCACTCCTGCAAGTTCACCTGCATCCGGTCCTGCACTGCGACCGCTCCCACCGTGCCGACCCCCAGCAGCAACTACCTGAAGTGCATCCTGCTCAACACCCGTTCCGTCCACAGACACGCCGTAGAGCTCTGGAACCTGCTCGACACCACATCTCCAGACGTCGCCTTCCTCACGGAAACCTGGATGAACGCCTCCTCAGCACCCGACATCACCATCACCATCCCGGACGGATACAAGATCACCCGGAGGGACCGCGGCAATCAGACCGGAGGAGGCATCGCCATCATCCACAGGAACACCATCTGCATCACGACCAACACCGACGACACCCTCACATCTGCCGAACACCTGCACTTCCAGATCCACACCGACCCCAAGACCACCCTCAGAGGCACCCTCATCTGCAGACCCCCGGGACCACGCACACAATTCAGCGAAGACATCGCCGACTTCATCAGCCCGCACGCCCTCCCCTCCGCTGACTACATCCTCCTCGGGGACCTCAACTTCCACCTGGAGAACTACAACGATCGCAACACCACCACCCTGCTGGACAACCTCGCCAACCTCGGTCTCAAGCAGCTGGTGACCAACCCCACCCACTACGCGGGACACACACTCGACCCCGTCTTCTCATCCAGCAAGGACATCGCCTTCAGCCACGCCACCGGTCTCCAGTGGACGGACCACAGCTGCGTCCACTTCAGCTTCAGAAAGAACACGATCCACCACCACCAGCAACAGGTTGCACGCAGAAGCTGGAACAAGATCACAGCCGACCAGCTCGCCGCATCCCTGAGCCAGGACCCCCCCGCCAGCTCAGCGAACCCCAGCCAGGCCGCCAACAACCTCACGAAGTGGATCAGCAACTGCGCAGACGACCTCGGCCCTCTGAGGACCCCACCTAGCAGACCCGGCAGTAAGAAAGCACCATGGTTCACCGACTAACTCAAGACCTCCAAGAAGAACTGCAGAGCCCTCGAGAGAGCCTGGCACAGAGACCAAACTCAAGACAACATGACCACCCTCAAGCTCGCCACCCGAAAACACCACCAACTGATCCACACCACCAAGAAAACCGCATTTAAGGAACGACTGGACAACAACGCACACAACAGCAAGGAACTCTTCAACATCGTCAAAGAGCTCTCCAACCCCAACTCCGGAAACAAAGACATCACCCCATCACAAGACCTCTGCAACTCCCTCGCCTCCTACTTCCACAACAAGATCACAGACATACACAACAGCTTCATCACACAGCCAACGCACCCCACGACCGCACCTGCACCCCCCACCACCACCCTCCGTGCCTGGACCCCGATCAACACCGAAGAAACCCGACGCACGATGAACTCCATCCACTCAGAATCTCCAACCGACCCCTGTCCTCACCACGTCTTCAACAAGGCTGACGCTGTCATCGCACCCCACCTACAGGACATCATCAACGCCTCCTTCGACACCGCTACCTTCCCGGAGAGCTGGAAGCACGCCGAACTCAGCGCTCTACTGACGAAACCATCAGCGGACCCCACCGAACTCAAAAACTACCTCCCCATCCCGCTCCACCCGTTCCCGGCCAAAGTCATCGAGAAGACCGTCAACAAGCAGCTGGCCGCCTTCCTCGAGACGAACGGATCCCTCGACCTCTCGCAGTCTGGCTTCCGGGCCAACCAAAGCACCGAGACCGCACTCATCGCAGCCACCGATGACATCCGAGCCCTGCTCGACAACAAGGAAACTGCGGCCCTCATCCTCCTGGACCTCTCTGCGGCATTCAACACTGCCTGCTACCGCACCCTAGTGCAGCGCCTCAGCAACGTCGGAATCCAAGAGAAGGCACTAGAATGGATCATCTCCTTCCTCGCCGGAAGAACACAGAGAGTCCGCCTCCCCCGTTCAGATCAGAAGCCACCAAAGTCATCTGCGGCGTTCCTCAAGGCTCCTCACTCAGCCCCACCCTCTTCAATGTCTACATGAGCCCCTTGCGGCCATCGCACGCCAACACAACCTCAACATCATCTCCTACGCCGACGACACCCAGCTGATCCTCTCCCTCACCAACGACCCCGCCACCGCCAGAGCCAACCTGCACGAAGGGATGACAGACGTAGCCGAGTGGATGATGAACAGCCACCTGAAACTGAACTCGGACAAGACGGAAGTCCTCATCCTGGGCTCCTCGCCCTCCTCCTGGGACAACTCCTGGTGGCCCCCCGCCCTGGGCAGCGCACCCAAGCCAACGGACCACGCACGCCACCTGGGCTTCATCCTGGACTCCTCCTTCTCCATGACCAGACAAGTCAACGCCGTCTCATCGTTGTGCTTCAACATCCTGCGCATGCTACGTAAGATCTTCCGGTGGATCCCCACCGAGACCAGGAAGACGGTCACCCAGGCCCTCGTCACCAGCCGACTGGACTACGGCAACTCCCTCTACGCCGGAACGACCGCCAAACTCCAGAAGAGACTCCAGAGGATCCAGAACGCCTCAGCAAGACTCATCCTCGACATCCCCCGACACAGCCACATCTCCGGACACCTGAGAGACCTGCACTGGCTCCCGGTCAACAAGAGAATCACCTTCCGTCTCCTCACCCACGCACACAAAGCCCTACACAACCAAGGCCCAAGATACCTCAACAGCCGCCTCAACTTCTACACTCCCACACGCCAGCTTCAATCGACCAGCCACGCCCTCGCCGCCGTCCCCCGCATCCGAAGAGCCACCACAGGAGGAAGGTCCTTCTCCTACCTGGCCGCCAAGACTTGGAACTCCCTCCCGACCCATCTCCGCCTGACCCAAGACCACCTCGCCTTCGGGAAGCAGCTCAAGACCTGGCTGTTCGAGCAGTAGCGGACCCCCCCCCTCTCCCCAAGCGCCTTGAGACCCTCCGGGTGAGTAGTGCGCTATATAAATGCATTGATTGATTGATTGATTGATTGGCTTCTCAACCTCTGAACCTACCCCAAACCTCAGCATCCTCAAACAAGCAACCTCAAACCTTATGCATCCTCAAACAAGCAACCTCAAACCTCAGCATCCTCAAACAAGCAACCTCAAACCGCAGCATCCTCAAACAAGCAACCTCAAACCGCAGCATCCTCAAACAAGCAAGCTCAAACTGCAGCATCCTCAAACAAGCAACCTCAAACCTCAGCATCCTCAAACCTCAGCATCCTCAAACAAGCAACCTCAAACCTCAGCATCCTCAAACAAGCAACCTCAAACCTCAGCATCCTCAAACAAGCAACCTCAAACCTCCGCATCCTCAAACAAGCAACCTCAAACCTCAGCATCCTCAAACAAGCAACCTCAAACCTCTGTATCCTCAAACAAGCAACCTCAAACCTCAGCATCCTCAAACGAGCAACCTCAAACCGCAGCATCCTCAAACAAGCAACCTCAAACCTCTGCATCCTCAAACAAGCAACCTCAAACCTCAGCATCTTCAAACCAGCAACCTCAAACCTTGAGCATCCTTAGCACTTGTCCTAACTCTACTTCCTCTGTGCTCCTGGGATCCCTCGATCAGCAGCTTTACGCACAGTAGGCGCTCCTGCCCACATTTCCAGAGGCTCATCAGATGCCCCAACAGAATAGCTTCACAGCTGGTACCGAGGTCAGACGCCCCCCTCCAGGATCCTAGGATGACTCGGCTACCCAGAAGAACACTTGCGCAGCTCTGCCTTTGCTGCACACTGCGTACCTCTGCCATATCCTATCTCTTCCCAAATCTATTTGTTCTCAAGAGATCCAAGAAACTGGCAAGACCACTCCAGCATCTCTGGAGCCTCCATGTTCTGACCCCCCCCCCCCCCACCTCCCGGTCACACCCCGGCTCCTGTCCCACTATCTCAAGCCTTCTGCTCTCAATGGGAATGCCAGAAACCGGTCCACGGAAGCTTGTTTCCGGTCCAGGGAAGACATGGCTTGGCAGTTCGGGCTGGACTGTTCCCATGAGGCACAGGGTCAGACTGATTTGCATATGGCCATGTCTGAACTGGGGTGGCAGAGTGGGCTAAAGAACGGTGATGGATTAAACACAGATCTTTTGACTGGGTGTGAGTGTTTGATTGGTTCAGATGCTCCGTCCATCACCACCCCCTTTTGTACTGCTGAGGGAGGTAGAGCAGCAGGCGTGTGTGCTGGCTGCAGGCAGTGAGGCTGCTAATGTTAGTGAAGTTGTATATGTTCCTACTCCATCATAAAGATAAACATTGGCACATCCATGCATTCTGTACCCACAGAGGGCACCCGCCTATGAACGCTGCCAAGAGGCTGGAATCGGTTAAACAAGACACCACGCGTGTGCCTCTTGGACCGCAATGCGCTATTCTTTTTTACCACAGGTCTTTTGATTTCGCCTGCAGGTAGCTTTGAATTAATCAACAACGTTTGGTACCTTTTTTTATTGAAGCCATCCTACAGTCATTAGTTTAAAAACCAAAACTCAAAGTTCAGTTCATCAAAAGGGTGTATTTGTTTTTTCTTTCTTTGGTTTCCTTTTGTTGACAGAAACACAGTTATACAAACATGACAAACACTTTTTCAACAGTCCATTTACATAACGCTCTATATACACTGACAGCAAAACAGGCCGCGCATTGCATTAACTTCATGGGTCTTCATCTAAATGATTTTTGATAGTCCTACTAAATTTGTAAAGTATCGAGTCTCGTTCATTTGTGCACCTTCGATACTGTGGTCACTCTTGGGTCCAAAGTGATGAAGTCAGGGAGAGCCTGGCAAAGTTCAAGAAAATGCTGTCTCAAGTCAGCTTAGTTAGAAATCTACTAGTAGCTGTGTAGTTCCACACAGGGAAACCCTTGGTCTCAGTGAGGGGGTGCCGATGCGTTTTGACCTTCGTTTAGGGACCGTGATGATTTTCAGAAGGTCTTCCTCAGGGCTGGAAGATTCTGTGTAGGATTCTGTGTTAAGAGAGGGACAAGTGTGTCTATTGATAATGAGGGGCTATCTGTACATGAGGAAAGAGACACTCTTTAAACATATGTAACTTTGTATTGTTCTCTCTTATTCTTTTTTCATGAGTCTTTGTTCTTCGTGCTAATCTCCTACTGTGTTGTGCTCTATTTGTTTACCAAGTCTTACTTTTGTCCTCTTTCAGGATGATGTTCGCACTGAAATATCACAACGATATCACTGTGGAGAGCTGCTCGCTGAATTTTAATTGGCTGCTCCAACTGAATGATGATAAAGTTCTGCAGCAAGTCCAAACTTCTCCAAATAAAGACATTCTTTAACCAGGTCCACCCCTGGAACTCTAGAGCTGACTTTTTCTGGGCTGTGCCCGGTGGTACGACCTCCCTGTATGGCTCTAGCCACTTGTTCCAAAGGACTCCCCAGTGGTACGATACACCCTTGCGACTCTAGAGCCAGCTTCTTCTGTTCATAGCGGACTAGTACAATGTACCTTTGGGACTCGAAGCATCGTCTAAGAGGGGACTGGGTGGGCATCCTCCTCCCACAGGATTCTTTCCCATCTATGGTCTGGTGTTGGCCCACATTTCTTTGTAGAATTGGGCTTCTTCCAGGGCAATGATGGAGGAGGTCCAATCTGTGTTTTGTTTCCCACTTGCAAGGCAATGAGTTGAGCAGGGGAGATACTTCATCTACAAGACCCCGGAAGGTCCGTGATCGGGAAAAGTGTGTGAGAGGATGCCCTACTTGCAAGATTAGTGGGGACCTCTTCCGCTGGGTTTGCCGCCGGATCACCGTGTGAATGCCAAGAGACTCCAGTGAAAACTCAAACGCTGCGATGAGTCAGCGAGAAGCAGTCAGGGCACAGTGCCGCAAAACTCGAGATTTGTCAGGAGGGAAATGTTCCCCATGGTGCTGGGACAAAGCCCTTCACCTCATAGGATTGTGCCTGGAGGAATGGGTCATCCCGGCTGACGGGTCGGGTTGCTGTTTCTCTGACGATGGCTGTGGTGCAACAAGAGGGGTTTCCCTCTCTGGCGATGGATGGTCTGGTACATTATGCTGCAGTTGGTGTGAGAGTGGTGATATCACGGGTGAGTGGGAACAGAGCAAAGCTCCTCTAGAGAAGGTGCCCAGAGTGTGAGTGTTGGATGGGAAGGCCGTGCACCACCACAGAAGCCATGGGACGGAGGAGCCAGGCCATGCAAGTGTCCACGCCCCCTTGATCCAGCTGCCTTGTCCCAAGAGTCAGAACGCAATGCTTGTGCACAGTTGATGCCAACTCTAAGCAACACTGGACTCTTCCCCCTTCTTCTAGGGCATTCCTGGAGCAATGGCTTCTGCAACAGAGCAAAGATTCAAAGGAAAAGCCCAAACCTGCTTTTTTTGTTGTTTTGAGGAGAGGGGTCTTTTCTTGTGCGCTGCAGTTGGGGAGGGGTGATTTCCTTGCACCATGGACAGGGAGGCCCTGGGGAATGTTCTCTGAGACCAGGCTGAACCCTGGCATGGGTGTATTTGGTGACTGCCTTCGTAGGGGTCTTCCCAGCTGGAATCGCACCGTTCACTTCAGTCCTGAGCAGGAAAGTTAGATTTTCATGTGTAAAAAGTTTGCACTTCTTCGCTTGGTTGTGTGGTATATTTTTAAATAAAAGTGTTTGTTTTTAAACCCTGTTTGTGCCCTCATCATTGTGGCCCGGGCGTGCTGCCCCTTCTCGGTGTGCCCAGATGTAGTACAAGAACTTCATCTCATCAAATGGGGAAAGGATCACTTGTCCTGCAAAAACTTAGGTCTGCAGGTTGGTAACTGGGTGTCTCCCAATAAAATGACCCTCATACACGTGTGTTTTAGTTCTCACTTGTTTTCGTTAGCAGTATATGATGTGTCACCGCTTATATCACACGTGCGTGCGTAATCACTGGGTCAATTCATTTGTGTGCACCCTCCACCAGGAGGTTATACCTTAAGTTTAAGGCGTAGTGATCGTGGAAAAAGTGATCGGGAAAGTGGTGGGTGATTTAAAAAATAGTCAGGACAGCCAGTACTTGAAATTTTATTAAATCTGGATTCGGGCTATTCTTAAAAAAGGAGTTTGTGCTGCTGTGGAATCTGTTATGGATTGTAGCACACTTTAATGGTCTAATAAAATGGTCGACATGTTTCAGCTCTAGTTGACAATTTGTCAGGCAGCTTTCTTCAGGACCAGGGGGTGAGAGTAGTGAAAAAAGTGAAAGAATAGGTAAATTTATAACCTGATTCTCCAAGTGTTGAGAGGTCTCATGTGCTGTCTCTACCTCCGTCCACCCGGAGGTAGAGACAGCACATGCTGCAGACGAGGACGCGAAGGCGAAAGCGCTACCTTTCTCTTCAAAACCCCCCTCCCCCGATGAAGCTACTAGCTACAATAAAGGAGGTACAATGAGACCTCTCAACACTTGGAGAATGTTGTGATAGTGTATCAGAGCTTTTCAAGACCGCCCTTGCGAGACCCAGGACCTCCAAGTGACTGAACCCACACTTGATCCCAACCTGGCTGATGAACACGAGGTGTTGAATCCTATACTTTTTTAGAACTGAGCGTGGAGCAACTTCTGAGCGCCTGATCCCGAACCACTTTCAAGAGGTGTGTGCAATGTCCCACACTTGTCCCCGTCCACAGTTTGTCCGTCCCAAACGAAGGTTAAGCGAGGTTTAATGCGGCGCTCCAAGAATGTTTCTCTCAGGACACGACTAGCCAGGTAAAGGGGGCCAGGAAGTAAGTGGTTTAACCTTGTGTTGCAAGCTAGGTACGTCAATTATTTATTTATTTATTTTAAAGGTTTTATATAGCGCTGGCTAGACCCGGAGGTATCAGAGCGCTTTACATGAGCATCAGATCAAAGTCACAGGTTACATCGTTACAAAGGGTACACAGTCATTAGAGCATGGCAGCATAGTTACTTGTATGGTCGAGATAAACAATAAGCACAAATACGAAAGGGGAAAAGCAGGCAAGGGGAAAGGTTCAGGGGAGGGGGAAGGAGCTGGGGAAGTAGTCGGGTAATGAAGGCGGGAAAGAGGAGGGGAGGGTGAAGGACACCGCATGGAAAGAGGAGGGGAAGGGCGACGGGTAACACAAACTGGTAGACAAGTGAAAGCTACGTCCAAAGTCAAGTAAGCTGTGATCCCAGGGAAAGTGGTATCACTTCCCTATCTCAGTTGCGGGAGGCTCCCTTTACGTAGTGAACTCTCTCAGAGGGGTCTCTGAGACGCCAAGTCCTACATACTGGATCCTATCCCAAATAGGTGAGAGGGAGTGCTTTGGCAAGGGGTGCCATACCATACCTCAGCTGCAATTGGCTCCTTTGGTGCAGTGGAGTCTGTCAGCGGGTTCACTGAGACTCCAGAGTATAAATATTGGACCTTTCCCCAACAAAGGGAGAAGGAGTACTTAGTCAAAGGGCACAAAGGACAGGGGGCTAGGCAGACTAGCAAGCAAGATGAGAGATTCAGGGGAGAGGGGGTAGGGGGTAGGAGCTAGGGAGGTAGACAAAGAGAGAAAGAGTACTAAATGGGAACACATTTAATTAATGAGTTATTATACAGCGCTGGCTAGACCCGAGGGAATCAGATCCCTTTACATGAGGAACAATAATGTTGCAATTTACATCAGTTAAAAGTTACATAAGTATCAAGAAAGGTATTTAAAGAACATAGGGGACAAGGTGAATGGAGCCAGGAAGGGTAAGGGGATAGGGTAAAGGGGTAGGAGGAAGGTAGGACGTAGAGACAAGGAGAAAATCTGACCACAGTCCGGCTGGGTAGGTGATGGCAGGGGAAGGAGGGGGGGGAGTCCACAAATCATCTCCTCATTAGCTATATGGTAGCTCCACCGGGCATCAACCAAATCGCTAAATCTCCACAGTCTGGGTTAAGTTCCACAGGTTCTAAGTCCTGATGAGTAGGCAGGTTAGGGGATAGGTTCAAGGTCTGGTCAATGTCCAATTGTTATCCCGGGGAAGTAAAACATGTAGGGGCCATTATGGAAGCCATCTTGAGGTCAGGCAGGGGACTGTACTGTACACTGGTACACTGGTGGCCCGGGTGTCAAGGCCGACCCTCCCAAGGCCAAGGGTAAACAGCATGAGTTCCCATCTACCTTCGCCCGAAGCCAATAAGAAAGCGGCACTGCCCACCCTCCCAGGATGGCCGGTCGGGGGTTGGCGAGGTGGGTGTGTGCGAGAGGCTGGCCTGGTATATGATGTACACTTATGTAAGTGACTTAAAAAAAGAGAGACAACCCCACAAGTTCCAGGGAACAGGGTACCAAAGACTAAAAGTCAAGAAGAATCCCTGGAAAAGAGAATTCATTCACTCACTCTAGATATTCTGAACCTCATTCGTAATCACTGGTCAAAAACTAGTTAATAACGTTCACAGACTTTTATTAAAAGATATTTACATTTATTAATAAAACACAATTCATTACATAATAAATTGAGAAACTCGTTAGGGGAACAATATGATAAAACAATAGTAAAAAAGCAATTTATCAGTGTTTAAACTTATATATAACAAACGAAGCACAGATACAAAACATCCTATCTATGTTAAAATTTCAAATCAAGCACATGACATTTAGACTTGGAAACAAACCCCAACAAAAAAGCACATGTATGGTTGTTACTGATTTCGAGATTCAAAGGCCCTTATTATATATTCTAACACATCTCTACTTCACCCATAGGCCTAATGACAGAGATTTCCTGGGCTTGAATTCTAATACATAAGAAAAAGCGTCGACGCGTTTCGGTGTCTCTGCCTTTAGATAATGGCACACCTTCCTCAGGACAGTTTTGGAGTGGTTGGAGTTAACCTCATGTGTCCTTTCCTTCCACAATGAGGTTCCTTGTATAAAGGATAGCGTTAAGACCTTATGGGTTCCTGGATATTTGGACTCGACCGTTGGAGTATCTGCGGTCGTTATTTGTAGTTCTCATACTCTATTGGGTGCCTTGTCTGGTGGATGGATGATCCTTACGATATAAGAAGTTCCTCTGTTAAAAGGATGGGACCCCCAATGTTTTCTTGATTTTGTACGGTCGCTTTTGATAGGGATATGTGGAACCGTTCTCAGGATACAATTCGGTGGCGGTTAGCTCCTGCCGCCGTGGGGGGATGCCGTTTACCCGTGGTATTCTTTCTTTTGCTCGCTCACCCACTTCAGGATAGGAGTAGGAGGCTGGGATGTGGATATGTCCGGTCTTTGCCTGTGAAGGGGATACTTCTACCACGGGTACGTCTGCTTCCAATGTCAGCTTCTGTTATTTGCTGAAGCTTGAATTTTGTTCTTACGTATCAAACTAATGAACTTGAAATTTCCATCTCATTCTACAAATTTATGAGAACACTTCGACTAAGACATTTCTTTGAGAACATTTGTATACCATCAAATACCGGAGACAAAGACACTCTCATGGGACTACGTCCCCATAGTAATTTCATGGCCCCTACCAGCCATAAAGTCCTGGATGTTTTTGAAAAAGCAGTTCAACAAGACCTACATTCAATGTTTGACACTCAAAAGAGCTATCGGAGCAATCTTAAGATTTCTGAAAAACAAGCTATACAACAACTTGCTAACAACCAAACTTTGACCATATGTAAAGCGGACAAGGGCGGCGCCATTGTCGTCATGGAGTCAACGTTCTATTCAGAAAGCCTCAAAAGTCATCTAAACAACACTGACCTATACATGTTATTGAATTCTGATCCTACCTTGGCATTCAAAGAGACACTCCTCAAAATAATTAACAAAGCAGCATCTGCTAACACAATTTCTGACAGAGACAAAAGATATCTGATTAAGCAAGTACCATACATTTATCTTGCACCTAAAATTCACAAGAATTTAAGACAACCGCCTTTTAGACCAATTGTTAGCACTACCAACTCAATACACGCTCCCACTGGGGCTTACATTGATAAACATTTACAAGTGAGTGTCAAAGGCATGACAACATATATTCAAGACACGACAGACTTTCTCAACAAATTGGAGCAAATTGTGATTCCTAATGACCAACCCATCATCTTATGTACTATAGATGTTAACGCTTTGTACACCTCAATTCCACACAATCTGGGATTAGAAGCACTGGAGAGAGCTTTAGTACAAACCGACAAACCACTGGAACTACAGGTGTTCATACTGGAACTTATGCAATTCATCTTACAACACAGTTATTTCAAGACTCCGGATCATCATTACTATCTACAACTGTCTGGAGTAGCAATGGGCAACTGTGCTGCCCCGGCATATGCTAATCTGTTTATGTACAACTTTGAACTGCAGCATATACTCCAGAACGCACTATGGCAACCATTCATATGTGCATACTATAGATACATTGATGACATCTTCCTTGTGTGGAAAGGTACAGAATCTCAATTTTCAATTGCAATAAACCACCTCAACACTGTGAATGAACGGATCCAATTTACTCATACTCTCAACAAGACTGAAATTCCATTTCTAGATGTACTAGTTCAATTCCATGATACTAAATTCAGAACCTCAGTGTACACCAAAGCCACGGATCGCAACAATTATCTTCACCACAAGAGCTTTCATCAACCTAGTTTAAAACGGCATTTACCGTACTCTCAGTTATTGAGAGCCAAACGTATTGCATCTACAGAAGAAGCCTTCAGTACCAACAGCTCCAAAATTCTGGAAAAATTCCACCAGCGTGGATATCCTAAAAACATCACAGAGTGTGCCAAAGAGAGGGTCAAACTCAAGACTCGTGAAGAATTACTCAAACCCAAAGCCAAGGTTCAACAACAAGATACACGGTCTGTGTTCACATCTAAATACTCTACTCATGCTCGCCAAATCAAAGAGGTTATTCGCAAACACTGGCCACTTTTACAATCAGAAACCGATTTCAATCAAATATTTGGACAACCACCAATTTTTGCATACAAACGTACAAAAACCATACAACAGATCATTAAACAACCGACAACTACCAGTCAGACCATCTACAAAGGCACCATTCCATGTCACAATTGCAGTCACTGCAACAGCATAATTCCTGGATCGACCATGACTCACCCTACTCAAGATACCATTATCAACCTCCGTGTGAATGCAACATGCGATACCACCAACGTGATTTACATGATCAAATGCCCGTGTGGCCTCCCATACGTTGGCAAAACAGAACGCAAAATCAAAATCAGGTTAAACGAACACCGCAGTAACATCCGTACCAAAAATCTCAAATCCTGTATCGCTGCTCATTTCAACCAACATTCACACAACCCCAGCCAAATCAGATTCTTAATTCTGGAAACTGTTGACAAATTACCACATCAAGACAACAACAAAAACCTATTGCAACGCGAATTATACTGGATTTACCGCCTTAGGGCGGTCCAACCGAAAGGACTTAATGATCGCCTAGAATTCAGCTGTCATTTATGATCTAGTATTATCTATGATTGAGTTGTTTAACCGTTTGTATTTATGATCTGATACTGATTGGTCTCTTCAGTAAGCTGTGATTTAGTTATTATTTATGTATACCACTATTCTAGTATACATTGATCTCTGTATTCACCTCTCTTACTATTTGCTTTCTTTTTCCTGTAATATTCTCTATTTCACCCCTTTGGTATGTTCTTCTGTATCTTCGGTGACTACCACATATCTTGTGGTTCACTTTAGTATACTGCAGTCTATTTCTTCATTCATCCTAATTACTTCGTTTTATTTTTTCTTTTCTAACTATTCCATTTGTATGCTCCGATATTCATGCATTTCTTCACTATGTCTCTCCGTCCCCTCATCTCACTCGTTTCCTTAGTCCGCCTTTTATGTTGACTATGTTTTTACTTTTTTAAACACTCGCACGCGCATGCGTGGCGTCTTCCGGGTTCCTCCAGCTAGCGGAGCCTGGTTTTCGCCTACACACGGAGCACGCCGGTTTACTTTCCTATTGCTTTCATAACGCGGTAAGACCCGTTTTTTCACCCGTTTTGGCACGGTGAATTTCCTGTATTTCAACGCGAGGTTGGGTTCTATAGTTTGTGCTCGTTCACACTCATTTTCTTAAATAATCACTGGGTACGTTGTCTGATTTCTTTTTTCACTTTTAGGACTCACACGTTTTACAAAACACCGTTCTGTGCAGGACACTTGTAATTGTTCGAGTGCACGCCAGTTATCGTTTTTGTCACCTTGGGTTTTTCACCTTTAAGGTTTTTTCACCTCCAATAGTCTATATCACATTAGGGTAATGAGCATGTTCTTTATTAGCTCCATTTCTCCTCATCTTGTATTCCGCGCCCCCCGTGTTCCTCCTATACTTAGTAGTCCTATTTCTTTTCATTTCACAGACCCCCTGAGGAAGCGCACTGCTGTGCGAAATGCATTGGGGAATTTAAAACCTATGTGGACCGCATACATGATATATAAGTATTATTGATGCTCAAAACAATTACGTCGTAACTGTGCAATCATATGAAGTCAATATGATATCCAAATAAACTAATCGTCAAAAATGACAAACATCTTGGAGTAAAGATTCACCTTCTTTTCGAAATACATTGGGAATACATTGTGCACACTCTATGCTTAAGAGTACTACTAGTTTTTTCTTACTCGCAGTAAGATTTTCCTATTCTGATTTGAAATTTTAACATAGATATGATGTTTTGTATCTGTGCTTCGTTTGTTATATATAAGTTTAAACACTGATAAATTGCTTTTTTACTATTGTTTTTATCATATTGTTCCCCTAACGAGTTTCTCAATTTATTATGTAATGAATTGTGTTTTATTAATAAATGTAAATATCTTTTAATAAAAGTCTGTGAACGTTATTAACTAGTTTTTGACCAGTGATTACGAATGAGGTTCAGAATATCTAGAGTGAGTGAATGAATTCTCTTTTCCAGGGATTCTTCTTGACTTTTACACTTATGTAAGTGGACACCCTGCACCAGTCCAGACAACCCTTATGGTGATTTAGGAGGTATAAGACGACCATAGAAAGCTCTCTAAGTGATAGCTATGGAGAGCAGCCTTCAGGCTTAGTCCACAAGGAATGTAAAGCAGCTTGTTGTACTAGAATGCAATCTTATAGGTATAGATTAAATGAAAAAGTACCACAGAATGTATTTATAAAAATATACTTATTTTATATAATACTTGCTAACAAATACAGATATCTCCTGCCTGGAGAAATGCACAGTGCACACAATACTTTGCATAGAAATCACGCAAATTGCACAGAATACACAGTGGACCCCAGGGGGGACCAAACCATATACTAAGAAAGTGGTATAAGAACCACGACTCAGGTCAAGACCATGTCCAGAGGATGTAGAAGTGATGGGGACCCAAGGAACCACCCAAGGTGAGAGACTAGGAACACGGCGAAGTTTGCGTGCAGTGTGAGAACACGACTGCTTTCTCTGTAAAAATCAACGTTTAAGTCGTGGTTGCAATTCTAAAGATTAAGGACCACTCCCAGTGGCCAATAAAAATAAAGAGGAGCCCCTTAAAACCAAAAGGATTCGGGCACTATACAGTAGACCCTGAAGAAACCCCATGGAAGACAGAAGGTTGGAGAGCCACCCCACCCGTGGATACCCTTGTACCCACGTTACCAACACTAGGGAAGCTGGGTGCATAGCTGTGAAATGGCGTTGGAAACCGCCGTTGAACCCAGTGGAGGACTTCAGGAAAATGCCGGTGCTGGAGAAGGAGAAAGTGTCCAGTGGAATTCAAAGATGGGCTCAAGTTGAAGAGTACCTGCAAGGTGAAGGAACAGAGTCTGTCACTCAGGAGTGACCCGGAGACCTGGAAGACGAATGCCCACAGGCGTCGAGAGTTGCAGGAGAGTTCAGGGTGACCTTGACTCTGCAGCTGTGAGGACCAGGCGACGCTGTGGAAGACCAGGAGCTGTGCACGAGCTGACCCATGTCTGATGTTGAGAGCGGAGGGATCGATATCCATCCGGAGCACCAACAAGCCTTGGCAACTGCAAACAACGTAGAAGTGGAAGATGCAATGTCGGGACCTGCAAGGTCCAGGGGACTCGCCACAAGCAGGGGAGTCAGAGCAGGCCCCAAGCAATCAGGGGAACCCAAGTGAAACAAAGGTGACTCTCAATAGGACCCACAGGCTGGAGGCACTGGGGTCGCAAGAGGACCTCTAGCAGCTCACCAAAAGATGCAGGCCATGGTGCAAACAATGCGGAGTGGACAAAGATTCTGGTCACTGGAGATTCTTGAGGTTGGGGCTACTTGGAGTCCTGGGATCTTGGTGGAAGGAAGCCAACAAGCCCTTGCAACGGCAAGTTGATGCGGTGCACAGGGGTTCGGTTCATGCGGCTCCTACAAGAGATACTGGCTTCAAATTTGGTGAGAGGGCAGGGCAGGCCTTAAGAATTATGGAGAGCCTCCACCTGTGTTGCTGAGCCTTTCGGAGTGCGTAGGAGCTCAGGATCAGCAGACCGGTCAGCTTAGTTGCGGTGCCTGCAGATGCAGGGAAGAGACTCCTTCACTCCAAGGGAGATTCCTTCAGGTGTCTTGGATGCCCACAGGCCTTGGAAGCTTCCTGTATGGAGCACAGGCACAGAGGATGCAGCAGACTGGAAGGGAGACGAAGTGCAACAAAGTCCGGAATGCCCAGACGGTAGAAGTTGAAGTGGGGTCTGAATTGAACCGTATCCCACGACTAATCTAGGGACCTACACCCACGTAAGCCCTTAAGTATTCCAAGGAAAGGGTTAGGACGATTTAGGCCACCCTCCCAGGGGAGATTTTGGATGAGGGGGAGGATACTCCCATGTCCTTTGTCCAGTTTTACACCAGAGCGGGAGCCAACATTTCCCAGAACTGGTTTATGAAAGGAGGCACCAAATGTGCCCCTCATGCAGACTGAGTGGCGCTGGCAAGTGCGCCAACCTGGCCCAATACACTAAATCCTTCCTGGGAGGTAGTTGCACGTCCCTGTGATGGGATACCTATTTTTCTGCCTTCCCCTGCTCGAGCTTGGCTCAGCAGCATGAGGGCAGAATCGTGTCTCTGGTAGGCAGCAACCATGTTGTGCAGTCTGAGTCTAGAAGACTGGTACCGGAAGCACTGAGAGCTGAACACAAGGCTCTTCCAGTGCTTGGAATCATACCTCTCACACCGTTTACGGTGTGAGAGGTATGAAGGCAGAAGGGGCTCAGAAGGGATCGCTCTTCTGGTTGCCATTCAGGTCTGAATGGAACACCAGGAATGAACAGCGGCACAAACGTACCTTGCTGCAGTGGTTCTGACGTCAATCATCGTCGGTCCGGCACCTTGTACAAGTTGGGGGTGGGTGCGGGTCGGGGACATGACCGGGGCCGTGGTCACTGGAATCAGGCCGGGGGAGGTACCCTGAGGTCGACTGGCGTCGATCTAGATCCAGGCCTGGATCCACAGGGGGCTCTCTGTTGCCAGGGCCGCCGGCATCAAAGGCCCAGGGCCCCCAGCCGAGACCGCGGGGCCCGAAGACGCGCCGGTTGAGTCGGGCTTCCCAAAGATGCTGTGAAGCTTTTCGTAGAAAACTCGAAGCTGGGTAGGGGATGCTCCGGCTCTGAAAAAATAAGGGAAGCGTGGAGCCGTCCCAGGAGCAGGCTCTGACAACAGAGGAGGAGAGCAACAGCGCTCCAGGTCCCTCGTCGGTCGACTGACGGGGAGAAGGTGCAAGGCGAGGCTGCTTCTTGTGCTTTGACTTACCCGATGATCTCGAAGACTTGGATGGTGAATGGTGATGGTGACTTCGTGACCCATCCGAAGACCTTCCTCTCGACCAGGACTGCGAGCGATGCAGAGTTGACTGCCAGGCCCCCAAGAGCATTTGGGCCAACCTCGCAAAGACTTCGGATTCATGGCCCAGCAGTAGGAGCACGACTTAGGGTTGTGGTCGCACTCCAGGCACAAGAGGTGGGGGTCCGTAACCAACATCAGGCGTTGCATGGTTTAAACATCGAGGTGTTATTGTGGTAGTGTTGACAGTCAAATGACAATCAATCTTGGTCCTTAGCACCACATGCTCTTCTTTTTAACAAGCTACCTGCATCTGGAGAAGTTATGAACTATTTTAAGTGCATGACTGATTCTCAGAGTAAAAAACACTTACTTCATTGCACCTGAAGCTATATTATGTGTGTGCTTGTGTGTGTGTGTGTGCGTGTGTGTGTGTGTGCGTGCACGTACGTCTCACGTACAAACCCAGCTCAGAAGCATCTGCACAGAGTGTAGTGATGGACACCAGTGAGCGTGTCCAAGAGCAGCTCACAGATTACTGGTCACAAGGTTCCTCGCCATGCTTTGTTTAGAAGTGGGTGGAGCGTGTAGTGGCTTGTTTCAGGCGTGCAGGAGGGAGAGGCTGCTCAAGTTTGTGGCGAGAATGCGGCTGCCCGAGGCCACGCAGTGGCCATCAGGAGGCGCCCCCCTAGACACAGGGTCCCCACGCCCCTCTCTAGCCCCTCTCCTCCCCCGGGCAGGTGGAGTCCCAAGGGGAGGTAGGAGGAGCTGAGTGGTCACGTCCGCTCAGCAGGCAGGGCGAGGGGTACTTAAGCCCCCCTCGCCATCTTCTCTGCCTCTTTGCTGCACCAGACGCGTCGTGGTGACCTCGTGGCGGGGACACACATTTTGCAGCCATGGGTCTCTTTTTGTTGTGCTGCGTCGCGCCTTTTATCGAGCTGTGTCTGTGATTTCACGGTGAGTCCACGTCCACTGGGGCGCTCCCAGTGTCAATTGGTGGCTCACGGGTTAATGTGGTGCACAGCGAGGTGAAGGTGTTGAGGCTTGGGTATTTGCCCCCGCTGGACACGCCTCCTGTCCTGGGTCTGGCGTCGTTGTTTTGATGATTCCCGGGGCATGGCTGAGTGGGCATAGTAATCTGATTTAGTGAGGCCTGTCCCGAGCATAGAGCTGCGCGGCCTTTTTCTGGCCCGGCAGAAGTTATACGCTATTGGTAGGGAGCTGTTTGAATTTACGGAACCCCCCCCCATCGCTCTCGCTACAGATGGCGAGTTCGTGGTCTAATGGAAGAGGCATCCGTCCTCGGACTAGAAGGTTCAAGGTTTGAGCTCTTATGTGGTCGGGTTTAGTAGCGGCAGGAACTGCAATTTTCTGGAAATAAGCGCAATCCATTACAATTGTATCTCACGATCAAGGGTGTTGATTTTCATGGCAAAAGCGGTTTTGAATGATGGGCGCATTTGGCCCTTACGAGCTGTCCGCTGGAGCTCCGGGCAGTGGTCAGTGTAGGAGAGTAGGGTCTGCAATCCTATGATCACCCAGATTTTTTGCTTTTGTTTCACTGGTTTACGACTTCTCTGGCTGTGGGCCTGCTAATCAGACCCACAGCCTAGCTGTTCTCGCACTAAATTGACACGTGTACCTTAGGTGCATTATCCAATTGGTACTGGGCCACCTTATCAGACCCTGTAACTCAGGGCCTAGGTGTACCCAGGGCCTACCAGGGGCTGAAGCATGTATTATGCCACCCCTGGCTGGCCATCTAAATCTGACACAACTGGCTGCACGACAGCTGGGGCAAGGTGGTGTAATCACCCTTTGCTTTAGATATAGTATACCTATATCTAACCCTAAAATGGACACACAGGTTCCTATCAGTCACTCCTATGGCAGGCCTTGACAATCCTGAAGGCAGAGTGCTTGGAATCGTGTGAGATGGTGCTCTGGCATGAGCTGAGCCCGTTTGCAGCTTGCGGAACCAAGTCCTAATAGCTGTTCCATGATAACGCATACCATATACTCTTAAGTGCATTATAATCCTCGCGGTTAAATGCTATCTTTGGTATCGCTTTATCAAAACATGTCGAGTAAGGTGTCATACAAATTGGAATACTAACCCCTCGCCAATTCTGGCGACGAGGTTAGCATTCCACCCTTCTAGAGAGACACGACATGTATGTAACTGTGAACCTCAGTTAAAGTTAACTCGAGCCTCAGCATCACAAAATGGATGCTGCCACCACAGACACAAGTCTGACCCCTTGCAGCTGGGAGTCCTTCCAGCGAAGGGAGCTTGGACAAAGGGTTTCCTGTCAGGGGCGGTGCTAGCACCATCCCAGACAGGGTTTTGTGTATCCTGGGTAGGCAGGGCTTTACAGGAAGGTGACTGCAGAGTGGCACCACGGTGCTCACTACGCATCTGCCGGCTAGAACCAGTTCCAGGGGCACACCAGCCCCTGAGCTGGGGAAAGCCCGGCATGGGAGAGGGGTGTAACCACCCCCCTTCCTGGTCCCACCCCTAGGGCAGGACCTAGTCACGTACCCACCCCTTTCTTTAGGATAAAGGCAGGAGCGGGGACCCTTCCAAATTAGATCATCTTTGAATCAAGATACTACTTTCTACGAAAGGAACTCTCGACTTCTTCTCAAGATTTCTCTCTTGTGGCTAAGGAGTAGTCACCCTGCATCCGCAGGCACCATCTAAGAACTCTGCGGTTTGCTGCACGTCCTTCCTCCGGAATCCGACCAACCAGCACGACGAGACCCGGCTTCCCTGGCACCTCTGACCTCTACCTACCTTTACAGCTAAGCTGAGAACCGTAGGTGCGACGAGACCTCGAGGGACCGGCCATCATCAGAACTGCACGACTTCTATCCAGCACGACCGCCGAGGGATCCTCTGGTGAGTGCTTTGGGGTCTGAGAAGCCCCGACCCTGAGCAGCTCCAGCACCGAAGACCAGCCCCCCAGCATCCACGAGATCTGCGTGGGGCCCTTCTGCTTTTTGGCTGCTCACCGCGTTGTCTGGCTACTAGCCCGCTGGCTTGTGGCCTTACCAACGATGACCGACGACATCACCACTGCTAGTCTGGTTGCGCCAGACTGGCCCTTGCTCCCTTCCAAAAGAGGAGCACCCCGGACCCTCCTGGTCCACACCAGACGCCATTTTAGGTCCACCGCGTGGGCTTGAATTTGCCAAGACTTGTTGCCCCAATCCTGGGTCCAGCGACGTCGACAGCAGAGACCTTCGTGGGACAGCTCGCACCTCCATCCTGGTCGCCGACAACGCCTCCTGGTCCGAGAGACTGCAGAGCCCAGCGCCGCCCACTCACCTGGTCGAGGTGACTTCGTCTGGTGCCATCCTGGTGCCCATCTGATCACTGGCTAGTGATTCAGGACTTGGTCCCCTCTGCTTACAGGTGTCTTCCATCTTCGATCCAGGCTTGGATCCACCGAACAATCTTCACTGGTCGCCTGCCAGCAACTCCTTCTTTCAGGCTCCTGGTTCGTCAACGAGGGTTTCCGACGACACTTGAACCCTATGCAGCCGCAGCCCCTGGGCTAGGTAACTTCGGCATTTTGGTGCCCCAGCATAGCCTCACTATCCAAGGGTCCAGATCCACTTTCGTTTTCAGCCTACCTTATCGGTTTCGCCCGAGAACACTAACTTTGCCTTTACTAGCTCCCATAGACTTTGTCCCGCATCCCGCGTGAGAGTGCACACTCTGCACCCGAGTCCCCTAGGCCTCCTACTAGTAATCTGAAGGTTCAGTAACGTAGTCCTAGCGATTCCAAAGCCTATTAGTCCAGTACTTACCTGCTAGTAATTTCGCATTCCACTTTCAGAGTATATGGTTTTTCGTGCCCCTCGGGCATTTGTGTAAATTGTGCAACTTAAAGTATTTTCGTAAGAGTTTTGTTGTGTGCTTAGTACCCTGTCCTCATAAAGAGTCCAGGGCTGTTGTGATCTAAATAAATACACTGTTTATTTTCATAACACTTGTGTGGTGTCCTTTCACTTGGTGTTCAAGGGGTATATGTGATGGTATAACAGCTGGCTTAACACGCCCTCTAGAGTTTAGCCCGAAGACTGCTCGTATCCACGCTACTAGGATAGCCGGTCTATAAGGTTGACTTACAACCATTCACCATAAGGGTCGTTTGGAATGATACACAGTGATCACTACAATAGTGAGCACTACATATCAGGCCAACTTCTCACAGTCAGTGCGCGCTTCAAGAGCGCGTTGGAGCCCCAGCGGGGGTCCACGTGTACCGATTGTGTATTGCCCATGTGCTGTCCCTGGGGTGCTCGGCTGGGGGTGAAGGGCTGCTCTTGCTTGGGAAGCGGGGACTACGAGCTCTTTCATGTTGAATTTGTGATCTTTGCTTCTTTAGGAACTCTTTTGAAAGATAAAGCTTAATTATTTCTCCTTCTAGCATAGTCGGTTGGAGAGGAATTACTGCTGCCCCCTCATCTCTCTTCATATCGTGTTTTTCAATTGGTCTAAATACTGTTTGTCACCCGTCAGACCTCTTCCCATGTGACCTTCCTAGTGGAAAGGTTAATTTAACGAAAGTATCAACTCTTGTGCTGGCAACAACCTGCTGGCATCTTGAATCGTGTCCATCCTTAATTGAATTTAACGGGTGTCATATTAGGTATTCATGACCCATCAGAAATGTAAGGTTTAAATATTAAATTCCTTCTGTATTGATGCATTGAAATACTTACCTTAGAATACATGTCGGTCTGCCCCCTCCCCTCTCCTAGCGCCGCATGTAGGCAGGGTCCCCTCTCTGAGAGTTGGTGGCATAGGGCTAATCAGCTCCTTTACATTATTGAGAAAGGGCCATACATGACTTAGATGTTGAAGACATTCGATTGAAGCTGCATTCCATATTGCTCGGTGCCTTCGATGAGGCTTCGAAGACGCTAGCGGAACGGTGCTTACCACTGGGCGGCCGTGCTGGGTTGACTCCCAGTTCAGACATGGCTATATGCAAATCAGACTGACCCTGTGCCTCATGGGAACAGTCCAGCCTGAACTGCCAAGCCATGTCTTCCCTGGACCGAAAACAAGCTTCCGAGGACCGGTTTCTGGCATTCCAGCCGTCTTCAGCCCGGCTTGCTTGAATCCAGTGACGAAGTGAGCAAGGGACTCACGTCTGAGCATACCTTGCCACACTTATGGCGGCAAAAGCTGTACAAAAGGGGGTGGTGATGGACGGAGCATCTGAATCAATCAAACACTCACACCCAGTCAAAAGATCTGGGTTTAATCCATCACCGTTCTTTAGCCCACTCTGCCACCCCAGTTCAGACATGGCTATATGCAAATCGGTCTGACCCTGTGCCTCATGGGAACAGTCCAGCCCGAACTGCCAAGCCATGTCTTTTCTGGCACGGAAACAAGCTTCCGAGGACCGGTTTCTGGTATTCCAGCCGTCTTCAGCCCGGCTTGCTCGAATCCAGTGACAAAGTGAGCAAGGGACTCACGTCTGAGCATACCCTGCCACACTTATGGCTTAGAATGTGCTGCAGAAATAAGAAAATGTTCTTTCTGATAGTCATGGTAATTTTCTTCGTTTTCTAACCATAACTTATTTAGTTATCAGAGAGATGGAAATGTCAGGGTGGAGGCACGTTACTGATTATGGAGATCTGACATTAATCCATGGAGTAGCTGGGGCAGCGTGCCCTGTAGCTTACCCTACATGTTTTTATTTCAGAATTCTCTAAAGTGCATTCCCTGTGAAACAGAACTTCCAACAGCATTCCCCCTTTTATTATGGACGCTCTCAATGCACTAATAATCTATTGGATTTTATGGGCGAGTCTGGTCAAAAGGCTGTGCCAATTGTGGACGCTAAGGATTGATGGCTGCGAGTAAGCAAGTAAAGCTACAAAGGTATAAAAATTATGCTAGATACCTTAGTAGGGACACTGCTACTGAGAAAAGTTAATTGCAAGACAAATGACAAAGGTTGCAGGTAGGAAGGAAGCTAGGTAGTGGGGGGCCCGCCCGCCGACGGTGGCCGCCGGCCGGGCTGTGGCGGAGTTACAGGGCGATCCGGAAGAAGAGGTGCAGCACTGGACCTCAGCGGGCACATAGGGGTGCCAGAGCCTAAGACCTGGGGCCTCATGGGAGGTTCCGGGAACACGTGTCGGTGCCCCAGTAGTCCTTCGGGCGGTTGTGTGCCTGTGCAACCGGGGGCTTGCCTAGCTTCGCACCGCAAGGGGCGTGAGTATAATGTTTACCATAAGGGGCAGCACATGGTGGTTCGCCACGGTGCTGCTTGGCTCATCAGGCGGGCAGGTGGCGAGAGCGCGGCCTGCCCTTGGATCGCCCGTAAGATAACCCACAATGATTACATAACGTTGTATGTAATAAACCTGCAGCAGTTTCTTCCCAATCGAACACTGGTGTGTAGTGTGTTATTTGTGGGATGCATGCGATGTGTGGGGTGGGGGTCCTGTTGCCATGATGTGTCTAGGAGTTTCAGATTCTGGTAGCAGCAGAAAGGCTTGCGGCCGAGTATTGTTGGTTCTGAAGTTGGTGCCCTCCGTGCAGCCAGAGTGGTGAAGGCTGCGGGCGCTGGTGCGTGCCAGGTGGGGAGGAGTGCTCCAGGTCACAGCTCTGAAAGTGATCAAGGGAGCCAAGGAGCCCTTGAGGCTGTCGATGGCTGGCTCTAGTGCCCCAGCCTCTCCCGTCCTGTGGGGCAGTGCAGTGAGGCTGATGCATGGAGGGCTCTCCTGAGGTTGGTCCCGGGAGGAGAGCCTCCCCTCTTGAGCCGGCAGCGCCTGCTGCTGTCTTGGCTCTGGGTGTCCCGGGCGTGGGGTGAAGGTGCGGTTCTCTGCTGGACCCCTCTTGGCCCTGCGCTCGTCCGCAGTCCGTGGCGGGTGCTGCGGCTTCTGTTTCAAGCAGGCCTCGGGGAGCCAGGCTTCAGGCGTCCATTGGGTGGGTGTTAGAGTAAGGGTCGTTCTTCGCCTGGTCTGCTCCAAGGCAAGCGCAGGTTGAAAGTTGCTGGAGACCTGAAGGGAGGGGGGGGGGATGCGGGAGTGTAAGGCCAGTGCCGCGAGGAAGGAACTGTACTGAAACCCCTTTACCAGTCTGGCTATTACTCACACACGTCATCCGGACCCGGGTACCTCTCTGCAGGGTTTGCCCTTCCTGAAGCTGCTCTTGTGGCGCGGGGTGGATGGGCAGGAGGTTTGTTTGAGGTGCCTTGGGGGCACGTGAGGTGGTTGTGGCACAAAGGTACTTGGGTGGAAAAGGCATCCTTGGCTGGACACGGAGAGGCGCTCTGGGTGGATAAAGGGTACTCGGTGGATACAAGGTATTTGAGGAGCACAGCAAACCCTGGGCGGATAGCGGGTACAAGGGGTGGATAGGAGGTACATAGGCCGGATATACGGTACTTTGGGTAGGCAGCCACAAAGTGACAATAGTTTGTAAATCGAAACCCCAGGGCTTGAAAAAGACGACCCCGCGGACGGGAGAGACTGCGACCCTGGCCCCAGCTGTGCAGGACCACCAAGCCCCTCGCCGGAACCAGCCCGGGGGTCCTTGTGTGTTTAGGTCAGGCAGTGCCGGGGTGTAGTGCGGCGTCCAGCACCCCCCCCAGAGGACATATGGAGTCAAAGCCTCCCTGTTACATCCTGTTTAGTTTAGTTTAATCTGTTTTATTACTATGTATCTTTAAGTGCATGAGCCATGTTATGTTTCCTAAGATGTTCTATGTTCTTAACAGAGCTTTCCTCATACAGCATTCTGCTGCTGTTGTCAGTTGTAACCTGGACACCTCTGTGTTTAGACTTGATGCTGTGCTGCTCAATAAACCTACTTTGAAGATCTACATTTCTTGGATTATTACAAATTTTGGTGACGAGAATAACCTACTCCAGCCATCTTCAGCACAGGAGCGGTGTTTGAACCCATTTTCTTCAATTTTTGAAATATTGGGAATTTGTTCATTGTTTTTTAAGCTTAAAGAAAACTTTGAGGAATTCTTTACTTCATTTGACTGCCTTGGAACTTAATCTGCCTTAAACCTGCTTTCCTGGAAATATTTTGAACTTTCTACCCTCCTGTACATCAATTGCATCTTTTGATTTATTCTACCTTCATTGATGTACTTGCTCGCGTTGGCGTTGGCGTTCCCTGGCAACCGCTTGTTGTTTATGCTTTCTCGCCGGTCATCGCTGTGACGAGTCATTTCGAACGTTGCTGCTTCCGTCAGTGCTGTTCAGCTGCGGATACGTCACCGATCCCTGTGCTCTGTTGTTGGTGCGCTACGTGGACGGACACCGCCTGGAACTCTAAAAGTAAACACTGTCTATTGCGGAAGTTACAGAACGTCATTACGCAACGTATTGCGTCACAGCGCAGCTTTCAAAACGTCATTGCGCAATTCACGCAACGTGACTCCATTTTGATTTGTTTCGTTTGCTGGTATCTTAGCAACCATTATACGGCGAGTCTACTGATATCGTTTCAAGTTCATTTGGCAGATAATTTTGTGAATTACTGCAGCGCTTTGGAATTATTCTACATTTTATCAACGTTTTCAGCTCTTCTGCCCTGCTACATTGAATTTATATATTCATCTCGTTTTTCCTCCAATTCAAGTACTTTATCATTTGTTTACTGTGGTACTGCATTTATTTCTTTTATTATTTTCATTGGTTTGGAAAATTTTATTAGTATCGCATTTGTTTTGATTTATTATTTCTTTTGTATCTCTGTACTATTTTAACATGCAGTTTGATCCTCCAGCTAAATTTTTACAGGTCAAGGGTGATCCTCCTATTCCGTGGTCAAGGTGGAAGGAGGAATTTTTCAACTACATGCGAGCTATAGATGGAGAACGCATGGGTGCAGAGAGGAAAAAGAGTATTTTATTACATTGTTTAGGATCTGAGGGACAGGAGATTTTTAGAACTTTACTCCATTTACCTGTTGCTTCTTGAAGTGGTGATACAATGAATGTTTACACTGAAGCTCTTACTAGATTAGAAAAAAGGTTTAAACCTACGGCCAATATTGCTTTAAATCGTTTTAAATTCTATACTAGGGCACAAAAGCAAGAAGAATCATTTGATGATTTTCTCACTTCATTGAGAGCATTAAGTATTCATTGTAGTTTTGGAGCCATGTGTGACGAAATGATCCGTGACCAAATTATCGTCCATGTTAAGAACAAAAAGGTGCAGGACAAATTGTGGTGTATAGGTGATCCTAATTTAGAAGAAACTATTGCTATTGCTAAATCAACCGAGATGTCAGAAAAGTGGATGGACATAGTTGATAAACAAAGTTCTCATTCTAGCAAAAGTAATATTGTTGAAGAGGTGTGTATAGTTAAATCCAAGATTGATACTAAAAATGCTTTATCTACTCAATTTAGAAACAAAAATTCTTACAATTCTAATTATAGGAGAACAGATATTCCTAATACTAATACTTCTCCTTCATGTTTTAGATGTGGTAGCAAATCACACATTGCCTCTTTCCAAAGTTGCCCTGCCATAGGAAAAACTTGTAATATTTGTAATAAATTGGGGCATTTTAGTAATGTGTGTAGGGAAAGACGTTTTAATTCTCAGTCTCGTTCAGGGCAACAGATGCCTTCTAACAATAGTACCTCCACTAAAATTTCTGCACTTAATATTGTTAATGAGAATAAGCAAGATTTAGATCGTGGCTATGTAGTTTCCATTCTTCAAACTGGATGTATAATGTTAATGAGTAAGAAATCCCCAAAATGTATTTTTCAAGTTTTTACTACTAATATTGAGCTTATGGTGGATTCTGGGTCCCCATGGACTATAATTACCAAAGAATATTTCAATGAAAAACTGCAATCTGTATGCAATATTTCTACTCTACAACCTTCAGATATATTTGCGGAAGGTTTCAATGGGAATAAGATTGATATTGAAGGATTTTTGGAAGTTCCATTAAATTTTAGAGGAAGATCTGCCTTTATTAAGTTATATATTGCTGTTAAGGGATTAAATGTTCTAGGTTGGCATGACCAATGGGAACTTGGGATCACTTTAAATCCTAGAGCCAAAGATCCTATTTCTCTGTGCAGCGAAAAGGAAATGATAAACCCTATTTGTTCAAATGATGGAAAGGAAGATGTTGTTTCCTTTTGGAGCAACAAGTTTAGCAATGTTTTCTGTGAACGTTTAGGGAAATTAGAAGGTTTTTCACATAAGATTGTTTTAAAAGAAGGTGCTATGCCTGTTAAACAAAAGTTAAGAGGAGTTCCCCTAAATGTCAGAGAAGAATTAAAAGAAATGTTGAATGATTTGTTTAAAGACAATATTATAGAACCCATTGAATCATCTGAATGGGTTTCGCCCATTGTTTTGGTGCGCAAACCCGACCAAAAATTGAGAGTTTGCATTGATTTAAGGGCACTTAACTCCAATATTATCATTGATTGCCATCCCTTACCCAATATCAATGAACTTGTGTCTCTTTTTGATGGTGCGCAGATTTTTTCCACTTTAGATCTTAGATCTGCGTACCATCAAATTGAACTTACGGAAGACTCTAAAAAGTACACAGCCTTTATCACTCCCATAGGCCTTTTTCAATACAGAAGAATGCCTTTTGGCTTGGCATCAGCTGCTTCCGTTTTCAACGCGTCATGTTCCAAATTTTCAGAGATCTTGATGTGTTCGTTAAGTGCTTTCAAGATGATATATTGATTTTTTCGAAAAATGAGGTTGAGCATTCTTCACATTTAAATGAAGTGTGTTGCAGGTTAGAAAAATATGGTCTTACTCTCAAAGCGCACAAATGCAAACTGTTCAGAAAATCTGTAGAGTACTTGGGACATACGTTGTCTGGGGAAGGTTTAATTCCAAAAAAATCAAATGTTGAAGCTATTCTCAATGCTCCTGCACCAAGCAATAAGGAACAATTATTGTCTTTCTCGGGCATGTGTGAGTATTACAGCAAGTTTGTGGTTAATTTTGCTACCAAAATGGAACCATTGAGGAAGTTATTGAGACAAAGTAATGAATTTGTGTGGAAAGCTGAACAAGAAAAAGCCTTTACTGACATTAAGCATGACATTGTCAATTCACCAACTTTAAAACCCTTTAGAATGGGTAAGAAATGCATCATCACCACTGATGCTAGCTTGTACAGGTTGGGTTGTGTATTATCTCAAACTGATGGGGCTATGGAATGGAATGTAGCTTTCTCATCCAGGACTTTGAAAGAGACAGAACGCAGATATGCTGTGATTGAACGGGAACTGCTTTCCTGTGTATGGGCAATTGAACACCATAGGATTTACATTTGGGGCAGTGAGTTTGTCTTGAGAACCGACCACAAGCCGCTTGTACATATTTTATCAGTTGGTGGGGGTTGGAACTCTACAGCTAGGATTGCGCGTTTGGCATCCAAGTTACAGGAATATCATTTCACTGTGGAATACATTCCGGGGAAAAAAAATGTCACTGCTGACTTTCTTTCACGTCTTCCTTGCAAAGATCAGGAAGACAAAGTTAATAGTGTCAGTGAGGTTGATTTTGTTTTAAATTTGTCTGATGTTGTTACTCCTCAATATCAGGATATCACAGAACAATTGTGGTTAAAATGTCAAGAGGAGGATGAGAAGTTTGGAATGCTAAAGAACTATATTTTCAAGGGTTGGCCTAATAAGACAAATGTCAGGGATGATTAGCTTCCTTTCTATAATGTTGCTGATGAGCTATTTTGTGAAGGGGATTTGATATTCAAATCTGGAAAATGCATTCCACCTGTGGGTGTACAGGAAATCATTCTCAAGTTGGCACACAAAACGCATCCTGGAACTTCTGCTATGAAGCGTTTAATAAGGCTGAATTTTTGGTGGCCAGGAATGGACAGGTATATTGACCGTACTGTCAGGGAGTGTAGCGAGTGTTGTACCAAGGACAAAATGTTGAAGTTGCATGTTCCTCCACTTAAATCTGTCAAGTGGCCTGAGCTTCCTTGGAATAAAATAGCCTTTGACATTTCAGGTCCTTTTCAGATATTACCTGAAGCCTCACGGTTTGCTTTGGTCATGATTGACTACCACTCTAAATGGCCTGAAGTGAAATTTGTGGCTAAAGTTACTTCTGAAGTTGTGATTACGTTCTTTAAGGAAGTTTTTGCAAGGGAAGGTTGCCCATCTGTATTAGTGTCTGATAACGGTGTACAGTTAGTGTCGTCCGAGATGCAATCTTTCTTGCAAACTTATAACATCAAGCATTTACGGACACCTCTTTATGAACCACATGAGAATGGGCAAGTCGAACGCTTTAACCGGGTATTGAAGAGTATTGTTGTTGATGCCGTTAAAGAAAAGAATAATTGGTTGAATGTGATTAGGGAAAAGCTGTGGACCTATCGCATAACTCCCCATACCACGACAGAAGTTAGTCCATTTAAGTTACTTAAAGGTAGGAATCCTGCGTCCAACATTTGTCCGTGGTGGTTTAAGGAAAAATTTAAAGATTTAGGAGAAGATGAAGTGGACATCCAGAGTGTGGCAAATAGGGTTGGTTGTAAACAGAGTAGGTCTGCCTTGTGGTACAATAAAAAGTGGAGGGCAAAGGAACATAGTTTTTGTGTGGGTGATTGGGTTAGGATCCTGAAACCTTTTATTGTTAGCAAAGGTACTAGCAAGTATGGTATACCCATTCAAATTAAAAGAGTTTTTGATAATTCAGTCATCACACAAGATGGCAAAGTTTGGAACTTGAGTAAAGTTGCTAAATGTCCTACACATACTGTTTTACAACCTCAATGTCAGGATAATCTTGTCCAATGTGACAATGCTAACAGAAGTTCTGTTCCAGGTACATCTTCTGATTCTGTGGCCTTTAGAGTCAAAGATGATGTGCGTACCAGGAGAAGACCCACTTCCTTACAAGATTTTGTTTAGATATGTATTTTATCTTTCTTTTAATAAGGGAGATGTGTTACATCCTGTTTAGTTTAGTTTAATCTGTTTTATTATTATGTATCTTTAAGTGCATGAGCCATGTTATGTTTCCTAAGATGTTCTATGTTCTTAACAGAGCTTTCCTCAAACAGCATTCTGCTGCTATTGTCAGTTGTAACCTGGACACCTCTGTGCTTAGACTTGATGCTGTGCTGCTCAATAAACCTACTTTGAAGATCTACATTTCTTGGATTATTACACTCCCCTAGCCAGCCTCGGGTCGGATTGGAAGGCAGAGCTCTGCCCATGGGCGCTGGGCCTGTGTGACACCCCTCGGCCTCCACTGCTGGGGCACAAACTCAGAGGCTGCAGTTAGTCTGTGCAAACCTATACTAAGCCCGACCTGATGCATATCAAGCCAGGCCCCTCGTGGTGAGAGGCAGAATGACCACCAGTACAGGCCGAGGGGGCCTCTCTTTCACCAGTACAGGCCGAGGGGGCCGCTCTTTCACCAGTACAGGCCGAGGGGGCCTCTCTTTCACCAGTACAGGCTGAGGGGGCCGCTTTTTCACCAGTACAGGCTGAGAAGGCCTCTCTTACACCAGTACAGGCTGAGGGGGCCGCTTTTTCACCAGTACAGGCTGAGAAGGCCTCTCTTACACCAGTACAGGCTAATAGAGCCTCTCTTACACCAGTACAGGCTGAGGGAGCCTCTCTTTCAACAGTACAGGCTGAGTGAAGCCTCTCTTTCACCAGTACAGGCTGAGAAGGCCTCTCTTACACTAGTACAGGCTGAGGGGGCCTCTCTTACACCAGTACAGGCTGAGAAGGCCTCTCTTTCACCAGTACAGGCTGATAGAGCCTCTCTTACACCAGTACAGGCTGAGGGAGCCTCTCTTTCAACAGTACAGGCTGAGTGAAGCCTCTCTTTCACCAGTACAGGCTGATAGGGCCTCTCTTACACCAGTACAGGCTGAGGGGCCCTCTCTTTCACAAGTACAGGCTGAGGGGGCCTCTCTTTCACCAGTACAGGCTGAGGGAGCCTCTCTTACACCAGTACAGGCTGTGGGAGCCTCTCTTACACCAGTACAGGCTGAGGGGGCCTCTCTTTCATCAGTACAGGCTGATGAAGCCTCTCTTACACCAGTACAGGCTGAGGGAGCCTCTCTTACACCAGTACAGGTTGGGTGAAGCCTCTCTTACACCAGTACAGGCTGAGTGAGTCTCACACACACCAGTACAGGCTGAGTGAAGCCTCTCTTACACCAGTACAGGCTGAGGGAGCCTCTCTTTCAACAGTACAGGCTGAGGGAGCCTCTCTTGCACCAGTACAGGCTGAGGGAGGCCTCTCTTACACCAGTACAGGCTGATGGAGCCTCTCTTACACCAGTACAGGCTGATGGAGCCTCTCTTACACCAGTACAGGCTGAGGGAGCCTCTCTTACACCAGTACAGGCTGAGGTAGGCCTCTCTCACACCAGTACAGGCTGAGAGAAGCCTCTCTCACACCAGTACAGGCTGAGTGAAGCCTCTCTTACACCATTACAGGCTGAGGGAGCCTCTCACACAACAGTACATGCTGAGTGAAGCCTCTCTTACACCAGTACAGGCTGAGGGAGCCTCTCTTACACCAGTACAGGCTGAGTGAAGCCTCTCTTACACCAGTACAGGCTGAGAGAAGCCTCTCTCACACCAGTACAGGCTGAGTGAAGCCTCTCTCACACCAGTACAGGCTGAGGGAGCCTCTCACACAACAGTACATGCTGAGTGAAGCCTCTCTTACACCATTACAGGCTGAGGGAGCCTCTCACACAACAGTACATGCTGAGTGAAGCCTCTCTTACACCAGTACAGGCTGAGGGAGCCTCTCTTACACCAGTACAGGCTGAGTGAAGCCTCTCTCACACCAGTACAGGCTGAGTGAAGCCTCTCTTACACCAGTACAGGCTGAGTGAAGCCTCTCTTACACCAGTACAGGCTGAGGGAGCCTCTCTTACACCAGTACAGGCTGCGGGAGCCTCTCTCACACCAGTACAGGCTGAGAGAAGCCTCTCTTACACCAGTACAGGCTGAGGGAGCCTCTATCACACCAGTACAGGCTGTGGTAGCTTCTCTGACACCAGAACAGGCTGAGTGAAGCCTCTCGCACACCAGTACAGGCTGAGTAAAGCCTCTCTCACACCAGTACAGGCTGTGGGAGCCTCTCTTACACCAGTACAGGCTGTGGGAGCCTCTCGTACACCAGTACAGGCTGTGGGAGCCTCTCTTACACTAGTACAGGCTGAGAGAAGGCTCTCTCACACCAGTACAGGCTGCGGGAGCCTCTCTTACACCAGTACAGGCTGAGAGAAGCCTCTCTCACACCAGTACAGGCTGAGGAAGGCCTCTTACACCAGTACAGGCAGAGGGAGCCTCTCTTACACCAGTACAGGCTGAGTGAAGCCTCTCTTACACCAGTACAGGCTGAGGGAGCCTCTCTTACACCAGTACAGGCTGAGTGAAGCCTCTCTCACACCAGTATAGGCTGTGGGAGCCTCTCTTACACCAGTACAGGCTGCGGGAGCCTCTCTTACACCAGTCCAGTACAGGTCGAGGGAGCCTCTCTTACACCAGTACAGGATGCAGGAGGCCTCTCTTTCACCAGTACAGGCTGATGAAGCCTCTCTTACACCAGTACAGGCTGAGGGAGCCTCTCATACACCAGTACAAGTTGGGTGAAGCCTCTCTCACACCAGTACAGGCTGAGGGAGCCTCTCACACACCAGTACAGGCTGAGAAAGGCCGCTCTTACACCAGTACAGGCTGCGGGAGCCTCTCTTACACCAGTACAGTCTGAGAGAAGCCTCTCTCACACCAGTACAGGCTGTGGGAGCCTCTCTTGCACCAGTACAGGCTGATGAAGCCTCTCTTACACCAGTACAGGCTGGGGGAGCCTCTCTTACACCAGTACAGGCTGCGGGAGCCTCTCTTACACCAGTACAGTCTGAGAGAAGCCTCTCTCACACCAGTACAGGTCGAGGGAGCCTCTCTTACACCAGTACAGGCTGATGAAGCCTCTCTTACACCAGTACAGGCTGGGGGAGCCTCTCTTACACCAGTACAGGTTGGGGGAAGCCTCTCCCACACCAGTACAGGCTGAGGGAGCCTTTCAAACACCAGTACAGGCTGAGGGAGTCTCTCACACATCAGTACAGGCTGAGAAAGGCCTCTCTTACACCAGTACAGGCAGAGGGAGCCTCTCTCACACCATTACAGGCTGAGAGAAGCCTTTCTCACGCCAGTACAGGCTGAGGGAGCCTCTCTCACACCAGTACAGGCTGACGGAGCCTCTCTTACACCAGTACAGGCTTAGTGAAGCCTCTCTTACACCAGTACAGGCTGAGAAAGGCCTCTCTTACACCAGTACAGGCAGAGGGAGCCTCTCTTACACCAGTACAGGCTGAGTGAAGCCTCTCTTACACCAGTACAGGCTGAGGGAGCCTCTCTTACACCAGTACAGGCTGCGGGAGCCTCTCTCACACCAGTACAGGCTGAGAGAAGCCTCTCCCACACCAGTACAGGCTGTGGGAGCCTCTCTCACACCAGTACAGGCTGTGGGAGCCTCTCTTTCAACAGTACAGGCTGAGTGGGCCTCTCTTACACCAGTACAGGCTGGGGGAGACCTCTCTTTCACCAGTACAGGCTGAGTGGGCCTCTCTTACACCAGTACAGGCTGGGGGAGACCTCTCTTTCACCGGTACAGGCTGAAGGAGCCTCTCTTACACCAGTACAGGCTGAGGTGGCCTCTCTTTCACAAGTACAGGCTGAGCGGGTCTCTCTTACACCAGTACAGGCTGATGGAGCCTCTCTTACACCAGTACAGGCTGATGGAGCCTCTCTTACACCAGTACAGGCTGAGGGAGCCTCTCTTACACCAGTACAGGCTGAGGTAGGCCTCTCTCACACCAATACAGGCTGAGGCAGGCCTCATTTACACCACTACAGGCTGAGTGAAGCCTCTCTTACACCATTACAGGCTGAGGGAGCCTCTCACACAACAGTACATGCTAAGTGAAGCCTCTCTTACACCAGTACAGGCTGTGGGAGCCTCTCTTACACCAGTACAGGCTGAGTGAAGCCTCTCTCACACCAGTACAGGCTGAGAGAAGCCTTTCTCACACCAGTACAGGCTGAGGGAGCCTCTCTCACACCTGTACAGGCAGAGGGAGCCTCTCTTATACCAGTGCAGGCTGAGTGAAGCCTCTCTTACACCAGTACAGGCTGAGGGAGCCTCTCTTACACCAGTACAGGCTGCAGGAGCCTCTCTCACACCAGTACAGGCTGAGAGAAGCCTCTCTCACACCAGTACAGGCTGTGGGAGCCTCTCTCACACCAGTACAGGCTGTGGGAGCTTCTCATACACCAGTACAGGCTGAGGGGGCCTCTCTTACACCAGTACAGGCTGAGGTGGCCTCCCTTACAGCAGTGCAGGCTGAGGGAGGCCTCTCTTACACCAGTACAGGCTGAGGGAGCCTCTCTTACACCAGTACAGGCTGAGGTGGCCTCCCTTACACCAGTACAGGCTGAGGGAGGCCTCGCTTACACCAGTACAGGCTGGGGGAGCCTCTCTTACACCAGTACAGGCTGATGAAGCCTCTCTTTTACCAGTACAGGCTGAAGGAGCCTCTCTTACACCAGTACAGGCTGAGAGAAGCCTCTCTTACACCAGTACAGGCTGGGGAGCCTCTCTTTCAACAGTAAAGGCTGAGGGGGCCTCTCTTACACCAGTACAGGCTGTGGGAGCCTCTCTTACACCGGTACAGGCTGAGGAGGCATCTCTTTCACCAGTACAGGCTGATGAAGCCTCTCTTTCACTAGTACAGGCTGATGAAGCCTCTCTTACACCAGTACAGGCTGAGGGAGCATCTCTTTCGCCAGTACAGGCTGAGGGAGGCCTCTCTTTCACCAGTACAGGCTGAAGGAGCCCCACTTACACCAGTACAGGCTGAGGTGGCCTCTCTTTCACCAGTACAGGCTGAGCGGGTCTCTCTTACACCAGTACAGGCTGATGGAGCCTCTCTTTCAACAGTACAGGCTGAGTGGGCCTCTCTTGCACCAGTACAGGCTGGGGGAGACCTCTCTTTCACCAGTACAGGCTGAGTGGGCCTCTCTTACACCAGTACAGGCTGGGGGAGACCTCTCTTTCACCAGCACAGGCTGAAGTAGCCTCTCTTACACCAGTACAGGCTGAGGTGGCCTCTCTTTCACAAGTACAGGCTGAGCGGGTCTCTCTTACACCAGTACAGGCTGAGCGGGTCTCTTTTACACCAGTACAGGCTGATGGAGCCTCTCTTACACCAGTACAGGCTGATGGAGCCTCTCTTACACCAGTACAGAATGAGGGAGCCTCTCTTACACCAGTACAGGCTGAGGTAGGCCTCTCTCACACCAATACAGGCTGAGGCAGGCCTCATTTACACCACTACAGGCTGAGTGAAGCCTCTCTTACACCATTACAGGCTGAGGGAACCTCTCTTACACCAGTACAGGCTGATTGAAGCCTCTCTCACACCAGTACAGGCTGAGGGAGCCTCTCTCACACCAGTACAGGCTGAGGGAGCCTCTCTCACACCAGTACAGGCTGAGAGAAGCCTCTCTTACACCAGTACAGGCAGAGGGAGCCTCTCTTACACCAGTACAGGCTGGGGGAGACCTCTCTTTCACCAGTACAGGCTGAGAGAAGGCTCTCTCACACCAGTACAGGCTGCGGGAGCCTCTCTTACACCAGTACAGGCTGAGAGAAGCCTCTCTCACACCAGTACAGGCTGAGGAAGGCCTCTTACACCAGTACAGGCTGCAGGAGCCTCTCTCACACCAGTACAGGCTGAGAGAAGCCTCTCTCACACCAGTACAGGCTGTGGGAGCCTCTCTCACACCAGTACAGGCTGTGGGAGCTTCTCATACACCAGTACAGGCTGAGGGGGCCTCTCTTACACCAGTACAGGCTGAGGTGGCCTCCCTTACAGCAGTGCAGGCTGAGGGAGGCCTCTCTTACACCAGTACAGGCTGAGGGAGCCTCTCTTACACCAGTACAGGCTGAGGTGGCCTCCCTTACACCAGTACAGGCTGAGGGAGGCCTCGCTTACACCAGTACAGGCTGGGGGAGCCTCTCTTACACCAGTACAGGCTGATGAAGCCTCTCTTTTACCAGTACAGGCTGAAGGAGCCTCTCTTACACCAGTACAGGCTGAGAGAAGCCTCTCTTACACCAGTACAGGCTGGGGAGCCTCTCTTTCAACAGTAAAGGCTGAGGGGGCCTCTCTTACACCAGTACAGGCTGTGGGAGCCTCTCTTACACCGGTACAGGCTGAGGGGGCATCTCTTTCACCAGTACAGGCTGATGAAGCCTCTCTTTCACTAGTACAGGCTGATGAAGCCTCTCTTACACCAGTACAGGCTGAGGGAGCCTCTCTTTCGCCAGTACAGGCTGAGGGAGGCCTCTCTTTCACCAGTACAGGCTGAAGGAGCCCCACTTACACCAGTACAGGCTGAGGTGGCCTCTCTTTCACCAGTACAGGCTGAGCGGGTCTCTCTTACACCAGTACAGGCTGATGGAGCCTCTCTTTCAACAGTACAGGCTGAGTGGGCCTCTCTTGCACCAGTACAGGCTGGGGGAGACCTCTCTTTCACCAGTACAGGCTGAGTGGGCCTCTCTTACACCAGTACAGGCTGGGGGAGACCTCTCTTTCACCAGCACAGGCTGAAGTAGCCTCTCTTACACCAGTACAGGCTGAGGTGGCCTCTCTTTCACAGGTACAGGCTGAGCGGGTCTCTCTTACACCAGTACAGGCTGAGCGGGTCTCTTTTACACCAGTACAGGCTGATGGAGCCTCTCTTACACCAGTACAGGCTGATGGAGCCTCTCTTACACCAGTACAGAATGAGGGAGCCTCTCTTACACCAGTACAGGCTGAGGTAGGCCTCTCTCACACCAATACAGGCTGAGGCAGGCCTCATTTACACCACTACAGGCTGAGTGAAGCCTCTCTTACACCATTACAGGCTGAGGGAACCTCTCTTACACCAGTACAGGCTGATTGAAGCCTCTCTCACACCAGTACAGGCTGAGGGAGCCTCTCTCACACCAGTACAGGCTGAGGGAGCCTCTCTCACACCAGTACAGGCTGAGAGAAGCCTCTCTTACACCAGTACAGGCAGAGGGAGCCTCTCTTACACCAGTACAGGCTTGGGGAGACCTCTCTTTCACCAGTACAGGCTGAGAGAAGGCTCTCTCACACCAGTACAGGCTGCGGGAGCCTCTCTTACACCAGTACAGGCTGAGAGAAGCCTCTCTCACACCAGTACAGGCTGAGGAAGGCCTCTTACACCAGTACAGGCAGAGGGAGCCTCTCTTACACCAGTACAGGCTGAGTGAAGCCTCTCTTACACCAGTACAGGCTGAGGGAGCCTCTCTTACACCAGTACAGGCTGAGTGAAGCCTCTCTCACACCAGTATAGGCTGTGGGAGCCTCTCTTACACCAGTACAGGCTGCGGGAGCCTCTCTTACACCAGTACAGTCTGAGAGAAGCCTCTCTCACACCAGTACAGGCTGTGGGAGCCTCTCTTACACCAGTACAGGCTGAGAGAAGCCTCTCTCACACCAGTACAGGCTGTGGGAGCCTCTCTTTCACCAGTCCAGTACAGGTCGAGGGAGCCTCTCTTACACCAGTACAGGATGCAGGAGGCCTCTCTTTCACCAGTACAGGCTGATGAAGCCTCTCTTACACCAGTACATGCTGAGGGAGCCTCTCATACACCAGTACAGGTTGGGTGAAGCCTCTCTCACACCAGTACAGGCTGAGGGAGCCTCTCACACACCAGTACAGGCTGAGAAAGGCCGCTCTTACACCAGTACAGGCTGCGGGAGCCTCTCTTACACCAGTACAGTCTGAGAGAAGCCTCTCTCATACCAGTACAGGCTGTGGGAGCCTCTCTTACACCAGTACAGGCTGAGAGAAGCCTCTCTCACACCAGTACAGGCTGTGGGAGCCTCTCTTTCACCAGTACAGGTCGAGGGAGCCTCTCTTACACCAGTACAGGCTGCGGGAGCCTCTCTTACACCAGTACAGTCTGAGAGAAGCCTCTCTTACACCAGTACAGGCTGACGGAGCCTCTCTTACACCAGTACAGGCTTAGTGAAGCCTCTCTTACACCAGTACAGGCTGAGAAAGGCCTCTCTTACACCAGTACAGGCAGAGGGAGCCTCTCTTACACCAGTACAGGCTGAGTGAAGCCTCTCTTACACCAGTACAGGCTGAGGGAGCCTCTCTTACACCAGTACAGGCTGCGGGAGCCTCTCTCACACCAGTACAGGCTGAGAGAAGCCTCTCCCACACCAGTACAGGCTGTGGGAGCCTCTCTCACACCAGTACAGGCTGTGGGAGCCTCTCTTTCAACAGTACAGGCTGAGTGGGCCCCTCTTACACCAGTACAGGCTGGGGGAGACCTCTCTTTCACCAGTACAGGCTGAGTGGGCCTCTCTTACACCAGTACAGGCTGGGGGAGACCTCTCTTTCACCGGTACAGGCTGAAGGAGCCTCTCTTACACCAGTACAGGCTGAGGTGGCCTCTCTTTCACAAGTACAGGCTGAGCGGGTCTCTCTTACACCAGTACAGGCTGATGGAGCCTCTCTTACACCAGTACAGGCTGATGGAGCCTCTCTTACACCAGTACAGGCTGAGGGAGCCTCTCTTACACCAGTACAGGCTGAGGTATGCCTCTCTCACACCAATACAGGCTGAGTCAGGCCTCATTTACACCACTACAGGCTGAGTGAAGCCTCTCTTACACCATTACAGGCTGAGGGAGCCTCTCACACAACAGTACATGCTAAGTGAAGCCTCTCTTACACCAGTACAGGCTGTGGGAGCCTCTCTTACACCAGTACAGGCTGAGTGAAGCCTCTCTCACACCAGTACAGGCTGAGAGAAGCCTTTCTCACACCAGTACAGGCTGAGGGAGCCTCTCTCACACCTGTACAGGCAGAGGGAGCCTCTCTTATACCAGTGCAGGCTGAGTGAAGCCTCTCTTACACCAGTACAGGCTGAGGGAGCCTCTCTTACACCAGTACAGGCTGCAGGAGCCTCTCTCACACCAGTACAGGCTGAGAGAAGCCTCTCTCACACCAGTACAGGCTGTGGGAGCCTCTCTCACACCAGTACAGGCTGTGGGAGCTTCTCATACACCAGTACAGGCTGAGGGGGCCTCTCTTACACCAGTACAGGCTGAGGTGGCCTCCCTTACAGCAGTGCAGGCTGAGGGAGGCCTCTCTTACACCAGTACAGGCTGAGGGAGCCTCTCTTACACCAGTACAGGCTGAGGTGGCCTCCCTTACACCAGTACAGGCTGAGGGAGGCCTCGCTTACACCAGTACAGGCTGGGGGAGCCTCTCTTACACCAGTACAGGCTGATGAAGCCTCTCTTTTACCAGTACAGGCTGAAGGAGCCTCTCTTACACCAGTACAGGCTGAGAGAAGCCTCTCTTACACCAGTACAGGCTGGGGAGCCTCTCTTTCAACAGTAAAGGCTGAGGGGGCCTCTCTTACACCAGTACAGGCTGTGGGAGCCTCTCTTACACCGGTACAGGCTGAGGGGGCATCTCTTTCACCAGTACAGGCTGATGAAGCCTCTCTTTCACTAGTACAGGCTGATGAAGCCTCTCTTACACCAGTACAGGCTGAGGGAGCCTCTCTTTCGCCAGTACAGGCTGAGGGAGGCCTCTCTTTCACCAGTACAGGCTGAAGGAGCCCCACTTACACCAGTACAGGCTGAGGTGGCCTCTCTTTCACCAGTACAGGCTGAGCGGGTCTCTCTTACACCACTACAGGCTGATGGAGCCTCTCTTTCAACAGTACAGGCTGAGTGGGCCTCTCTTGCACCAGTACAGGCTGGGGGAGACCTCTCTTTCACCAGTACAGGCTGAGTGGGCCTCTCTTACACCAGTACAGGCTGGGGAGACCTCTCTTTCACCAGCACAGGCTGAAGTAGCCTCTCTTACACCAGTACAGGCTGAGGTGGCCTCTCTTTCACAAGTACAGGCTGAGCGGGTCTCTCTTACACCAGTACAGGCTGAGCGGGTCTCTTTTACACCAGTACAGGCTGATGGAGCCTCTCTTACAACAGTACAGGCTGATGGAGCCTCTCTTACACCAGTACAGAATGAGGGAGCCTCTCTTACACCAGTACAGGCTGAGGTAGGCCTCTCTCACACCAATACAGGCTGAGGCAGGCCTCATTTACACCACTACAGGCTGAGTGAAGCCTCTCTTACACCATTACAGGCTGAGGGAACCTCTCTTACACCAGTACAGGCTGATTGAAGCCTCTCTCACACCAGTACAGGCTGAGGGAGCCTCTCTCACACCAGTACAGGCTGAGGGAGCCTCTCTCACACCAGTACAGGCTGAGAGAAGCCTCTCTTACACCAGTACAGGCAGAGGGAGCCTCTCTTACACCAGTACAGGCTGGGGGAGACCTCTCTTTCACCAGTACAGGCTGAGAGAAGGCTCTCTCACACCAGTACAGGCTGCGGGAGCCTCTCTTACACCAGTACAGGCTGAGAGAAGCCTCTCTCACACCAGTACAGGCTGAGGAAGGCCTCTTACACCAGTACAGGCAGAGGGAGCCTCTCTTACACCAGTACAGGCTGAGTGAAGCCTCTCCCACACCAGTACAGGCTGTGGGAGCCTCTCTCACACCAGTACAGGATGTGGGAGCCTCTCTTTCAACAGTACAGGCTGAGTGGGCCTCTCTTACACCAGTACAGGCTGGGGGAGACCTCTCTTTCACCAGTACAGGCTGAGTGGGCCTCTCTTACACCAGTACAGGCTAGGGGAGACCTCTCTTTCACTGGTACAGGCTGAAGGAGCCTCTCTTACACCAGTACAGGCTGAGGTGGCCTCTCTTTCACAAGTACAGGCTGAGCGGGTCTCTCTTACACCAGTACAGGCTGATGGAGCCTCTCTTACACCAGTACAGGCTGATGGAGCCTCTCTTACACCAGTACAGGCTGAGGGAGCCTCTCTTACACCAGTACAGGCTGAGGTAGGCCTCTCTCACACCAATACAGGCTGAGGCAGGCCTCATTTACACCACTACAGGCTGAGTGAAGCCTCTCTTACACCATTACAGGCTGAGGGAGCCTCTCACACAACAGTACATGCTAAGTGAAGCCTCTCTTACACCAGTACAGGCTGTGGGAGCCTCTCTTACACCAGTACAGGCTGAGTGAAGCCTCTCTCACACCAGTACAGGCTGAGAGAAGCCTTTCTCACACCAGTACAGGCTGAGGGAGCCTCTCTCACACCTGTACAGGCAGAGGGAGCCTCTCATATACCAGTGCAGGCAGAGGGAGCCTCTCTTACACCAGTACAGGCTGCAGGAGCCTCTCTCACACCAGTACAGGCTGAGAGAAGCCTCTCTCACACCAGTACAGGCTGTGGGAGCCTCTCTCACACCAGTACAGGCTGTGGGAGCTTCTCATACACCAGTACAGGCTGAGGGGGCCTCTCTTACACCAGTACAGGCTGAGGTGGCCTCCCTTACAGCAGTGCAGGCTGAGGGAGCCTCTCTTGCACCAGTACAGGCTGAGGGAGCCTCTCTTGCACCAGTACAGGCTGAGGTGGCCTCCCTTACACCAGTACAGGCTGAGGGAGGCCTCTCTTACACCAGTACAGGCTGGGGGAGCCTCTCTTACACCAGTACAGGCTGATGAAGCCTCTCTTTTACCAGTACAGGCTAAAGGAGCCTCTCTTACACCAGTACAGGCTGAGGTGGACTCCCTTACACCAGTACAGGCTGAGGGAGCCTCTCTTTCAACAGTAAAGGCTGAGGGGGCCTCTCTTACACCAGTACAGGCTGTGGGAGCCTCTCTTTCAACAGTAAAGGCTGAGGGGGCCTCTCTTACACCAGTACAGGCTGTGGGAGCCTCTCATACACCGGTACAGGCTGAGGGGGCATCTCTTTCACCAGTACAGGCTGATGAAGCCTCTCTTTCACTAGTACAGGCTGATGAAGCCTCTCTTACACCAGTACAGGCTGAGGGAGCCTCTCTTTCGCCACTACAGGCTGAGGGAGGCCTCTCTCTTACACCAGTACAGGCTGAAGGAGCCTCTCTTACACCAGTACAGGCTGAGGTGGCCTCTCTTTCACCAGTATAGGCTGAGTAAGCGTGGGCGGAAAATCCGTTCCGCTCGCGGATTTTGCGGATTTTCGGGAAATCCGCAATCCGCGAGATTTGCGGATTTCCCGCAAAATCCGCAAATTCGCACAGAGCGGATTTTTTTGGCGGCGCGCGGCGTTGGTGATACAATTTTTGCGGCGCGCGGCGTTTATCATCGTTTGCCGAGTTGTTTTTTTCGATAGTTTGCAAGTGCTGCGCCATTTTGGATCTTGCTGTGTGATCCCGCGGGAATTGGCGAGCGCGATTACGTCATCGCGGCTTGCCAGCGATAGTTTGTCAACGCGAGTACGGCGAGATCACGTCTCGCGGTACTTCGCAATTGCGAGATTTGAGATGCGGCGAGCGAAAATATAAATTTGCAATTCTGCACAAGAAATCCACCAGCAAGCAGCATAAACCTTCTAGAAATGATGATTTTTATGTGAATAACTCCTTAGTTTGACATTTGCCTGCACTTTTTTAGCGAGGAGTCCATTTTGGGGAGGGGGCAGGGGGGTGGGAGGAAGGAAGTGCCCCATAGTCTTCAACTTCCTGTTCAGCAGGCTCCTCCCAGTGCTTTGTCCATCTCCTGGTCACTTTTCATTTGGATGTGGACCTGGAAGGATTACTTTTTGTGGATGCTGCTGGATCTTTGGATTTGAGGCCTTTTTGACTTTGTTTGGATCACTGTTTACAAGTAAGTTTGTTTGGGGCATTACAGTTGCTGCAACTAAAATGTTGGGATTTTCGATTTTTGGGCTGTTTTGGGGCCTTTTGCCCAGGGGTACTCAGTGGTGGGTGGACTGATTCTTTCTGTGGGTTGTCTTGAACTTAAACATCATGGAGGCCATAGATGAATTGGGATTGTGCTAATTTTTCTGTGTTTTTCGATTTTTTTTTTTTTTGTAAAATTTTGTGTTTTTCGATTTTTGACCTGTTGTTGGGGCCTTGACCAGGGGTAGTGAGTGGTGCATGGGCCTAGTCTTTCTGTGGGCTGTCTTGAATTTAAACATCATGGAGGCCATGGATGGAATGGGATTGTGCTGATTTTGCAGTGTTTTTCGATTTTTGGGCCTGTACTTGTGGCCTTTTCACCAGGGGTATTTGAGTCTAGCATGGGCCTAGTCTTTCTGTGGGCTGTCTTGAATTTAAACATCATGGAGGCCATGGATGGAATCGGATTGTGCTGATTTTGCAGTGTTTTTCGATTTTTGGGGGTGTTCATGGGGAGGGACATGCCATGTGGCTGGTGGCCATTTTGAGTGCAGCTACAGGCACTGGCCATGTGCTGGCAGGCAAGTGGCCATTTTGAATGCAGGCTTTGTTGTTAGGCCTCCAACCATTTTGCCTACTTTTCAACCTTTATTTATGCCCAGGGGTAGTGAGTCTTGCATGGGCCTAGTATTTCTGTGGGTTGTCTTGAATTTAAACATCATGGAGGCCATGGATTGAATGGGATTGTGCTGATTTTGCAGTGTTTTTCGATTTTTGGGCCTGTACTTGTGGCCTTTTCACCAGGGGTATTTGAGTCTAGCATGGGCCTAGTCTTTCTGTGGGCTGTCTTGAATTTAAACATCATGGAGGCCATGGATGGAATAGGATTGTGCTGATTTTGCAGTGTTTTTCGATTTTTGGGCCTGTACTTGTGGCCTTTTCACCAGGGGTATTTGAGTCTAGCATGGGCCTAGTCTTTCTGTGGGCTGTCTTGAATTTAAACATCATGGAGGCCATGGATGGAATAGGATTGTGCTGATTTTGCAGTGTTTTTCGATTTTTGGGCCTGTACTTGTGGCCTTTTCACCAGGGGTATTTGAGTCTAGCATGGGCCTAGTCTTTCTGTGGGCTGTCTTGAATTTAAACATCATGGAGGCCATGGATGGAATAGGATTGTGCTGATTTTGCAGTGTTTTTCGATTTTTGGGCCTGTACTTGTGGCCTTTTCACCAGGGGTATTTGAGTCTAGCATGGGCCTAGTCTTTCTGTGGGTTGTCTTGAATTTAAACATCATGGAGGCCATGGATTGAATGGGATTGTGCTGATTTTGCAGTGTTTTTCGATTTTTGGGGGTGTTCATGGGGAGGGACATGCCATGTGGCTGGTGGCCATTTTGAGTGCAGCTACAGGCACTGGCCATGTGCTGGCAGGCAAGTGGCCATTTTGAATGCAGGCTTTGTTGTTAGGCCTCCAACCATTTTGCCTACTTTTCAACCTTTATTTATGCCCAGGGGTAGTGAGTCTTGCATGGGCCTAGTATTTCTGTGGGTTGTCTTGAATTTAAACATCATGGAGGCCATGGATTGAATGGGATTGTGCTGATTTTGCAGTGTTTTTCGATTTTTGGGCCTGTACTTGTGGCCTTTTCACCAGGGGTATTTGAGTCTAGCATGGGCCTAGTCTTTCTGTGGGCTGTCTTGAATTTAAACATCATGGAGGCCATGGATGGAATAGGATTGTGCTGATTTTGCAGTGTTTTTCGATTTTTGGGCCTGTACTTGTGGCCTTTTCACCAGGGGTATTTGAGTCTAGCATGGGCCTAGTCTTTCTGTGGGCTGTCTTGAATTTAAACATCATGGAGGCCATGGATGGAATGGGATTGTGCTGATTTTGCAGTGTTTTTCGATTTTTGGGGGTGTTCATGGGGAGGGACATGCCATGTGGCTGGTGGCCATTTTGAGTGCAGCTACAGGCACTGGCCATGTGCTGGCAGGCAAGTGGCCATTTTGAATGCAGGCTTTGTTGTTAGGCCTCCAACCATTTTGCCTACTTTTCAACCTTTATTTATGCCCAGGGGTAGTGAGTCTTGCATGGGCCTAGTATTTCTGTGGGTTGTCTTGAATTTAAACATCATGGAGGCCATGGATTGAATGGGATTGTGCTGATTTTGCAGTGTTTTTCGATTTTTGGGTGTGTTCATGGGGAGGGACATGCCATGTGGCTGGTGGCCATTTTGAGTGCAGCTACAGGCACTGGCCATGTGCTGGCAGGCAAGTGGCCATTTTGAATGCAGGCTTTGTTGTTAGGCCTCCAACCATTTTGCCTACTTTTCAACCTTTATTTATGCCCAGGGGTAGTGAGTCTTGCATGGGCCTAGTCTTTCTGTGGGTTGTCTTGAATTTAAACATTATGGAGGGCATGGATGGATTGGGATTGTGCTGATTTTGCAGTGTTTTTCGATTTTTTTTGTGCTCTATAACTGAACTGATGTTCCTCTGTCTTCCATTTTTTTTAGGTGCACAAGACTCAAGAGAACCACCAGTGCCAGGAAGAAGTCCTGCAGCGGTGTGTGTGTGCAGCATAACGTCACGCGACGTCACGTCTGGCCTCAGACAACTCTACAATTCGTGCAACTGCGGCCTGCTGTCTGACCTGCTCTGAAGAAGATGGCCCCGCCCCCAAAGAAAGTTCTCCGTAGCTCCTCTAGCAAGAAAGTTGCTAGTAAGGAGCAGAAGAAGCAAGTTACCAAGGAGGCTGGTGTGCCACCCGCCACTTTTTTTGGGAGCAAAAAAAAAAGTACGCCTGCAGCAGCAGGATCTGCTGGGGACCACCCTGAGAGCAGCACCCCTGCTCCATTGGGTTCAGTGCCTCCACCACCACGCCAACTTAAGTCAAAGCCCTTGAGTGCTTCAGAGGCAGTCAGTGTACTTCTCCAATCACCATCGACCAGTGATGTTGGCTCATCGCAAGAAAGTAGCAGCAATGTCCCTGAATCAACACAGGTTGTTGTAACTCATCTGACAAGTGTTGAACAACCACAGCCGCAACAACAACACCATGTGCAAGTACACGCCCAAGTACATGTGGAAGGAGAGGCAGCAAAAGGAGATGCGCAAGCAAAGGTGCATGGAGGTTCACAAGTGCCCACAATAGTTGTTCCTCCCGAAGTAGGGGCACATTTGGAAATCGACATTGAAGCTGAGGTATCATTGGAAGCCACTCCTCCTGATGATCATTCATTGTCTTCCACATCCCTAGCAAGGAAAAGATCAAGGGGGGTGTCTACATCTTCTTCAAGCCCACCTCGTTCTGGTGCAAGTGATCTGTCTTGGGAACCACAACTGCGGTCTGACAGTGAGGCAGAGGCACACCATGATCTGACACCGGCACCTAAGCGTAAAAGGAAGGTCGTCCAAAAACTCAAACCTATGGAGTGTGATGAGGCTCAACAAGAAGTGACAGATACTGCTGGTGATGAAGCCTCTCACGATGACGACGAGCCAGTCATCACAAAGGTCACTGCAGCCCCACCGGGCATGCAGCAAAGAGACATTTTGACCCTATCCCGAGAAGCTGCTGAGCGTGATGATGATGTCGGCGAGGAGGCAATGGAAATGGAATCATTAGATTTGGAGTTAAGTAGTACACCAAAACCTACCGCTTCCATATTTCTTCGCAAGAAGGTACCCACCTCGTCCTCGACCTCAATTCGTGGTGGTGAAAGTGCAAAACGTACTGAAGTTCGGCAATCCACATCCTCCACTTCATCTGTCATTAGCAGCAGGACCACCACCACCAGTATCGCCGCCTCCTCCGGCCCCCGAAGACATTTCAAGTCTCCAGTTTGGGACTTCTTTAGTGTTTGCCCAAAAAAGGAAAACGTAGCCATTTGTAGCCTTTGTAAGCTTCGATTTAGTCGTGGTAAGCTTGGTTCTAACTATGGTACCGGAGGCCAGAGAGGTCATCTTGAGAGAAGGCACGCTGTCGAATGGTTTCCGCACCTAGAGGCGGTCAAGAAAGCCGGAATTGCACGTAATGAAAACGTTGATTTGTCATCTGCTGATGACGAGGAGGTAGAAGAAGACGATTCAAACACTTCACTTACACCCAGTTCCCATGTCAGCAGCACACCCCATGGGAGCCACACTAAGAGTGTGGGAGAGAGTGAGACATCAATGCGGAAAAGTTCATCAGCGAGCGTAACTGGGTCGAAGAGATCATCATCATCCCGTAAATCATTGGTCCAGGGCAACATTAAAAAGATGTTGTTTACAGAAGCGCAATATGAACGCAACCACCCAATGACCCGTCTGTATAACACTAAGCTGGCTAAAATGCTAGCTCTGGACCTTCTCCCTTTTTCTTTTGTAGAAGGGGTTGGTTTTCTAGAATTAGTGACAGCGCTCTGCCCTAAATGGAAGGTTCCTAGCCGGTTCTATTTTGCCCGAGTTGCGGTTCCAGCACTACATGAAGATGTTCTGAAGGTGATTGGGGCAGCTTTGCAGAAGAGTGCTGTTCACACTATACATCTGACAACAGACATGTGGACCAGTGGCGCAGGCGCTGATTACATGTGCATCACTGCACACTGGGTCTCTTTTTCAGGGGCTAAAGCAAAGCTAAACTCAGGTGTTGACACTAACATTGTTTTTAAAGGTGCTCGGAAACATGCAACACTAGCCATGTTTGGTTTGGAGAAACGTCACACAGCAGAAAACATTTTGGATGTCTTTAACACAAAGGTCCTTAACTGTCTGTCCCCACTAAAACGCAAGGTTGGTTATGTTTCCACGGACAATGGCTCCAATATAGTTAAGGCCATGAGGGACGGTTACTATTTCAGAGTGCCGTGTTTGGCGCACTGTATAAACCTGGTTGTCCAAATATTCTTGGGTAATAAACGCAGTGCAGCGTACAGTGTATTGGAGAACTGCCGAAAAATTTGCAAGCATTTCAGGCATTCTTTTAAGGCCCGGAAGCAGCTGAGGAGCATGCTATATCAATGTCAAATGCCAGTGAAAGCACTCATCCAGGAGGTGGTAACACGTTGGAACTCAACCTTCTACATGCTTGAGCGTCTGTATGAGCAGTATACGCAACTCGATCAATATTTCTTGAAAGAGGGTATAGAGGAGCTGAGGATGGGTGGGCCGCAATGGAACATAGTTGAAAGCCTAACACGCATGCTTCGTCCTTTTGAGGTCTTCACGCGTGCAGTCAGCAAGGAGGACTCTAATTTGGGAAAAGCTATCCCATTGTTGTACATGCTGGAGGACCAACTGAAGGAGGTGTGTTCTGTGTTTCGAAAAGATGACAAAAAGAAAGACTCTTTGCTTCTGGCTGAGCAATTATTAGAGCTCCTACAAGGTGATGAACGTCTTAAAAAGATCCACTCAGAACAGCATTACATTTGTGCTACTATTCTGGATCCACGCTACAAAAAGGCGCTGGCAGGCAGAGCATTCTTTCCTTTTGGTGATGAAGATGTTACAAAGTACAAACGTTGGCTAGCCTTGTCAGCCAAGAAGTTTGAAACAGAACGGCTGGAAATTGAAGGAAATGGCAGTACATCAGCAGGCCATCCCCAGTCAAAACAATCCACTTCTGCACCTGTGGCTGTGGCACAAGTGACCTCTCAGCCGTTAAAGACACCGGCAACCGGATCATCTGCACGAAAGACAACAGAAACATTGGAGGCTGAAGAGGATTGGCTAGCTCTGCGTGGGTTTGGTTCTCAAAAGGTCAGAGGCACAGCAAGAGCTACGCAAAGTGGAGGAACCTTGGAGGAGGACCTTGAGTCGATGGTGAAGGACTATCTGAATGACTCCACAGAGGTCTATGTTAATTCTGACCCATTGGCGTATTGGCATGGGAAAAAAGAATTGTGGCCACAGCTCACCAACCTGGCTATAAACTACTTGTCTTGCCCACTCGCAAGTGTGTCTTCTGAACGGGTTTTCAGTGCGGCTGGTGGGATTGTAACTCCCAAACGGAGCCGCCTCTCGCCCAAAAATGTGGAGAGGTTAACAATGATCAAGATGAATCAGCACCTCATACCACCAGATATAAGAGTACGAGAGAGCGTGCCGGATGAAGAGGAGGTGGCCAGCAACATAGATGAGGGAATTTCTACTCTGTCAGGTGGCACTGACCTCACCCTGGCTGAATTCGCAGAGTATGATGACGAAGCCTTATTCTTATTCCTGGACCGTGATACCGACTTCGAGCCCTGAAAATGAGACAACGAATCAATAACTTTCTTTTTCATCCTTATTCACTTTTATTCCTGTGTGTCTGTCTTTCTTTGTTGTGCACAGTTAATATAATTCAAACTTTAATCAGATAATCACAAAAACAAGCCCATCAGCAGAACTGTCTTCACTTGTTTGCTAATTTATTTGAAGGTGCCGCAGTCTGCATTCCTCAGGTTCACAAGTTCAGAAGAACATGCTCCTCTATCCTCCTCCTCCAGACTCCTATTTCCATCAAAGCAGAGGGCTGGTTTACGCCCAATGAAGAAAGACTCAGCACTTGTGGGGGTGTTGTTCTACCTCTTTGCAGGTGAGTTGACGGGTCTGGGGCCATTGCTGGGAAGCACTAAAAGTGGTTTGGACCAAATCCGAGGCGGAAAATTTTTTGTGTTTTTGATGACTTGCTTGCCTTTGAGGTGCTCTTAGGGGGGGTTCCGTCTGTTTGTGGGTGAGTTTCGTGGTCTGAGAGCATTGCTGGGACACTCTAATCTTGATTGCATTTGCTTTTCAGGAAATCCGTCGTGCCAACCCCGACTTATGGCCTAGCTACGCAGCGCGTTTGGACCGAAGGCCCAGAAATATTGCAAGTATGAGATTTTGCTTTTGGCCTGTTTGGGGGTGTTATGCTTCTTGGCGGGTGGGTTGCCGGGTCTTGGGGCATTCCTGGGAAGGTCTAATACCGGGTAGAAGTGGTTGGGACAAAATCCAGGCCGATTTTTTTTTGTTGGGCTATTTCTGACATTTTGCTCTATGTAGCGTTTTCGGGGGCCTGTTTGGGGGGCTTCCTGGTGTTTGTGGGTGAGTTTCGTGGTCTGGGAGCACTGCTGGGACACTCTAATCTTGATTGCATTTGCTTTTCAGGAAATCCGTCGTGCCAACCCCGACTTATGGCCTAGCTACGCAGCGCGTTTGGACCGAAGGCCCAGAAATATTGCAAGTATGAGATTTTGCTTTTGGCCTGTTTGGGGGTGTTACGCTTCTTGGCGGGTGGGTTGCCGGGTCTTGGGGCATTCCTGGGAAGGTCTAATACCGGGTAGAAGTGGTTGGGACAAAATCCAGGCCGATTTTTTTTTTGGCTATTTCTGACATTTTGCTCTATGTAGCGTTTTCGGGGGCCTGTTTGGGGGGCTTCCTGGTGTTTGTGGGTGAGTTTCGTGGTCTGGGAGCACTGCTGGCTATATATACTTTACTTTGCAAGAGGTTTGAAGCAAATCCATGGTGGCAGAGGGGACTTAGGGCCTAGCTGCAGAGCGCGCGCAGAGTGATTTGGGAAATTTGTGAAAAAGTGACTAAGTCCCCATTTTTGTACTTTTGCTCTTTGGCTGTTTGGGGGTCTTCTACTCGTTTTCTCCTGGGTTGACGGCTCTGGGGCCATTGCTGGGAAGCTCTAATACCGGATAAAAGTGTTTTGGACCAAATCCCAGGCGGAATTTTTTTGTGTGTTTTTGATGACTTGCTTGCCTTTGAGGTGCTCTTAGGGGGGGTTCCGTCTGTTTGCGGGTGAGTTTCGTGGTCTGGGAGCACTGCTGGGACACTCTAATCTTGATTGCATTTGCTTTTCAGGAAATCCGTCGTACCAACCCCGACTTATGGCCTAGCTACGCAGCGCGTTTGGACCGAAGGCCCAGAAATATTGCAAGTATGAGATTTTGCTTTTGGCCTGTTTGGGGGTGTTACGCTTCTTGGCGGGTGGGTTGCCGGGTCTTGGGGCATTCCTGGGAAGGTCTAATACCGGGTAGAAGTGGTTGGGACAAAATCCAGGCCGATTTTTTTTTTTGGGCTATTTCTGACATTTTGCTCTATGTAGCGTTTTCGGGGGCCTGTTTGGGGGGCTTCCTGGTGTTTGTGGGTGAGTTTCGTGGTCTGGGAGCACTGCTGGGACACTCTAATCTTGATTGCATTTGCTTTTCAGGAAATCCGTCGTGCCAACCCCGACTTATGGCCTAGCTACGCAGCGCGTTTGGACCGAAGGCCCAGAAATATTGCAAGTATGAGATTTTGCTTTTGGCCTGTTTGGGGGTGTTACGCTTCTTGGCGGGTGGGTTGCCGGGTCTTGGGGCATTCCTGGGAAGGTCTAATACCGGGTAGAAGTGGTTGGGACAAAATCCAGGCCGATTTTTTTTTTGGCTATTTCTGACATTTTGCTCTATGTAGCGTTTTCGGGGGCCTGTTTGGGGGGCTTCCTGGTGTTTGTGGGTGAGTTTCGTGGTCTGGGAGCACTGCTGGCTATATATACTTTACTTTGCAAGAGGTTTGAAGCAAATCCATGGTGGCAGAGGGGACTTAGGGCCTAGCTGCAGAGCGCGCGCAGAGTGATTTGGGAAATTTGTGAAAAAGTGACTAAGTCCCCATTTTTGTACTTTTGCTCTTTGGCTGTTTGGGGGTCTTCTACTCGTTTTCTCCTGGGTTGACGGCTCTGGGGCCATTGCTGGGAAGCTCTAATACCGGATAAAAGTGTTTTGGACCAAATCCCAGGCGGAATTTTTTTTGTGTTTTTGATGACTTGCTTGCCTTTGAGGTGCTCTTAGGGGGGGTTCCGTCTGTTTGCGGGTGAGTTTCGTGGTCTGGGAGCACTGCTGGGACACTCTAATCTTGATTGCATTTGCTTTTCAGGAAATCCGTCGTGCCAACCCCGACTTATGGCCTAGCTACGCAGCGCGTTTGGACCGAAGGCCCAGAAATATTGCAAGTATGAGATTTTGCTTTTGGCCTGTTTGGGGGTGTTACGCTTCTTGGCAGGTGGGTTGCCGGGTCTTGGGGCATTCCTGGGAAGGTCTAATACCGGGTAGAAGTGGTTGGGACAAAATCCGCGCGGAAAAGCCTTTAGTTTTGGCACTTTTTGTAACTTAGGGTTCGTTAGGGTTAGCCCTAGCAGCAGGATTGCATGTGTTTCGGGGTGTTCTAGATTTTTCAAACTGAGTTCTGGGGTCTTAGAGCACTCGTGAGAATGTGTAATTTTGGTTGCAAGTCATTTAAAGAAAATCCATGGTGGGAAAGGGGGGATTTGGCATAGTTAAAGAAAGCCTTTGCCACTGTTCTTAACTTAGGGTTCGTTAGGGTTAGCAGTATTTCTATTGCATGTGTTTGAGTGGGGGGGATTTCGAGTCTTGGAGCGATGCTGGCTATGGCTACTTTTGCTTGGTTGCTTGCAAGTGGTTTGAATGCAATCCACGGTGGGTAATGGGTAATTAGGGTACTTCGGCCTACTTTTACTTTCAAAGTAAGTTTTGTCACCAGTTTTCTGCTAGGCCTCGTTTTTTGAGATTTGATTGGGGGTCTTCTACATTTTTGCGACTGGCTTTAGTAAGGGTCTGGGTGGGAGCACTGCTAGGAAGATCTAATTTTGTTCTAAAACACAGTTTCAAGTACACCTAGCTTGAGGGGCAAGATCCGATACATTAATTTGCCCATACTTATTTATCCTTCAAAAGGTGACTCAGAGTACGCACTTTCGAAAACATTGTACTGTCTACTAGGAAAAACAAATTGTGACTTTTTGCACTCCACAGCCTACATACCTTATATTTATTTATCAGTGGTGTTGTAATATTATATCACTTCCTGTTTTTCGTTGAATAATTACAGGCCGGGTTTCAGTCTCTGCAATGGGGAAAAAAGGATGGAGTCAGGCTTCACAGTAGCGAGCCACAATTCAGCATCAGGCAGGCAGTGGACAGGGTGTCTTCTGGTGACCAACATCGATGGACGAAGCGTCGGCTGCAATGGAGGAGTGCCGCTAATAGGAGGATTTTTTTTCTGCGGGCAACTTACTTACCACTTCCAACAGGACCACTACAACCACATAGATACAGTATCCCTTGCCTTTTTCTCTGACTGTGACTGCATTTCTTGGCTCTCTCTCTGCTTCTACATTGATCCCTTAACACATCACTTAGTCCACTCCACTATCACATCTGCACCACACATAGTCATTTGTAAGTGCTCCTACGTAATTCGCAAGTCGCAGCACGCCCCAGGCCGTAGAGGACTGGGATGGCCCCAATGATGAAGCATGTCACCAAGGGGCAACCCTGGTGAGTGAGGGGACACCTAGAAAAAAAGCAATTTCTCCTTTTCTATCTACTATACCTTCTGTCAGGTTACGCAGCCCCTAAGCGCCTACCGTACTATGAAACTACATTTCCCATGAGTAGGCGGGAGACTTGCAGACTATTTAGTGAGACTATATGAGAGTACCCTTGTATGTTAGGACAGCACTTCACTGATGCCTGTCTTGTCTTCTGTTACAGGTATCCTTTCCCTGCTGACCCTACCTTTACCCATCCCACATTTTTTATTTTAGTTTGTTATTTTTCTCCCCCGCCTAATGCCTCGAACACCCTGTGTTTACACTTCTGGGTGTTGGTGACATTTGGAGGTGGAACCATATTTGCATCGACTGGATCACGGGGAGTAAACCTGACACCTTCCAGACCAACCCCATTGAGTGTTGTTGTGAATGGATTTATAGTGACCAGCAAGGCTCTCAGGTATCTGGCTACAGAGACCTTATGTTGAATATAGTTATCAATATTTCCACCCACGCCCTGCACTGTCGCATTCTTTCTTCCACAGTTGTCGAAAGTACTACTTACTTTTAAATGACATGCATGCAGTTACAGTAGTGTATGCACTTTCAAAGATTGATGGATAGGTTTGTACCCAAAGATTTGTTTATGTTCACAATTGTTCGTCCATGCTGTGCTACTTTTTCTTGTCTCCCAAAACCTTTCCCAAAAACCCCCGTACCCATCCATTTTTCAAACCCTAACCCTCTTCCCCCGGGCTGTGTGGTTTTGATTGATGTGTGACTAAATTACAGCAATAAATCCACACACTTGCTGGGGAGGATAAGGTGATAGCAACAGGCTGGTGAAGAAATCCGAGGATATATTCTTACTCTGCTTGACAAAGACCCATGGCTAATGTCAAAGAACTTCAACCGAATTAGTTATACTTTAACATTTGTTAGGCTACAACGTGGCACTGTTCTAGTGTACTTCTGTCACCTGCTATATTCTGTATTGTACCTTTGTATTGCTCAGGAGGACAAACCAGATTTCATTTTCTTTTTTTCATAGGCAAGCAACTGCCACTGTGTCACACCACTAGTACCACCGCTATGAGGAAATTTTATCCGCCCAGGATTGCCAACCTTATTTGCTGTTTCCCGTGGAGCCAGCCCTGGGCCTAGCCCTACTTGCAAACAGAAATTACAGGTAAGATAGGCGTTTGGTTGGAGGTAGTATAATGGAGTATTAGGAGAGACGAGAGATTTGATTGACGGTAGTACTACTAAAGTCCTAGGACTATTCAGGAAAACAAACTTACTGTTATGTTAAACCCCCACCCACCAGACTCAAAAGCAGTAAAAAACAGGTATGGTCAGATAAAGTTTCAAAAAGTATATTTTTATAGCCCTAACAAAAGAATCTCCCGCAAGACCCTCCCTAACCCCAACGATTGTCCTTCAAAAGTCCCCAAAAATCACAACTCCCAATTCCCACCCCCCAAAAGTCTCTAAAAAAGGGGCAAGGGACACTATGGCAGGGTGCTGTTGGAATTAGCAGCCAGGGCATCATGCTCCTTGCGGAGGGTGGCAAGTTCGAAGCGGAGGCCCTCCACCACGTTCTTATAATTATGGACCTCCTGCTCCAGGTAGGACAGTCTGAGGGATAAGCGGCGCCGGTGTGCCTTGCAAATCCTGTGAGGGGCAGCTGCTTTCTTTGCACTGGGCGGTGGCGTTTGGCTTTGGTAGCCCGGCTCCGTACCGCTGGAGCACTGCGCTGGCTGGCAGCCCGCACGGAGGAGGAGGCAGCTGTCCCAGTGGACGTTGTTGTTGTTCCAGACTGCGTCTCCTCCTCCTCCAGGGCCACCAGCCGCCGATATTCAGCAACAGTGGCATCCAGCCTCCGTTGCCGGGCCATTCGAGCCAGCTCCTTCCTCCTTGATGGTGTCTTGGATTTGGAAGGAGCAACTACATGAAAAAAGAAAGACATAGTCTGTAACCAATGCTCCTTAAGATTAACACAAAATGATTGAGCAGAAAGTTGTCACAGTACAAGTAGCAAATTGAAAGCACAGTGCATAACTATTGAGGACAGTATCTATGTAACCTCCGACTTCTTCATCCTTGCTCTAACATTAGTGGGAGTTTAAGGAACAAATTCTACGAGCACTATGGACTTCTATTACAGTCGACTATGACAGTACACCACTCTTATTCTTCTTCTTCTCTCTTGTTTAGGAAAATTGGTACGTTATCTTATGCAAGCCGGCATAATGCCAGCGCAGTGAACTTGCACCCGAGAAAAACAGACGCACACCATGGTGAGTGAGACAGACTTGCGTTACTGTACCGGTCCAGTACATGCAGGTGGTGAAGCTCTTACTTTTCTATTACGGGTGGCACTGAGAATACTCTGTTAAAAGGGCTACTGCTTAATTAATTTAGCTTTCACCCTACAGTGCAAATGAGTATTAGAAAAGGAAAATGAAGAAGCTAAATTATCTGATTATCTATCACTTCACATGGGATGTATTTGATGACATATGGGATGACTTTAGGTGCTTTGCTTATTATTGAGTGAACAGTGATACCCCCACACATGAATGACGTACTACTACTAAACTAAAGTTATTAAGGGAGGTAGGGAGTGCCCACCGTAATAACTGGATATATGCTGTGCTTGCAGTTGCAATACAAACTACTGCTACTATTCATGGTAGTCTTTGGACAACGTTACAACTTCTTTTCCTTGCCTTTCCTACACTGGAACGGACGTGCGGGTGCGGTGTTACATGCTCTTCAAAGTAACACTTAGTTCATCCAGTGACCGTCTACTCTCTCTAGATTCACATATGCTATCTAAGAGTCAGATAGTACCATGAATGATCCAGGCATCCATCCATTCAAAGTATATTGCACACATACAGTTTCTGTCTCACCCACCCAGGCTGTTCTCCTTCCACCCATCCTTGCTTCATCATTCACCCAGCCATGCACCATACCATTTTCTTACCTTCCCAGCCACCTCGGGGACCAAGCAAACACATATCATTCTTCTTTGCCAGTCATCATTACATTTCTCGTGCTTCCACACTTACTTACACCCTTCTTTCGCTTTTCGTTCATCCCATCCATCAAGTTCACCTCAGATCTGATTGGGATTCTTCTCGCCAAAAACTTCACAGCTAAGTCGAAGTACATTTAGAGGAGGCTACTACCTGCTTTTTTTATAATACACCCGTGCAGAAAGCACACTCTGCAGTCTTCAATCTCAATGACTAAGGAATGTATAGCTTACCTCTGCCCGCCACCACCGTGTGAACCCTCACAGGCATGTCCTTTTCCGGCACTTGCACCGCCTCCTCCCCAGAGTTGTCCTCCTCGTCCAATGCCACCACCTCCGCGCTGGCCCCGTCTCCAGATGTTCCACCTACAAAGTACATTTAATAATGTTAGAATACACCACTCACTACTATATAATATTTGGTCTAGGAGGAAGAAAGAAATGTGAAAAAAAGTGTACAATTTAATAATTTTTGACTGTGTACTCTAGAGTAAAAATGTCCCTTTTTCCAGGGAAGGCTGTTGTCTTGCTGCACTTTTTGGCACAACTGATGAATGTTTGCTTTTTACTTTTTAACACGCACCACTTTTTCTCCTAACAGACAGAACCTTGACTTCTAAGAACACGAGCAGGATCAAGTTCAAACCAGGTGAGAGCTCGGCTCGACCACAAGAAATGTGTCCAATTAATCGTCAGCACTAAGCACTTTTCCATTTTCAGTTACACGTTCACTTTTATGACAAACTTGAATTTAATAAATGTGTTTACTTTTAATAAAGCTTTTAAACTTAAATAGACTCTGTGGTTTTTGGTCCTCCAGACTAGAGTGGATGAGCTAAAGGTTTTCGAATTTTTGCAAGCATGAGTCCGTGCCTCTGCCATCGGTGACTTTGGGAGCTAAATGACTCTGCCACACTATCTAGTCAGTAAGGAGATTGGGGGTTCAACTACAAAGTCTGTTATCACTGAGGTATGTGGAAAGTCTAACAGTTACAGCACCTATTATAATTGATAAGCTAAGTGATGCATTATTTAGTGTCCATAGTTCTGTTTGTGCAGATTTGTCCCTGCAACAGTAGTAGAATGGATTGTCCTATCCAAACCAAAAGTAAAGTAGTATCTTATTATTTCTTGGTGGTGGTCATTCACCTTTTTATTGTTGGCAATGGTCAAAGCATAAACATTTAGAATACTTGAAAAGACATTATGGACAATCCCAGAGGACTACACTCAGTGCATAGAGCTATTGCTGACTAGAATGGGAGTCCAATGGAAATGCCAAATGTGCAATCTTAGTTAGCTACACAGACAGACTAATAAGAATAATCTAGTAATACCACACGGAGTCATAGGGATAAGAATTTAGATCCTGTCTACAAGAAGATCAAAGACGATTTAGAAAAAATCGAATGAGGAACGCTAGGAAAAAATAAGTACTCTATATTAAAATTAAAACTTACTGGGGCCAGCAAAGGAGCCCTCGACTGCCCGGTCCTGGCCTGCATCGACAACAGCACCCTCCTCCTCCTCCTCCTGTGTCCTCCTCTTGCCCCTGGGGGAAGCTGATGTACAACATGAAAGAAAGAAAAACAGAAAACATGGATGATATTTATTTCTCAACCAAATCAAACATTTAAAAAAGAACTAACAAAGTAACAAAATATTTTTGCGAAATAGCAAATAGGGAACGACTCCACGGGATATATTATTGACCAATCTCATGTGGTCGACTACGTCATTACTTTAGTATTGCTTGATTTGCGGACCGTCGAATTGGAAACTACCCTATGTAACTCACTAAACAAAGTACTAAAAAGGTTTGCCTAGGATTGGCAGGCAGCAGTCCGCAGCACGCAAAGTGACAGCCAAAGTCCATCGTGATTGAAGATCAGCGACAACACTAAAGTTTCCTACTAAATTCACCAGTCATTAAAATACTCAAACTATTAATCCACCACCACTATTTCTTCTTATCGCCATGTGTACAAAGGAAGGACTGGACTTGAGTCTGTAGGGGCTGATTTATAAGGCCCTTGCGGCTCTTTTGCTCCATTGTTGCGTGACTTTTGTGACGCAGCGACAGCACAAAAGAGGCGCAATGGTGCGGCGTATATTAACAACGTGACGCATCTGGGAGATGCATCACGTTGTAAAGCCCTGCGCCAATAGGGGTGTTCCGGCGCAAGGGAGGGCGTTCCTGCGCAGGAACGCATCCTAAAAGTGGCTGAGGGAAATCTACAAGATTTCAATCAGTCACTTTGAGGACAATGATGCGTGACTCAAACCCTGCGCCTGCTTGAAGCAGACGTACGGCTTGACGCAGCATTGGGGAGATAGGGCACCCCAGAGAATTGATGGAGCTGCACCATCGTTGCGACGCAACTCCAGCAATGCGCCACCTTTACGGCACAGATGCGTAACGCTTTGGTGACGTTTTGGGCCCATGGCGCGCCGCATTGTAATACGGCGCACCATGGGTGATGGTGGCGTGACGCACAATTACTGGCGCATCCCTGCAACTTTGCAGGGATGCGCCGGTAATTAAAAATCTGAACCTTAGTGTGTAGCATTGCGCAGTTCTTTCAACTACACTCATACATAATTTCACAGGCCAATGAAATGAACACAAAATCTAAAACAAATAAGCATAGTAGCAACACTACTGAGAAGGAGAGCAGTGTACCTGAAATGCACAGAAGATTTTGAAATAAAATGTACCTACAATGTAATGAGCAGCATTATTGCTCTTGGTAAAAAACAAAAATTTGCAATATAATAACACAGCAGGAGAAAACATAGTAGTAAAGACATAGCTACTACTACTCACCAAGCCCGGGGATCTCAAGGCCAAGGAGGTCGAGCAGATCTCGCTCACGGGTCAGGACATCCGTCCAGCGGTGGGTGGCCTGGTTGTAGGTGCGCCAGACCCGAGAGTGGTGGTAAATGGCCTGGCACACCTTCTCCCACCGCTTCCGGCGCTCCCGGGCCCCGTACCCGGCACTGATCTTGCCGCCTCCCATGATGGTCCTGGGGAGGCGGCGCTGAACATAAAAAATGAGTTGGGCCACCTCCTCCGGGGTAAAGATCTCCCGTGGCATCACTAGCTCCCCCCTCAAACGCCCGCACGGGAGCCGGACACGGGGTGCGGGACCCTTCCCCTTCTCGGGATGCTTCCCGGCTCCCTTCACCATGGTCTGGGCGGAAAGGAATAAAGAAAATAGAATAGGGAAGAGAAGAAAAGAAAAGAGTTTACAAAAGTAGTTTAAAATTAACCAAAAGTAGCAGTAAACACAAAAATATAGGGCTAGAAAAATAGAGGGATAGATAATAAGTAAAATAGATAAAAAAAAACTTCAAACAAGCAAAGGATGGCAGAGATTGACAGAGGATACAAAGACCATGCCCAGAACCATAGCAATGAATGAGAAACAAGATGGCCGCGCCCGTTCACGACCGCGCGGGTAAGTTCGCGCGAGATTTTCCTTGCGAACACGCGCGAGACTGTACTGGCAAGCCGCGGACTTTGCGAGATTACACTTCGCGCCCGGAAACGGAAATACGTCAGGCAAACAAGATGGCTGCGCCCTTGAACGACCGCGAGGGTAACTTCGCGTCTTGCGCTACGAGCGGCTCGCAAAACCGCACAAAACCTTGCCAACTAACACGCCGCAAAAAAAACAAATTGCATATTCGCACGAATTTGCGGCTTCCGAATCCGATCTTGCGCGTGTTCGCACCCCGCGAACCCCGCGAAATTGCAGAAAAACGAGTTTTTCAAAAGTGAAAGCACTCGGCAGGGGCAAGAGTTCAAACTCATCATTAGTAACAATTCCCGGTAGTGCTTCCTGACTGGGGCCCCTCCAGAATTCAGTTGCTAGTTGCAACAATTGTATGACCCTGCTCTGACCCTCACAGCAGGCTCATACAATAGCTACAAGTAGGCCACAAAGAAGGTCCTGGGGAAAAAAAATGCACTGCAACAGAAAGCAAAATTACAGATAAGGAAGCAGGTGCCAGACTGGAATTTTAAAACAGTGACACATTAATAAACTAACCCCAAATTAATTCATCTGAGTTGAAGCAGGGATGGTGTGCTTGCTTTTCCCCCCCATAATCTACAGTAATGATGAACCAGAGGGTGGCATTGATGTAACAGAGGGTTGCAGTGGTGAAACAGAGGGTGCTGGGAACCTGTGATGATGAACCAGACGTAGAAACAACATAATTCGTGACCGTTGCGCGACGAAATGTAAGTTCGCAATTGCGAACTGGTACGAAACCCTCGCGAACACAAAAAAAAAAAAAAATCCGCAAATTCGCAAAAATTCGCGGATTTTGCGGATTGCGAGTTCGCAAATCCGCAAAATTCGCGAACGCGAGATCCGCAAAATTCGCCCATGCTTAAGGCTGAGCGGGTCTCTCTTACACCAGTACAGGCTGATGGAGCCTCTCTTTCAACAGTACAGGCTGAGTGGGCCTCTCTTGCACCAGTACAGGCTGGGGGAGACCTCTCTTTCACCAGTACAGGCTGAGTGGGCCTCTCTTACACCAGTACAGGCTGGGGGATACCTCTCTTTCACCGGTACAGGCTGAAGGAGCCTCTCTTACACCAGTACATGCTGAGGTGGCCTCTCTTTCACAAGTACAGGCTGAGCGGGTCTCTCTTACACCAGTACAGGCTGATGGAGCCTCTCTTACACCAGTACAGGCGGATGGAGCCTCTCTTACACCAGTACAGGCTGAGGGAGCCTCTCTTACACCAGTACAGGCTGAGGTAGGCCTCTCTCACACCAATACAGGCTGAGGCAGGCCTCATTTACACCACTACAGGCTGAGTGAAGCCTCTCTTACACCATTACAGGCTGAGGGAGCCTCTCACACAACAGTACATGCTAAGTGAAGCCTCTCTTACACCAGTACAGGCTGTGGGAGCCTCTCTTACACCAGTACAGGCTGAGTGAAGCCTCTCTCACACCAGTACAGGCTGAGAGAAGCCTTTCTCACACCAGTACAGGCTGAGGGAGCCTCTCTCACACCTGTACAGGCAGAGGGAGCCTCTCATATACCAGTGCAGGCTGGGTGAAGCCTCTCTTACACCAGTACAGGCTGAGGGAGCCTCTCTTACACCAGTACAGGCTGCAGGAGCCTCTCTCACACCAGTACAGGCTGAGAGAAGCCTCTCTCACACCAGTACAGGCTGTGGGAGCCTCTCTCACACCAGTACAGGCTGTGGGAGCTTCTCATACACCAGTACAGGCTGAGGGGGCCTCTCTTACACCAGTACAGGCTGAGGTGGCCTCCCTTACAGCAGTGCAGGCTGAGGGAGGCCTCTCTTACACCAGTACAGGCTGAGGGAGCCTCTCTTGCACCAGTACATGCTGAGGTGGCCTCCCTTACACCAGTACAGGCTGAGGGAGGCCTCTCTTACACCAGTACAGGCTGGGGGAGCCTCTCTTACACCAGTACAGGCTGATGAAGCCTCTCTTTTACCAGTACAGGCTAAAGGAGCCTCTCTTACACCAGTACAGGCTGAGGTGGACTCCCTTACACCAGTACAGGCAGAGGGGGCATCTCTTTCACCAGTACAGGCTGAGGGAGCCTCTCTTTCAACAGTAAAGGCTGAGGGGGCCTCTCTTACACCAGTACAGGCTGTGGGAGCCTCTCTTACACCGGTACAGGCTGAGGGGGCATCTCTTTCACCAGTACAGGCTGATGAAGCCTCTCTTTCACTAGTACAGGCTGATGAAGCCTCTCTTACACCAGTACAGGCTGAGGGAGCCTCTCTTTCGCCACTACAGGCTGAGGGAGGCCTCTCTCTTACACCAGTACAGGCTGAAGGAGCCTCTCTTACACCAGTACAGGCTGAGGTGGCCTCTCTTTCACCAGTACAGGCTGAGCGGGTCTCTCTTACACCAGTACAGACTGATGGAGCCTCTCTTTCAACAGTACAGGCTGAGTGGGCCTCTCTTGCACCAGTACAGGCTGGGGGAGACCTCTCTTTCACCAGTACAGGCTGAGTGGGCCTCTCTTACACCAGTACAGGCTGGGGGAGACCTCTCTTTCACCAGCACAGGCTGAAGTAGCCTCTCTTACACCAGTACAGGCTGAGGTGGCCTCTCTTTCACAAGTACAGGCTGAGCGGGTCTCTCTTACACCAGTACAGGCTGAGCGGGTCTCTTTTACACCAGTACAGGCTGATGGAGCCTCTCTTACACCAGTACAGGCTGATGGAGCCTCTCTTACACCAGTACAGAATGAGGGAGCCTCTCTTACACCACTACAGGCTGAGTGAAGCCTCTCTTACACCATTACAGGCTGAGGGAGCCTCTCACACAACAGTACATGCTGAGTGAAGCCTCTCTTACACCAGTACAGGCTGAGTGAAGCCTCTCTCACACCAGTACAGGCTGAGAGAAGCCTTTCTCACACCAGTACAGGCTGAGGGAGCCTCTCTCACACCAGTACAGGCTGAGGGAGCCTCCCTCACACCAGTACAGGCTGAGAGAAGCCTCTCTTACACCAGTACAGGCAGAGGGAGCCTCTCTTACACCAGTACAGGCTGGGGGAGACCTCTCTTTCACCGGTACAGGCTGAGAGAAGCCTCTCTCACACCAGTACAGGCTGTGGGAGCCTCTCGTACACCAGTACAGGCGGAGAGAAGCCTCTCTCACACCAGTACAGGCTGAGGAAGGCCTCTCTTACACCAGTACAGGCAGAGGGAGCCTCTCTTACACCAGTACAGGCGGAGAGAAGCCTCTCTCACACCAGTACAGGCTGAGGAAGGCCTCTCTTACACCAGTACAGGCAGAGGGAGCCTCTCTTACACCAGTACAGGCTGAGTGAAGCCTCTCTCACACCAGTATAGGCTGTGGGAGCCTCTCTTACACCAGTACAGGCTGCGGGAGCCTCTCTTACACCAGTACAGTCTGAGAGAAGCCTCTCTCACAACAGTACAGGCTGAGGTGGCCTCTCTTTCACAAGTACAGGCTGAGCGGGTCTCTCTTACACCAGTACAGGCTGATGGAGCCTCTCTTACACCAGTGCAGGCTGATAGAGCCTCTCTTACACCAGTACAGGCTAAGGGAGCCTCTCTTACACCAGTATAGGCTGAGGTAGGCCTCTCTCACACCAATACAGGCTGAGGCAGGCCTCATCTACACCACTACAGGCTGAGTGAAGCCTCTCTTACACCATTACAGGCTGAGGGAGCCTCTCACACAACAGTACATGCTGAGTGAAGCCTCTCTTACACCAGTACAGGCTGGGTGAAGCCTCTCTCACACCAGTACAGGCTGAGAGAAGCCTTTCTCACACCAGTACAGGCTTAGGGAGCCTCTCTCACACCAGTACAGGCTGAGGGAGCCTCTCTTTCACCAGTACAGGCTGATGGAGCCTCTCTTTCACCAGTACAGGCTGGGGGAGACCTCTCTTTCACCAGTACAGGCTGGGGGAGGCCTCTCTTTCACCAGTACAGGCTGAAGGAGCCTCTCTTACACCAGTACAGGCTGAGGTGGCCTCTCTTTCACCAGTACAGGCTGAGCGGGTCTCTCTTACACCAGCACAGGCTGTGGGAGCCTCTCTTTCACCAGTACAGGTCGAGGGAGCCTCTCTTACACCAGTACAGGCTGAAGGAGCCTCTCTTAAACCAGTACAGGCTGAGATGGCCTCTCTTTCACAAGTACAGGCTGAGCGGGTCTCTCTTACACCAGTACAGGCTGATGGAGCCTCTCTTACACCAGTACAGGCTGATGGAGCCTCTCTTTCACCAGTACAGGCTGAGGGAGGCTCTCTTTCACCAGTACAGGCTGAGGGAGCCTCTCTTACACCAGTACAGGCTGAGGGAGCCTCTCTTACACCAGTACAGGCTGAGTGAAGCCTCTCTTACACCAGTACAGGCTGAGGAAGCCTCTCTTACACCAGTACAGGCTGCGGGAGACTCTCTCACACCAGTACAGGCTGAGAGAAGCCTTTCTCACAACAGTACAGGCTGAGGGGGCCTCTCTTACACCAGTACAGGCTGAGTGAAGGCTCTCTCACACCAGTACAGGCAGAGGGAGCCTCTCTTACACCAGTACAGGCTGTGGGAGCCTCTCTTACACCAGTACAGGCTGTGGGAGCCTCTCTTACACCAGTACAGGCTGTGGGAGCCTCTCTTACACCAGTACAGGCTGTGGGAGCCTCTCTTACACTAGTACAGGCTGATGAAGCCTCTCTTTCACCAGTACAGGCTGATGAAGGCTCTCTCACACCAGTACAGGCTGCGAGAGCCTTTCTTACACCAGTACAGGCTGAGAGAAGCCTCTCTCACACCAGTACAGGCTGAGGAAGGCCTCTCTTACACCAGTACAGGAAGAGGGAGCCTCTCTTACACCAGTACAGGCTGAGTGAAGCCTCTCTTACACCAGTACAGGCTGAGGGAGCCTCTCTTACACCAGTACAGGCTGAGTGAAGCCTCTCTCACACCAGTATAGGCTGTGGGAGCCTCTCTTACACCAGTACAGACTGCAGGAGCCTCTCTTACACCAGTACAGTCTGAGAGAAGCCTCTCTCACACCAGTACAGGCTGTGGGAGCCTCTCTTACACCAGTACAGGCTGAGAGAAGCCTCTCTCACACCAGTACAGGCTGTGGGAGCCTCTCTTTCAACAGTACAGGTCGAGGGAGCCTCTTTTACACCAGTACAGGCTGTAGGAGGCCTCTCTTTCACCAGTACAGGCTGAGGGAGCCTCTCTTATACCAGTACAGGCTGAGGGAGCCTCTCGTACACCAGTACAGGTTGGGTGAAGCCTCTCTCACACCAGTACAGGCTGATGAAGCCTCTCTTACACCAGTACAGGCAGAGGGGGCCTCTCTTACACCAGTACAGGCTGAGGAAGCCTCTCTTACACCAGTACAGGTTGGGTGAAGCCTCTCTCACACCAGTACAGGCTGATGAAGCCTCTCTTACACCAGTACAGGCTGAGGGAGCCTCTCTTACACCAGTACAGGCTGAGGGAGCCTCTCACACACCAGTACAGGCTGAGGGAGTCTCTCACACACCAGTACAGGCTGAGTGAAGCTTCTCTTACACCAGTACAGGCTGAGGAGCCTCTCTTGCACCAGTACAGGCTGGGGGAGACCTCTCTTTCACCAGTACAGGCTGAGGGAGGCTCTCTTTCAACAGTACAGGCTGAGCGGGTCTCTCTTACACCAGTACAGGCTGATGGAGCCTCTCTTACACCAGTACAGGCCGAGGAAAGCCTCTCTTACACCAGTACAGGCTGATGGAGCCTCCTACACCAGCACAGGCTGATCGAGCCTCTCTTACACCAGTGCAGGCTGAGTGGGCCTCTCTTACACCAGTACAGGCTGAGGGAGGCTCTCTTTCAACAGTACAGGCTGAGGGGGCCTCTCTTGCACCCGTACAGGCTAGGGGAGACCTCTCTTTCACCAGTACAGGCTGAAGGAGCCTCTCTTACACCAGTACAGGCTGAGGTGGCCTCTCTTTCACCAGTACAGGCTGAGTAGGTCTCTCTTACACCAGTACAGGCTGACGGAGCCTCTCTTACACCAGTACAGCCTGAGTGGGCCTCTCTTTCACCAGTACAGGCTGAGAGAGCATCTCTTTCACCTGTACAGGCTGATGGAGCCTCTCTTACAGGCTTGGGGAGACCTCTCTTTCACCAGTACAGGCTGAAGGAGCCTCTCTTACACCAGTACAGGCTGAGGTGGCCTTTCTTTCACCCGTACAGGCTGAGCGGGTCTCTCTTACACCAGTATATGCTGATGGAGCCTCTCTTGCACCAGTACAGGCTGATGGAGCCTCTCTTACACCAGTACAGGCTGAGGTAGGCCTCTCGCACACCAGTGCAGGCTGGGGGAGCCTCTCTCACACCAGTACAGGCTGAGGGGGGCCTCTCTTACACCACTACAGGCTGAGTGAAGCCTCTCTTACAGCAGTACAGGCTGAGGGAGCCTCTCACCAGTACAGGCTGAGGGAGCTTCTCACACACCAGTGCAGGCTGAGTGAAGCCTCTCTTACACCAGTACAGACTGAGAGAAGCCTCTCTCACACCAGTACAGGCTGTGGGAGCCTCTCTTACACCAGTACAGGCTGTGGGAGCCTCTCTTACACCAGTACAGGCTGAGTGAAGGCTCTCTTACACCAGTACAGTCTGAGAGAAGCCTTTCTCACACCTGTACAGGCTGTGGGAGCCTCTCTTACACCAGTACAGGCTGAGGGAGCCTCTCTCACACCAGTGCGGGCTGAGGGAGCCTCTCTTACACCAATACAGGCTGAGTGAAGCCTCTCTTACACCAGTACAGGCTGATGAAGGCCTCTCTTACACCAGTACAGGCAGAGGGAGCCTCTCTTACACCAGTACAGGCTGAGTGTAGCCTCTCTTACACCAGTACAGGCTGAGTGAAGCCTCTCTTACACCAGTACAGGCTGAGTGAAGCCTCTCTCACACCAGTACAGGCTGTGGGAGCCTGTCCTTCACCAGTACAGGCTGATGAAGCCTCTCTTTCACCAGTACAGGCTGATGGAGCCTCTCTTACACCAGTACAGGCTGAGGGGGCCTCTCTTTCACCAGGACAGGCTGAGGGGGCCTCTCTTTCACCAGTACAGGCTGAGGGAACCTCTCTTACACCAGTACAGGGTGTGGGAGCCTCTCTTACACCAGTACAGGCTGAGGGGGCCTCTCTTTCACCAGTACAGGCTTATGAAGCCTCTCTTTCACCAGTACAGGCTGATGAAGCCTCTCTTTCACCAGTACAGGCCGAGGGAGCCTCTCTTACACCAGTACAGGCTGAGGGAGCCTCTCTTTCACCAGTACAGGCCGAGGGAGCCTCTCTTACACCAGTACAGGCTGCGGGAGGCCTCTCTTTCACCAGTACAGGCTGATGAAGCCTCTCTTACACCAGTACAGGCTGAGGGAGCCTCTCTTACACCAGTACAGGTTGGGTGAAGCCTCTCTCACACCAGTACAGGCTGAGGGAGCCTCTCACACACCAGTACAGGCTGAGGGAGTCTCTCACACACCAGTACAGGCTGAGGGAGTCTCTCACACACCAGTACAGGCTGAGTGAAGCCTCTCTTACACCAGTACAGGCTGAGGGAGCCTCTCTTTCAACAGTACAGGCTGGGGGAGACCTCTCTTTCACTAGTACAGGCTGAGGGAGGCCTCTCTTACACAAGTACAGGCTGAGGGATGCCTCTCTTACATCAGTACAGGCTGAGGAAGGTCTCGCTTACACCAGTACATGCTGGTGGAGCCTCTCTTACACTAGTACAGGCTGATGGAGCCTCTCTTACACCAGTACAGGCTGAGGTGGCCTCCCTTACACCAGTACAGGCTGAGGGAGGCCTCTCTTACACCAGTACAGGCTGGGGGAGCCTCTCTTACACCAGTACAGGCTGAGTGAAGCCTCTCTTACACCAGTACAGGCTGAGAAAGGCCTCTCTTACACCAGTACAGGCAGAGGGAGCCTCTCTTACACCAGTACAGGCTGAGTGAAGCCTCTCTTACACCAGTACAGGCTGAGGAAGCCTCTCTTACACCAGTACAGGCTGCGGGAGCCTCTCTCACACCAGTACAGGCTGAGAGAAGCCTTTCTCACACCAGTACAGGCTGTGGGAGCCTCTCTCACACCAGTACAGGCTGTGGGAGCTTCTCTTACACCAGTACAGGCTGAGAGAAGCTTCTCGCACACCAGTACAGGCTGTGGGAGCCTCTCTTACACCAGTACAGGCTGTGGGAGCCTCTCGTACACCAGTACAGGCTGTGGGAGCCTCTCTTACACTAGTACAGGCTGATGAAGCCTCTCTTTCACCAGTACAGGCTGATGAAGGCTCTCTCACACCAGTACAGGCTGCGAGAGCCTCTCTTACACCAGTACAGGCTGAGAGAAGCCTCTCTCACACCAGTACAGGCTGAGGAAGGCCTCTCTTACACCAGTACAGGAATAGGGAGCCTCTCTTACACCAGTACAGGCTGAGTGAAGCCTCTCTTACACCAGTACAGGCTGAGGGAGCCTCTCTTACACCAGTACAGGCTGAGGGAGCCTCTCTCACACCAGTACAGGCTGAGTGAAGCCTCTCTCACACCAGTATAGGCTGTGGGAGCCTCTCTTACACCAGTACAGACTGCGGGAGCCTCTCTTACACCAGTACAGTCTGAGAGAAGCCTCTCTCACACCAGTACAGGCTGTGGGAGCCTCTCCTACACCAGTACAGGCTGAGAGAAGCCTCTCTCACACCAGTACAGGCTGTGGGAGCCTCTCTTTCAACAGTACAGGTCGAGGGAGCCTCTTTTACACCAGTACAGGCTGTAGGAGGCCTCTCTTTCACCAGTACAGGCTGAGGGAGCCTCTCTTACACCAGTACAGGCTGAGGGAGCCTCTCTTACACCAGTACAGGTTGGGTGAAGCCTCTCTCACACCAGTACAGGCTGATGAAGCCTCTCTTACACCAGTACAGGCTGAGGGAGCCTCTCTTACACCAGTACAGGTTGGGTGAAGCCTCTCTCACACCAGTACAGGCTGATGAAGCCTCTCTTACACCAGTACAGGCTGAGGGAGCCTCTCTTACACCAGTACAGGCTGAGGGAGCCTCTCACACACCAGTACAGGCTGAGGGAGTCTCTCACACACCAGTACAGGCTGAGTGAAGCTTCTCTTACACCAGTACAGGCTGAGGGAGCCTCTCTTGCACCAGTACAGGCTGGGGGAGACCTCTCTTTCACCAGTACAGGCTGAGGGAGGCTCTCTTTCAACAGTACAGGCTGAGCGGGTCTCTCTTACACCAGTACAGGCTGATGGAGCCTCTCTTACACCAGTACAGGCCGAGGAAAGCCTCTCTTACACCAGTACAGGCTGATGGAGCCTCCTACACCAGTACAGGCTGATCGAGCCTCTCTTACACCAGTACAGGCTGAGTGGGCCTCTCTTACACCAGTACAGGCTGAGGGAGGCTCTCTTTCAACAGTACAGGCTGAGGGGGCCTCTCTTGCACCCGTACAGGCTAGGGGAGACCTCTCTTTCACCAGTACAGGCTGAAGGAGCCTCTCTTACACCAGTACAGGCTGAGGTGGCCTCTCTTTCACCAGTACAGGCTGAGTAGGTCTCTCTTACACCAGTACAGGCTGACGGAGCCTCTCTTACACCAGTACAGCCTGAGTGGGCCTCTCTTACACCAGTACAGGCTGAGAGAGCATCTCTTTCACCCGTACAGGCTGATGGAGCCTCTCTTACTGGCTTGGGGAGACCTCTCTTTCACCAGTACAGGCTGAAGGAGCCTCTCTTACACCAGTACAGGCTGAGGTGGCCTTTCTTTCACCCGTACAGGCTGAGCGGGTCTCTCTTACACCAGTATATGCTGATGGAGCCTCTCTTGCACCAGTACAGGCTGATGGAGCCTCTCTTACACCAGTACAGGCTGAGGTAGGCCTCTCGCACACCAGTACAGGCTGGGGGAGCCTCTCTCACACCAGTACAGGCTGAGGGAGGCCTCTCTTACACCACTACAGGCTGAGTGAAGCCTCTCTTACAGCAGTACAGGCTGAGGGAGCCTCTCACCAGTACAGGCTGAGGGAGCTTCTCACACACCAGTGCAGGCTGAGTGAAGCCTCTCTTACACCAGTACAGACTGAGAGAAGCCTCTCTCACACCAGTACAGGCTGTGGGAGCCTCTCTTACACCAGTACAGGCTGTGGGAGCCTCTCTTACACCAGTACAGTCTGAGTGAAGGCTCTCTTACACCAGTACAGTCTGAGAGAAGCCTTTCTCACACCTGTACAGGCTGTGGGAGCCTCTCTTACACCAGTACAGGCTGAGGGAGCCTCTCTCACACCAGTGCGGGCTGAGGGAGCCTCTCTTACACCAATACAGGCTGAGTGAAGCCTCTCTTACACCAGTACAGGCTGATGAAGGCCTCTCTTACACCAGTACAGGCAGAGGGAGCCTCTCTTACACCAGTACAGGCTGAGTGTAGCCTCTCTTACACCAGTACAGGCTGAGTGAAGCCTCTCTTACACCAGTACAGGCTGAGTGAAGCCTCTCTCACACCAGTACAGGCTGTGGGAGCCTGTCTTTCACCAGTACAGGCTGATGAAGCCTCTCTTTCACCAGTACAGGCTGATGGAGCCTCTCTTACACCAGTACAGGCTGAGGGGGTCTCTCTTTCACCAGGACAGGCTGAGGGGGCCTCTCTTTCACCAGTACAGGCTGAGGGAACCTCTCTTACACCAGTACAGGGTGTGGGAGCCTCTCTTACACCAGTACAGGCTGAGGGGGCCTCTCTTTCACCAGCATAGGCTGATGAAGCCTCTCTTTCACCAGTACAGGCTGATGAAGCCTCTCTTTCACCAGTACAGGCCGAGGGAGCCTCTCTTACACCAGTACAGGCTGAGGGAGCCTCTCTTTCACCAGTACAGGCCGAGGGAGCCTCTCTTACACCAGTACAGGCTGCGGGAGGCCTCTCTTTCACCAGTACAGGCTGATGAAGCCTCTCTTACACCAGCACAGGCTGAGGGAGCCTCTCTTACACCAGTGCAGGTTGGGTGAAGCCTCTCTCACACCAGTACAGGCTGAGGGAGCCTCTCACACACCAGTACAGGCTGAGGGAGTCTCTCACACAAAAGTACAGGCTGAGGGAGTCTCTCACACACCAGTACAAGCTGAGTGAAGCCTCTCTTACACCAGTACAGGCTGAGGGAGCCTCTCTTTCAACAGTACAGGCTGGGGGAGACCTCTCTTTCACTAGTACAGGCTGAGGGAGGCCTCTCTTACACAAGTACAGGCTGAGGGATGCCTCTCTTACATCAGTACAGGCTGAGGAAGGTCTCGCTTACACCAGTACATGCTGATGGAGCCTCTCTTACACTAGTACAGGCTGATGGAGCCTCTCTTACACCAGTACAGGCTGAGTGGGCCTCTCTTACACCAGTACAGGCTGAGGGAGCCTCTCTTTCAACAGTACAGGCTGAGGGGGCCCGTCTTACACCAGTGCAGGCGGAGGGAGCCTCTCTCACACCAGTACAGGGTGAGGGAGCCTCTCTTACACCAGTACAGGCTGAGGGAGCCTCTCTTACACCAGTACAGGCTGAGGGAGGCCTCTCTTACACCAGTACAGGCTGTGGGAGCCTCTCTTACACCAGTACAGGCTGCGGGAGCCTCTCTCACACCAGTACAGGCTGAGGAAGGCCTCTCTTACACCAGTACAGGCTGAGAGAAGCCTCTCACACACCAGTACAGGCTGAGTAAAGCCTCTCTCACACCAGTACAGGCTGTGGGAGCCTCTCTTACACCAGTATAGGCGGTGGGAGCCTCTCGTACACCAGTACAGGCGGTGGGAGCCTCTCTTACACCAGTACAGGCTGAGAGAAGGGTCCCTCACACCAGTACAGGCTGCCGGAGCCTCTCTTACACCAGTACAGGCTGAGAGAAGCCTCGCTCACACCAGTACAGGCTGAGGAAGGCCTCTCTTACACCAGTACAGGCAGAGGGAGCCTCTCTTACACCAGTACAGGCTGAGTGAAGCCTCTCTTACACCAGTACAGGCTGCGGGAGCCTCTCTTACACCAGTACAGGCTGCGGGAGCCTCTCTTACACCAGTACAGGCTGCGGGAGCCTCTCTTACACCAGTACAGGCTGAGAGAAGCCTCTCTCACACCAGTACAGGCTGTGGGAGCCTCTCTTTCACCAGTACAGGTCGAGGGAGCCTCTCTTACACCAGTACAGGCTGAAGGAGCCTCTCTTAAACCAGTACAGGCTGAGATGGCCTCTCTTTCACAAGTACAGGCTGAGCGGGTCTCTCTTACACCAGTACAGGCTGATGGAGCCTCTCTTACACCAGTACAGGCTGATGGAGCCTCTCTTTCACCAGTACAGGCTGATGAAGCCTCTCTTACACCAGTACAGGCTGAGGGAGCCTCTCTTACACCAGTACAGGTTGGGTGAAGCCTCTCTCACACCAGTACAGGCTGTGGGGGCCTCTCTCACACCAGTACAGGCTGAGGGAGCCTCTCACACACCAGTACAGGCTGAGGGAGTCTCTCACACACCAGTACAGGCTGAGTGAAGCCTCTCTTACACCAGTACAGGCTGAGGGAGCCTCTCTTTCAACAGTACAGGCTGAGGGAGCCTCTCTTGCACCAGTACAGGCTGAGGAAGCCTCTCACACACCAGTACAGGCTGAGGGAGCCTATCTTACACCAGTACAGGCTGAGGGAGCCTCTCTTTCACCAGTACAGGCCGAGGGAGCCTCTCTTACACCAGTACAGGCTGCGGGAGGCCTCTCTTTCACCAGTACAGGCTGAGGGAGCCTCTCTTACACCAGTACAGGCTGAGTGAAGCCTCTCTTACACCAGTACAGGTTGGGTGAAGCCTCTCTCACACCAGTACAGGCTGAGGGAGCCTCTCACACACCAGTACAGGCTGAGGGAGTCTCTCACACACCAGTACAGGCTGAGGGAGTCTCTCACACACCAGTACAGGCTGAGTGAAGCCTCTCTTACACCAGTACAGGCTGGGGGAGCCTCTCTTACACCAGTACAGGTTGGGTGAAGCCTCTCTCACACCAGTATAGGCTGAGGGAGCCTCTCACACACCAGTACAGGCTGAGGGAGTCTCTCACACACCAGTACAGGCTGAGGGAGTCTCTCACACACCAGTACAGGCTGAGTGAAGCCTCTCTTACACCAGTACAGGCTGAGGTGGCCTCCCTTACACCAGTACAGGCTGCAGGAGCCTCTCTTTCAACAGTACAGGCTGGGGGAGACCTCTCTTTCACTAGTACAGGCTGAGGGAGGCCTCTCTTACACAAGTACAGGATGAGGGATGCCTCTCTTACATCAGTACAGGCTGAGGAAGGTCTCGCTTACACCAGTACATGCTGATGGAGCCTCTCTTACACTAGTACAGGCTGATGGAGCCTCTCTTACACCAGTACAGGCTGAGTGGGTCTCTCTTACACCAGTACAGGCTGAGAAAGGCCTCTCTTACACCAGTACAGGCAGAGGGAGCCTCTCGTACACCAGTACAGGCTGAGTGAAGCCTCTCTTACACCAGTACAGGCTGAGTGGGTCTCTCTTACACCAGTACAGGCTGAGGGAGCCTCTCTTTCAACAGTACAGGCTGAGGGGGCCCGTCTTACACCAGTGCAGGCGGAGGGAGCCTCTCTCACACCAGTACAGGGTGAGGGAGCCTCTCTTACACCAGTACAGGCTGAGGGAGCCTCTCTTTCACCAGTACAGGCTGAGGGAGGCCTCTCTTTCACCAGTACAGGCTGAAGGAGCCTCTCTTACACCAGTACAGGCTGAGGTGGCCTCTCTTTCACCAGTACAGGCTGAGCGGGTCTCTCTTACACCAGCACAGGCTGGTGGAGCCTCTCTTTCAACAGTACAGGCTGAGTGGGCCTCTCTTGCACCAGTACAGGCTGAGGGAGACCTCTCTTTCACCAGTACAGGCAGAGGTAGGCCTCTCTCACACCAATACAGGCTGAGGGAGGCCTCATTTACACCACTACAGGCTGAGTAAAGCCTCTCTTACACCAATACAGGCTGAGGGAGCCTCTCACCAGTAAAGGCTGAGGGAGCTTCTCACACAACAGTACATGCTGGATGAAGCCTCTCTTACACCAGTACAGGCTGAGAAAGGCCTCTCTTACACCAGTACAGGCAGAGGGAGCCTCTCTTACACCAGTACAGGCTGAGTGTAGCCTCTCTTACACCAGTACAGGCTGAGAAAGGCCTCTCTTACACCAGTACAGGCAGAGGGAGCCTCTCTTACACCAGTACAGGCTGAGTGAAGCCTCTCTTACACCATTACAGGCTGAGGGAGCCTCTCTTACACCAGTACAGGTTGAGTGAACCCTCTCTCACACCAGTACAGGCTGTGGGAGCCTCTCTTACACCAGTACAGGCTGCGGGAGCCTCTCTTACACCAGTACAGGCTGAGAGAAGCCTCTCTCACACCAGTACAGGCTGTGGGAGCCTCTCTCACACAGTACAGGCTGTGGGAGCTTCTCTTACACCAGTACAGGCTGCCGGAGCCTCTCTTACACCAGTACAGGCTGAGAGAAGCCTCGCTCACACCAGTACAGGCTGAGGAAGGCCTCTCTTACACCAGTACAGGCAGAGGGAGCCTCTCTTACACCAGTACAGGCTGAGTGAAGCCTCTCTTACACCAGTACAGGCTGAGTAAAGCCTCTCTCACCCCAGTACAGGCTGTGGGAGCCTCTCTTACACCAGTACAGGCTGTGGGAGCCTCTCTTTCACCAGTACAGGCTGAGTGAAGCCTCTCTTACACCAGTACAGGCTGAGGGAGCCTCTCTTACACCAGTACAGGTCGAGGGAGCCTCTCTTTCACCAGTACAGGCTGATGAAGCCTCTCTTACACCAGTACAGGCTGCGGGAGCCTCTCTTACACCAGTACAGGTCGAGGGAGCCTCTCTTTCACCAGTACAGGCTGATGAAGCCTCTCTTACACCAGTACAGGCTGAGGGAGCCTCTCTTACACCAGTACAGGTTGGGTGAAGCCTCTCTCACACCAGTACAGGCTGTGGGGGCCTCTCTCACACCAGTACAGGCTGAGGGAGCCTCTCACACACCAGTACAGGCTGAGGGAGTCTCTCACACACCAGTACAGGCTGAGTGAAGCCTCTCTTACACCAGTACAGGCTGGGGGAGCCTCTTTTTCAACAGTACAGGCTGAGGGAGCCTCTCTTGCACCAGTACAGGCTGGGGGAGACCTCTCTTACACCAGTACAGGCTGAAGGAGCCTATCTTACACCAGTACAGGCTGAGGTGGGCTCTCTTTCACCGGTACAGGCTGAGGGGGCCTCTCTTACACCAGTACAGGCTGATGGAGCCTCTTACACCAGTACAGGCTGATGGAGCCTCTCTTAGACCAGTACAGGCTGAGTGGGCCTCTCTTACACCAGTACAGGCTGAGGGAGCCTCTCTTTCAACAGTACAGGCTGAGGGGGCCTCTCTTGCACCCGTACAGGCTGGGGGAGACCTCTCTTTCACCAGTACAGGCTGAAGGAGCCTCTCTTACACCAGTACAGGCTGAGTGAAGCCTCTCTTACACCAGTACAGGCTGATGGAGCCTCTCTTACACCAGTACAGGCTGAGGGAGCCTCTCTTACACCAGTACAGGCAGAGGTAGGCCTCTCTCACACCAATACAGGCTGAGGGAGGCCTCATTTACACCACTACAGGCTGAGTGAAGCCTCTCTTACACCAATACAGGCTGAGGGAGCCTCTCACCAGTAAAGGCTGAGGGAGCTTCTCACACAACAGTACATGCTGAGTGAAGCCTCTCTTACACCAGTACAGGCTGAGGGAGCCTCTCTTACACCAGTACAGGCTGAGGGAGCCTCTCTTACACCAGTACAGGCAGAGGGAGCCTCTCTTACACCAGTACAGGCTGAGAAAATCCTCTATTACACCAGTACAGGCAGAGGGAGCCTCTCTTACACCAGTACAGGCTGAGTGTAGCCTCTCTTACACCAGTACAGGCTGAGAAAGGCCTCTCTTACACCAGTACAGGCAGAGGGAGCCTCTCTTACACCAGTACAGGCTGAGTGAAGCCTCTCTTACACCAGTACAGGCTGAGGGAGCCTCTCTTACACCAGTACAGGCAGAGGGAGCCTCTCTTACACCAGTACAGGCTGAGTGAAGCCTCTCTTACACCAGTACAGGCTGAGGGAGCCTCTCTTACACCAGTACAGGCTGAGAGAAGCCTCTCTCACACCAGAACAGGCTGTGGGAGCCTCTCTCACACCAGTACAGGCTGTGGGAGCCTCTCTTACACCAGTACAGGCTGAGAGAAGCCTCTCTCACACCAGTACAGGCTGTGGGAGCCTCTCTCACACCAGTACAGGCTGTGGGAGCCTCTCTTACACCAGTACAGGCTGAGAGAAGGCTCCCTCACAACAGTACAGGCTGCGGGAGCCTCTCTTACACCAGTACAGGCTGAGAGAAGCCTCGCTCACACCAGTAGAGGCTGAGAAAGGCCTCTCTTTCACCAGTACAGGCTGAGGGGGCCTCTCTTACACCAGTACAGGCTGATGGAGCCTCTTACACCAGTACAGGCTGATGGAGCCTCTCTTACACCAGTACAGGCTGAGTGGGCCTCTCTTACACCAGTACAGGCTGAGAGAGCCTCTCTTTCAACAGTACAGGCTGATGGAGCCTCTCTTACACCAGTACAGGCTGGGGGAGACCTCTCTTTCACCAGTATAGGCTGATGGAGCCTCTCTTGCACCAGTACAGGCTGAGGGAGCCTCTCTTACACCAGTACAGGCTGAGGTAGGCCTCTCTCACACCAATACAGGCTGAGGGAGCCTCTCTCACACCAGTACAGGCTGAGTGAAGCCTCTCTTACACCAGTACAGGCTGAGGGAGCCTCTCACCAGTACAGGCTGAGTGAAGCCTCTCTTACACCAGTACAGGCTGAGAGAAGCCTCTCTCACACCAGTACAGGCTGTGGGAGCCTCTCTTACACCAGTACAGGCTGAGTGAAGCCTCTCTCACACCAGTACAGGCTGAGAGAAGCCATTCTCACACCAGTACAGGCTGTGGGAGCCTATCTTACACCAGTACAGGCTGAGGGAGCCTCTCTTACACCAGTACAGGCTGAGGGAGCCTCTCGTACACCAGTACAGGCTGATGAAGGCCTCTCTTACACCAGTACAGGCAGAGGGAGCCTCTCTTACACCAGTACAGGCTGCGTGAAGCCTCTCTTACACCAGTACAGGCTGAGGGAGCCTCCCTTACACCAGTACAGGCTGAGTGAAGCCTCTCTCACACCAGTACAGGCTGTGGGAGCCTCTCTTTCACCAGTACAGGCTGATGAAGCCTCTCTTTCACCAGTACAGGCTGATGGAGCCTCTCTTTCACCAGTACAGGCTGGGGGAGACCTCTCTTTCACCAGTACAGGCTGGGGGAGGCCTCTCTTACACCAGTACAGGCTGAGGGAGGCCTCTCTTACACCAGTACAGGCTGGGGAGGCCTCTCTTACCCCAGTACAGGCCGTGGGAGCCTCTCTTGCACCAGTACAGGCTGAGGAAGGCCTCTCTCACACCAGTACAGGCTGATGGATCCTCTCTTACACCAGTACAGGCTGATGGATCCTCTCTTACACCAGTACAGGCATAGGGAGCCTCTCTTACACCAGTACATGCAGAGGGAGCCTCTCTTGCACCAGTACAGGCTGAGGGAGCCTCTCTTACACCAGTACAGGCTGATGGAGCCTCTCTTACGCCAGTACAGGCTGAGGGAGCCTCTCTTACACCAGTACATGCTGATGGAGCCTCTCTCACACCAGTACAGGCTGAGGGAGCCTCTCTTACACCATTACAGGCTGAGGGAGCCTCTCTTACAGCAGTACAGGCTGATGGAGGCCTCTCTTACACCAGTACAGGCTGTGGGAGCCTCTCTTACACCAGTACAGGCAGAGGGAGCCTCTCTTTCAACAGTAAAGGCTGAGGGGGCCTCTCTTACACCAGTACAGGCTGAGTGAAGCCTCTCTTACACCAGTACAGGCCGAGGGAGCCTCTCTTACACCAGTACATGCAGAGGGAGCCTCTCTTGCACCAGTACAGGCTGAGGGAGCCTCTCTTACACCAGTACAGGCTGAGTGAAGCCTCTCTCACACAAGTACAGGCTGAGAGAAGCCTCTCTCACACCAGTACAGGCAGAGGGAGCCTCTCTTACACCAGTACAGGCTGAGGGAGCCTCTCTCACACCAGTACAGGCTGAGGGAGCCTCTCTCACACCAGTACAGGCTGATGAAGGCCTCTCATACACCAGTACAGGCAGAGGGAGCCTCTCTTACACCAGTGCAGGCTGAGTGAAGCCTCTCTAACACCAGTAAAGGCTGAGGGAGCCTCTCTCACACCAGTACAGGCTGAGGGAGCCTCTCTCACACCAGTACAGGCTGGGTGAAGCCTCTCTTACACCAGTACAGGCTGAGGGAGCCTCTCTTACACCAGTACAGGCTGAGTGAAGCCTCTCTCACACCAGTACAGGCTGAGAGAAGCCTCTCTCACACCAGTACAGGCAGAGGGAGCCTCTCTTACACCAGTACAGGCTGAGGGAGCCTCTCTCACACCAGTACAGGCTGAGGGAGCCTCACTCACACCAGTACAGGCTGATGAAGGCCTCTCATACACCAGTACAGGCAGAGGGAGCCTCTCTTACACCAGTGCAGGCTGAGTGAAGCCTCTCTTACACCAGTACAGGCCGAGGGAGCCTCTCTTTCACCAGTACAGGCTGATGAAGCCTCTCTTACACCAGTACAGGCTGCGGGAGCCTCTCTTACACCAGTACAGGTCGAGGGAGCCTCTCTTTCACCAGTACAGGCTGATGAAGCCTCTCTTACACCAGTACAGGCTGAGGGAGCCTCTCTTACACCAGTACAGGTTGGGTGAAGCCTCTCTCACACCAGTACAGGCTGTGGGGGCCTCTCTCACACCAGTACAGGCTGAGGGAGCCTCTCACACACCAGTACAGGCTGAGGGAGTCTCTCACACACCAGTACAGGCTGAGTGAAGCCTCTCTTACACCAGTACAGGCTGGGGGAGCCTCTTTTTCAACAGTACAGGCTGAGGGAGCCTCTCTTGCACCAGTACAGGCTGGGGGAGACCTCTCTTACACCAGTACAGGCTGAAGGAGCCTATCTTACACCAGTACAGGCTGAGGTGGGCTCTCTTTCACCGGTACAGGCTGAGGGGGCCTCTCTTACACCAGTACAGGCTGATGGAGCCTCTTACACCAGTACAGGCTGATGGAGCCTCTCTTAGACCAGTACAGGCTGAGTGGGCCTCTCTTACACCAGTACAGGCTGAGGGAGCCTCTCTTTCAACAGTACAGGCTGAGGGGGCCTCTCTTGCACCCGTACAGGCTGGGGGAGACCTCTCTTTCACCAGTACAGGCTGAAGGAGCCTCTCTTACACCAGTACAGGCTGAGTGAAGCCTCTCTTACACCAGTACAGGCTGATGGAGCCTCTCTTACACCAGTACAGGCTGAGGGAGCCTCTCTTACACCAGTACAGGCAGAGGTAGGCCTCTCTCACACCAATACAGGCTGAGGGAGGCCTCATTTACACCACTACAGGCTGAGTGAAGCCTCTCTTACACCAATACAGGCTGAGGGAGCCTCTCACCAGTAAAGGCTGAGGGAGCTTCTCACACAACAGTACATGCTGAGTGAAGCCTCTCTTACACCAGTACAGGCTGAGGGAGCCTCTCTTACACCAGTACAGGCTGAGGGAGCCTCTCTTACACCAGTACAGGCTGAGGGAGCCTCTCTTACACCAGTACAGGCAGAGGGAGCCTCTCTTACACCAGTACAGGCTGAGAAAATCCTCTATTACACCAGTACAGGCAGAGGGAGCCTCTCTTACACCAGTACAGGCTGAGTGTAGCCTCTCTTACACCAGTACAGGCTGAGAAAGGCCTCTCTTACACCAGTACAGGCAGAGGGAGCCTCTCTTACACCAGTACAGGCTGAGTGAAGCCTCTCTTACACCAGTACAGGCTGAGGGAGCCTCTCTTACACCAGTACAGGCAGAGGGAGCCTCTCTTACACCAGTACAGGCTGAGTGAAGCCTCTCTTACACCAGTACAGGCTGAGGGAGCCTCTCTTACACCAGTACAGGCTGAGAGAAGCCTCTCTCACACCAGAACAGGCTGTGGGAGCCTCTCTCACACCAGTACAGGCTGTGGGAGCCTCTCTTACACCAGTACAGGCTGAGAGAAGCCTCTCTCACACCAGTACAGGCTGTGGGAGCCTCTCTCACACCAGTACAGGCTGTGGGAGCCTCTCTTACACCAGTACAGGCTGAGAGAAGGCTCCCTCACAACAGTACAGGCTGCGGGAGCCTCTCTTACACCAGTACAGGCTGAGAGAAGCCTCGCTCACACCAGTAGAGGCTGAGAAAGGCCTCTCTTACACCAGTACAGGCAGAGGGAGCCTCTCTTACACCGGTACAGGCTGAGTGAAGCCTCTCTTACACCAGTACAGGCTGAGTGAAGCCTCTCTCACACCAGTACAGGCTGCGGGAGCCTCTCTTACACCAGTACAGGCTGAGGGGGCCTCTCTTTCACCAGTACAGGCTGAGGGGGCCTCTCTTTCACCAGTACAGGCTGTGGGAGCCTCTCGTACACCAGTACAGGCTGCGGGAGCCTCTCTTACACCAGTACAGGCTGAGAGAAGCCTCTCTCACACCAGTACAGGCTGTGGGAGCCTCTCTTTCACCAGTACAGGTCGAGGGAGCCTCTCTTACACCAGTACAGGCTGATGAAGCCTCTCTTACACCAGTACAGGCTGAGGGAGCCTCTCTTTCAACAGTACAGGCTGAGGGAGCCTCTCTTGCACCAGTACAGGCTGAGAGAAGCCTCTCTCACACCAGTACAGGCTGAGAGAGCCTCTCACACACCAGTACAGGCTGAGGGAGTCTCTCACACACCAGTACAGGCTGAGTGAAGCCTCTCTTACACCAGTACAGGCTGAGGGAGCCTCTCTTTCAACAGTACAGGCTGAGGGAGCCTCTCTTGCACCAGTACAGGCTGGGGGAGACCTCTCTTACACCAGTACAGGCTGAAGGAGCCTATCTTACACCAGTACAGGCTGAGGTGGCCTCTCTTTCACCAGTACAGGCTGAGGGGGCCTCTCTTACACCAGTACAGGCTGATGGAGCCTCTTACACCAGTACAGGCTGATGGAGCCTCTCTTACACCAGTACAGGCTGAGTGGGCCTCTCTTACACCAGTACAGGCTGAGAGAGCCTCTCTTTCAACAGTACAGGCTGATGGAGCCTCTCTTACACCAGTACAGGCTGGGGGAGACCTCTCTTTCACCAGTATAGGCTGATGGAGCCTCTCTTGCACCAGTACAGGCTGAGGGAGCCTCTCTTACACCAGTACAGGCTGAGGTAGGCCTCTCTCACACCAATACAGGCTGAGGGAGCCTCTCTCACACCAGTACAGGCTGAGTGAAGCCTCTCTTACACCAGTACAGGCTGAGGGAGCCTCTCACCAGTACAGGCTGAGTGAAGCCTCTCTTACACCAGTACAGGCTGAGAGAAGCCTCTCTCACACCAGTACAGGCTGTGGGAGCCTCTCTTACACCAGTACAGGCTGAGTGAAGCCTCTCTCACACCAGTACAGGCTGAGAGAAGCCATTCTCACACCAGTACAGGCTGTGGGAGCCTATCTTACACCAGTACAGGCTGAGGGAGCCTCTCTTACACCAGTACAGGCTGAGGGAGCCTCTCGTACACCAGTACAGGCTGATGAAGGCCTCTCTTACACCAGTACAGGCAGAGGGAGCCTCTCTTACACCAGTACAGGCTGCGTGAAGCCTCTCTTACACCAGTACAGGCTGAGGGAGCCTCCCTTACACCAGTACAGGCTGAGTGAAGCCTCTCTCACACCAGTACAGGCTGTGGGAGCCTCTCTTTCACCAGTACAGGCTGATGAAGCCTCTCTTTCACCAGTACAGGCTGATGGAGCCTCTCTTTCACCAGTACAGGCTGGGGGAGACCTCTCTTTCACCAGTACAGGCTGGGGGAGGCCTCTCTTACACCAGTACAGGCTGAGGGAGGCCTCTCTTACACCAGTACAGGCTGAGGAGGCCTCTCTTACCCCAGTACAGGCCGTGGGAGCCTCTCTTGCACCAGTACAGGCTGAGGAAGGCCTCTCTCACACCAGTACAGGCTGATGGATCCTCTCTTACACCAGTACAGGCTGATGGATCCTCTCTTACACCAGTACAGGCAGAGGGAGCCTCTCTTACACCAGTACATGCAGAGGGAGCCTCTCTTGCACCAGTACAGGCTGAGGGAGCCTCTCTTACACCAGTACAGGCTGATGGAGCCTCTCTTACGCCAGTACAGGCTGAGGGAGCCTCTCTTACACCAGTACATGCTGATGGAGCCTCTCTCACACCAGTACAGGCTGAGGGAGCCTCTCTTACACCATTACAGGCTGAGGGAGCCTCTCTTACAGCAGTACAGGCTGATGGAGGCCTCTCTTACACCAGTACAGGCTGTGGGAGCCTCTCTTACACCAGTACAGGCAGAGGGAGCCTCTCTTTCAACAGTAAAGGCTGAGGGGGCCTCTCTTACACCAGTACAGGCTGAGTGAAGCCTCTCTTACACCAGTACAGGCTGAGGGAGCCTCTCTTACACCAGTACAGGCTGAGTGAAGCCTCTCTCACACAAGTACAGGCTGAGAGAAGCCTCTCTCACACCAGTACAGGCAGAGGGAGCCTCTCTTACACCAGTACAGGCTGAGGGAGCCTCTCTCACACCAGTACAGGCTGAGGGAGCCTCTCTCACACCAGTACAGGCTGATGAAGGCCTCTCATACACCAGTACAGGCAGAGGGAGCCTCTCTTACACCAGTGCAGGCTGAGTGAAGCCTCTCTAACACCAGTACAGGCTGAGGGAGCCTCTCTCACACCAGTACAGGCTGAGGGAGCCTCTCTCACACCAGTACAGGCTGGGTGAAGCCTCTCTTACACCAGTACAGGCTGAGGGAGCCTCTCTTACACCAGTACAGGCTGAGTGAAGCCTCTCTCACACCAGTACAGGCTGAGAGAAGCCTCTCTCACACCAGTACAGGCAGAGGGAGCCTCTCTTACACCAGTACAGGCTGAGGGAGCCTCTCTCACACCAGTACAGGCTGAGGGAGCCTCACTCACACCAGTACAGGCTGATGAAGGCCTCTCATACACCAGTACAGGCAGAGGGAGCCTCTCTTACACCAGTGCAGGCTGAGTGAAGCCTCTCTTACACCAGTACAGGCTGAGTGAAGCCTCTCTCACACCAGAACAGGCTGAGGGAGGCCTCTCTTACACCAGTACAGGCTGAGGAAGGTCTCTCTTACACCAGTACAGGCTGATGGAGCCTCTCTTACACCAGTACAGGCTGAGGGGGCCTCTCTTTCACCAGTTCAGGCTGATGAAGCCTCTCTTACACCAGTACAGGCGGAGGGAGCCTCTCTTTCACCAGTACAGGCCGAGGGAGCCTCTCTTTCACCAGTACAGGCTGATGAAGCCTCTCTTACACCAGTAAAGGCTGAGGGGGCCTCTCTTTCACCAGGACAGGCTGTGGAAGCCTCTCTTACACCAGTACAGGCTGAGGGGGCCTCTCTTACACCAGTACAGGCTGAGGGAGCCTCTCTTACACCAGTACAGGCTGATGGATCCTCTCTTACACCAATACAGGCTGAGTGAAGCCTCTCTTACACCAGTGCAGGCTGAGGGAGCCTCTCTTACACCAGTACAGGCTGAGGGAGCCTCTCTTACACCAGTACAGGCTGAGGGGGCCTCTCTTTCACCAGTTCAGGCTGATGAAGCCTCTCTTTCACCAGTACTGGCTGATGAAGCCTCTCTTACACCAGTACAGGCTCAGGGAGCCTCTCTTTCACCAGTACAGGCCGAGGGAGCCTCTCTTTCACCAGTACAGGCTGATGAAGCCTCTCTTACACCAGTAAAGGCTGCGGGAGCCTCTCTTACACCAGTACAGGCTGAGGGGGCCTCTCTTTCACCAGTTCAGGCTGAGAGAAGCCTCTCCCACACCAGTACAGGCTGTGGGAGCCTCTCTCACACCAGTACAGGATGTGGGAGCCTCTCTTTCAACAGTACAGGCTGAGTGGGCCTCTCTTACACCAGTACAGGCTGATGAAGCCTCTCTTACACCAGTACAGGCTGAGGGAGCCTCTCTTTCACCAGTACAGGCCGAGGGAGCCTCTCTTTCACCAGTACAGGCTGAGGGAGCCTCTCTTACACTAGTACAGGCTGAGTGAAGCCTCTCTTACACCAGTACAGGCTGAGGGAGCCTCTCTTTCACCAGTACAGGCCGAGGGAGCCTCTCTTTCACCAGTACAGGCTGAGGGAGCCTCTCTTACACTAGTACAGGCTGAGTGAAGCCTCTCTTACACCAGCACAGGCTGAGGGAGCCTCTCTTGCACCAGTACAGGCTGAGGGAGCCTCTCTTGCACCAGTACAGGCTGAGGGAGCCTCTCTTTCAACAGTACAGGCTGGGGGAGACCTCTCTTTCACCAGTACAGGCTGAGGGAGCCTCTCTTTCACCAGTACAGGCCGAGGGAGCCTCTCTCACACCAGTATAGGTTGGGTGAAGCCTCTCTCACACCAGTACAGGCTGAGGGAGCCTCTCACACTCCAGTTCAGGCTGAGGGAGTCTCTCACACACCGGTACAGGCTGAGCGAAGCCTCTCTTACACCAGTACAGGCTGAGGGAGCCTCTCTTTCAACAGTACAGGCTGGGGGAGACCTCTCTTTCACCAGTACAGGCTGAGGGAGGCCTCTCTTACACCAGTACAGGCTGATGGAGCCTCTCTTACACCAGTACAGGCTGAGGGAGCCTCTCTTTCAACAGTACAGGCTGGGGGAGACCTCTCTTTCACCAGTACAGGCTGAGGGAGGCCTCTCTTACACCAGTACAGGCTGAGAGAAGCCTCTCTCACACCAGTACAGGCTGAGGGAGGCCTCTCTTACACCAGTACAGGCTGAGGAAGGTCTCTCTTACACCAGTACAGGCTGATGGAGCCTCTCTTACACCAGTACAGGCTGAGGGAGCCTCTCTTTCAACAGTACGGGCTGAGGGGAGACCTCTCTTTCACCAGTACAGGCTGATGGAGCCTCTCTTACACCAGTACAGGCTGAGGGAGCCTCTCTTTCACCAGTACAGGCTGAGGGAGGCCTCTCTTACACCAGTACAGGCTGAGGAAGGTCTCTCTTACACCAGTACAGGCTGATGGAGCCTCTCTTACACCAGTACAGGCTGAGGGAGCCTCTCTTGCACCAGTACAGGCTGGGGGAGACCTCTCTTTCACCAGTACAGGCTGAAGGAGCCTCTCTTACACCAGTACAGGCTGAGGTGGCCTCTCTTTCACCCGTACAGGCTGAGCGGGTCTCTCTTACACTAGTACAGGCTGATGGAGCCTCTCTTACACCAGTACAGGCTGATGGAGCCTTTTTTTTACCAGTACAGGCTGAGGAGGCCTCTCTCACACCAATACAGGCTGAGAAAGGCCTCTCTTTCACCAGTACAGGCTGAGCGGGTCTCTATTACACCAGTACAGGCTGATGGAGCCTCTCTTACACCAGTACAGGCTGAGGTGGCCTCTCTTTCACCAGTACAGGCTGAGCAGGTCTCTCTTACACCAGTACAGGCTGATGGAGCCTCTCTTTCAACAGTACAGGCTGAGTGGGCCTCTCTTACACCAGTACAGGCTGAGGTGGCCTCTCTTTCACAAGTACAGGATGAGCGGGTCTCTCTTACACCAGTACAGGCTGATGGAGCCTCTCTTTCAACAGTACAGGCTGAGTGGGCCTCTCTTACACCAGTACAGGCTGAGGTGGCCTCTCTTTCACAAGTACAGGATGAGCGGGTCTCTCTTACACCAGTACAGGCTGCAGGAGGCCTCTATTTCACCAGTACAGGCTGATGAAGCCTCTCTTACACCAGTACAGGCTGAGGGAGCCTCTCTTACACCAGTACAGGCTGAGGAGGCCTCTCTCACACCAATACAGGCTGAGGGAGGCCTCTCTCACACCAATACAGGCTGAGGGAGGCCTCTCTTACACCACTACAGGCTGAGTGAAGCCTCTCTTACACCATTACAGGCTGAGGGAGCCTCTCACCAGTACAGGCTGAGGTGGCCTCTCACCAGTACAGGCTGAGGGAGCCTCTCACACACCTGTACAGGCTGAGTGAAGCCTCTCTCTTACACCAGTACAGGCTGATGGAGCCTCTCTCACACCAGTACAGGCTGAGGGAGCCTCTCTTTCACCAGTACAGGCTGAGGGAACCTCTTTCACACCAGTACAGGCAGAGGGAGCCTCTCTTACACCAGTACAGGCTGAGGGAGCCTCTCACCAGTACAGGCTGAGGTGGCCTCTCACCAGTACAGGCTGAGGGAGCCTCTCACACACCTGTACAGGCTGAGGGAGCCTCTCACACACCTGTACAGGCTGAGGGAGCCTCTCTTTCAACAGTACAGGCTGAGGGAGCCTCTCTTTCAACAGTACAGGCTGAGGGAACCTCTTTCACACCAGTACAGGCTGAGGGAGCCTCTCTTTCAACAGTACAGGCTGAGTGAAGCCTCTCTTTCACCAGTACAGGCTGATAGAGCCTCTCTTACACCAGTACAGGCTGAGGGGCCCTCTCTTTCACAAGTACAGGCTGAGGGAGCCTCTCTTACACCAGTACAGGCTGAGGGAGCCTCTCTTACACCAGTACTGGCTGAGAAAGGCCTCTCTTACACCAGTACAGGCTGAGGGAGCCTCTCTTACACCAGTACAGGCTGAGAAAGGCCTCTCTTACACCAGTACAGGCTGGGGGAGCCTCTCTTACACCAGTACAGGCTGAGAAAGGCCTCTCTTACACCAGTACAGGCTGAGGGAGCCTCTCTTACACCAGTACAGGCTGAGAAAGGCCTCTCTTACACCAGTACAGGCTGAGGGAGCCTCTCTTACACCAGTACAGGCTGAGAAAGGCCTCTCTTACACCAGTACAGGCTGGGGGAGCCTCTCTTACACCAGTACAGGCTGAGAAAGGCCTCTCTTACACCAGTACAGGCAGGGGGAGCCTCTCTTACACCAGTACAGGCTGAGGGAGCCTCTCTTACACCAGTACAGGCTGAGGGAGCCTCTCTTACACCAGTACAGGCTGAGAAAGGCCTCTCTTACACCAGTACAGGCTGAGGGAGCCTCTCTTACACCAGTACAGGCTGGGGGAGCCTCTCTTACACCAGTACAGGCTGAGAAAGGCCTCTCTTACACCAGTACAGGCTGAGGGAGCCTCTCTTACACCAGTACAGGCCGGGGGAGCCTCTCTTACACCAGTACAGGCTGAGAAAGGCCTCTCTTACACCAGTACAGGCTGAGGGAGCCTCTCTTACACCAGTACAGGCTGAGAAAGGCCTCTCTTACACCAGTACAGGCTGAGGGAGCCTCTCTTACACCAGTACAGGCTGAGAAAGGCCTCTCTTACACCAGTTCAGGCTGGGGGAGCCTCTCTTACACCAGTACAGGCTGAGAAAGGCCTCTCTTACACCAGTACAGGCTGGGGGAGCCTCTCTTACACCAGTACAGGCTGAGGGAGCCTCTCTTACACCAGTACAGGCTGAGGGAGCCTCTCTTACACCAGTACAGGCTGAGAAAGGCCTCTCTTACACCAGTACAGGCTGAGGGAGCCTCTCTTACACCAGTACAGGCTGGGGGAGCCTCTCTTACACCAGTACAGGCTGAGAAAGGCCTCTCTTACACCAGTTCAGGCTGAGGGAGCCTCTCTTACACCAGTACAGGCTGAGAAAGGCCTCTCTTACACCAGTACAGGCTGAGGGAGCCTCTCTTACACCAGTACAGGCTGAGAAAGGCCTCTCTTACACCAGTACAGGCTGGGGGAGCCTCTCTTACACCAGTACAGGCTGAGAAAGGCCTCTCTTACACCAGTACAGGCTGGGGGAGCCTCTCTTACACCAGTACAGGCTGAGTGAAGCCTCTCTCACACCAGTACAGGCTGAGTGAAGCCTCTCTCACACCAGTACAGGCTGAGGGAGCCTCTCTTTCACCAGTACAGGCTGAGGGAGCCTCTCGTACACCAGTACAGGCTGATGAAGGCCTCTTACACCAGTACAGGCTGAGGGAGCCTCTCTTTCACCAGTACAGGCTGAGGGAACCTCTTTCACACCAGTACAGGCCGAGGGGGGCTTTCTTACACCAGTACAGATGTGCCCCCCTTTAAATCAGCAGGGGCCCCATGTACAGCATGAGTTAGAGCATCGTTTGTCACTTCTGTGTATCTTGCACTCTCCAAGCTCAAATACATTTACATTTCTATTTACAAGTCCCAGGTGACCCCAGTTCAAACTATTCAAAGGCGGGGTCCCTCCATCTGGTCAGCGAATCTTAATATCTCGATTAAAGTAACGGCTGTTACTATTTCCCGATTTGTGGTACAGAAACTGTCGACCTTGTGAGGATGAACGGCAGGCCTCCCCTCCACACAGAAGTCGACGAGTGACCCAGTTTGAGCCGTGGGCTGTGCGGCTCCATTAATGAGGGGAGGTGAGATGCGGAGACCGAAGCACCGAGATAAGATGCGGAGACCGAAGCACCGAGATAAGATGCTGAGCTGCCTGGACCTGGACGGAAAGAGGCTGAAGTCTGCGGCGCGTGGGAGTCTGGGCGCCTCCCCCAGGTCGGGGGTGGGGGAGGGGGGCAGGGACCCCCATCGCTGGCGAGGTGTGCAGTGAAGGGGCTGCCAGGCTGCCGAGGGGTCCAATGCCGCTGTGGGGGAGGGGCCGGAGGCGGGAGGGGGAGTCTGGAAACAAAACAAAAAAAAACATTCAAACTTAAGCAAGAAGGAGGGAAGAGCGAGGGAGCGGGGGCCGAGCCGCGGCGACGGGACGGAGGAGCTTGGACCGGTGCAGAACCGGCCCAGAGCGGGGCTGAGACTGCTGCAGAACCGGCCCAGAGCGGGGCTGAGACTGCTGCAGAACCGGCCCAGAGCGGGGCTGAGACTGCTGCAGAACCGGCCAGAGAGAGGCTGAGACTGCTGCAGAACCGGCCAGAGAGGGGCTGAGACTGCTCCAGAACCGGCCAGAGCGGGGCTGAGACTGCTGCAGAACCGGCCAGAGCTGAGACTGCTGCAGAACCGGCCAGAGCGGGGCTGAGACTGCTCCAGAACCGGCCAGAGAGGGACTGAGACTGCTCCAGAACCGGCCAGAGCGGGGCTGAGACTCACACAGAGCCGGCCCAGAGCGGGGCTGAGACTGCTCCAGAACCGGCCCAGAGCGGGGCTGAGACTGCTCTAGAACCGGCCCAGAGCAGGGCTGAGACTGCTCCAGAACCGGCCAGAGCGGGGCTGAGACTGCTGCAGAACCGGCCAGAGAGAGGCTGAGACTGCTGCAGAACCGGCCAGAGAGGGGCTGAGACTGCTCCAGAACCGGCCAGAGCGGGGCTGAGACTGCTGCAGAACCGGCCAGAGCGGGGCTGAGACTCACACAGAACCGGCCCAGAGCGGGGCTGAGACTGCTCCAGAACCGGCCCAGAGCGGGGCTGAGACTGCTCTAGAACCGGCCCAGAGCAGGGCTGAGACTGCTCCAGAACCGGCCCAGAGCAGGGCTGAGACTCCCACAGAACCGGCCCAGAACTGAGACTGCTGCAGAACCGACCCAGAGCTGAGACTGCTGCAGAACCGGCCAGAGAGGGGCTGAGACTGCTCCAGAACCGGCCAGAGAGAGGCCGAGACTGCTCCAGAACCGGCCAGAGAGAGGCCGAGACTGCTCCAGAACCGGCCAGTGTGGAGACTGCTTCAAGAACAGGACATCCCGCTCCCACCAGAACTAAGGCCTCAGCACTAAGCGCCGGCTGCAGAACTGCACTCACTGCTTCAGTTAAACACACGCCGCCGCCGCCAGGACGGAACCAGCGGAACCTGCTCGGAACCAACCACCAAGGATGCTTCAGAACTAACGTCTGATTTGGAGCAGTGGACCCCGCTCCAGCGGAACCCGCAAGGCCACAGCCCAGTGCCCCAGAGACCCCAGAATGCGCTAGGGCCAGCACAGGGCCCCAGAGACCCCAGAGAGCGCTAGGGCCAGCACAGAGCTACAGAGCAAGCACACATCGAAGCGCTCCAGAACCAGTACCGGGTGCCCTGAGTCCCCCACAGAGTGCTCCAGCGCCAACACGGATTTCACCACGAAAAGTACGGTAGTCCAGAGCAGTAAACAAGAGCAGGCACAGACTGCCCGACAGGCAAGAGTTGCAATGCACAGACCGCTCTAGAACCACAGCGGAGTGCCAGACCGCTCTAGAACCACAGCGGAGTGCCCGGACCGCTCTAGAACCACAGCGGAGTGCCCAGACCTCTCTAGAACCACAGCGGAGTGCCCAGACCTCTCTAGAACCACAGCGGAGTGCCAGACCGCTCTAGAACAACAGCAAAGTGCCAGACTGCTCTAGAACCACAACAGAGTGCCAGACCGCTCTAGAACCACAGCGGAGTGCCAGACCGCTCTAGAACCACAGCGGAGTGCCCGGACCGCTCTAGAACCACAGCGGAGTGCCCGGACCGCTCTAGAACCACAGCAGAGTGCCAGACCGCTCTAGAACCACAGCAAAGTGCCAGACTGCTCTAGAACCACAACAGAGTGCCAGACCGCTCTAGAACCACAGCGGAGTGCCAGACCGCTCTAGAACCACAGCGGAGTGCCCGGACCGCTCTAGAACCACAGCGGAGTGCCCGGACCGCTCTAGAACCACAGCGGAGTGCCAGACTGCTCTAGAACCACAACAGAGTGCCAGACCGCTCTAGAACCACAGCGGAGTGCCGGACCGCTCTAGAACCACAGCGGAGTGCCCGGACCGCTCTAGAACCACAGCGGAGTGCCCGGACCGCTCTAGAACCACAGCGGAGTGCCCAGACCGCTCTAGAACCACAGCAAAGTGCCAGACTGCTCTAGAACCACAACAGAGTGTACAGACCGCTCTAGAACCACATTGGAGTGCCCAGACCGCTCTAGAACCACAGTGGAGTGCCCAGACTGCTCGCTCTAGAACCACAGTGGAGTGCCCAGACCGCTCTAGAACCACAGCGGAGTGCCCGGACAGCTCTAGAACCAAAGCGGAATGTCAAGACCGCGTGCTCTAGAACCACAGCGGAGTGCCTGGACCGCTCTAGAACCATAGCGTATTCCCCAGACTGCTTTAGAACCACAGCGGAGTGCACAGACCGCTCTAGAACCACAGCGGAGTGCCAGACTGCTCTAGAACCACAGCGGAGTGCCAGACCGCTCTAGAACCAAAGCGGAGTCCACAGACCGCTCTAGAACCACAGTGGAGTGCACAGACTGCTCTGGAACCACAGCATATTCTACAGACTGCTCTAGAACCACAGCGGAGTGCCAGACTGCTCTAGAACCACAGCGGAGTGCCAGACCGCTCTAGAACCACAGCGGAGTCCACAGACCGCTCTAGAACCACAGCGGAGTGCACAGACCGCTCTAGAACCACAGCGGATTCTATAGACCGCTCTAGAACCACAGCGGAGTGCCAGACCGCTCTAGAACCACAGCAAAGTGCCGGACTGCTCTAGAACCACAGCGGAGTCCACAGACCGCTCTAGAACCACAGCGGAGTGCACAGACCGCTCTAGAACCACAGCGGAGTGCACAGACCACCCACAGAACGACACCGGAGGGCGTCAGAACAAAGTCAGCCCGGCTGCTCCCAGCAGGCTCCAGAGGCGGCAGGAGGGGCTCCAGACCCACGACAGGTAGGAGAGGACTGCACCTGCCTCGTTTCTTCTCCCGCAGCCCCTTCCTGGTCCCCCCCCCCCACACACACCTTTCATTTCAGTCTTGCTGCTTTCAGCCCTCCCCTCGGCCCCTCTTCCTTCACTCACCTCGCCTGTGGCCCCCATGCCTCCCTCTCCATCTTTCCCCATTATCTCTTGACCTCCTCACTTGCCCCATGGAGTCCCCTCACCAGTTCCACCCTTCCACCCCCCACGCCCCCACTTGGGTTTCTGGGCCTGTTGAGCGCAGGGTCTCCGTGGCTTCTCCCCGGGATCTGGGACCACAGGTCTGGACTCTAGGCCCGATCCTGGGCCCTCAGACCCCAGGTCTCCACCAAGGGCCCTCAGACCCCAGGCCCCCATCCCGGGCCCTCAGACCCCAGGTCTCCACCAAGGGCCCTCAGACCCCAGGTCTGGACTCTAGGCCCCATCCTGGGCCCTCAGACCCCAGGTCTCCACCAAGGGCCCTCAGACCCCAGGTCTCCACCAAGGGCCCTCAGACCCCAGGCCCCCATCCCGGGCCCTCAGACCCCAGATCTCCACCCTGGGCCCTCAGACTCCAGGTCTCCACCAAGGGCCCTCAGACTCCAGGTCTCCATCCCGGGCCGTCAGACTCCAGGTCTCCACCAAGGGCCCTCAGACTCCTGGTCCCATCCCGGGCCCTCAGACTCTAGGCCCCCATCCCGGGCCCTCAGACTCCAGGTCTCCATCCCGGGCCCTCAGACTCCAGGTCTCCACCAAGGGCCCTCAGACTCCTGGTCCCCATCCCAGGCCCTCAGACTCCAGGTCTCCATCCCGGGCCCTCAGACTCCAAGTCTCCATCCTGGGCCCTCAGACTCCAGGTCTCCACCAAGGGCCCTCAGACCCCAGGTCTCCATCCCTGGCCCTCCAAGTCTCCACCCCGGGCCCTCAGACCCCAGGTCTCCATCCCGGGCCCTCAGACCCAAGGCCCCCATCCCGGGCCCTCAGACTCCAGGTCTCCACCCTGGGCCCTCAGACCCCAGGCTCCCATCCCGGGCCCTCAGACTCCAGGTCTCCATCCCGGGCCCTCAAACTCCAGGTCTCCATTTCGGGCCCTCAGACCCCAGGTCACCGTCCCTGGCCCTCAGACCCCAGGCCCCCATCCCTGGCCCTTAGACTCCAGGTCCCCATCCCGGGTCCTCAGACTCCAGGTTTTCATCCCTGGCCCTCAAACTCCAGGTCTCCACCCTGGGCCCTCAGACTCTAGGCCCCCATCCCGGGCCCTCAGACCCCAGGCCCCCATCCCGGGCCCTCAGATTCCAGGTTTTCATCCCTGGCCCTCAAACTCCAGGTCTCCATCCCGGGCCCTCAGACTCCAGGTTTTCATCCCTGGCCCTCAAACTCCAGGTCTCCATCCCGGGCCCTCAGACTCCAGGTCTCCATCCCGGGCCCTCAGACCCCAGGTCTCCATCCCGGGCCCTCAGACCCCAGGTCTCCATCCCGGGCCCTCAGACTCCTGGTCCCCATCCCGGTCCCTCAGACTCTAGGCCCCCATCCCGGGCCCTCAGACTCCATGTCTCCATCCCGGGCCCTCAGACCCCAGGCCCCCATCCCGGGCCCTCAGACCCCAGGCCCCCATCCCGGGCCCTCAGACCCCAGGTCTCCATCCCGGGCCCTCAGACTCCATGTCTCCATCCCGGGCCCTCTGACCCCAGCCCCAGGCCCCCATCCCGGGCCCTCAGACCCCAGGCCCCCATCCCGGGCCCTCAGACCCCAGGTCTCCATCCCGGGCCCTCAGACTCCATGTCTCCAACCCGGGCCCTCAGACCCCAGGTCTCCATCTTGGGCCCTCAGACCCCAGGCCCCCATCCCGGGCCCTCAGACTCCAGGTCTCCAACCTGGGCCCTCAGACCCCAGGTCCCCATCCCGGGCCCTCAGACTCCATGTCTCCATCCCGGGCCCTCAGACCCCAGGCCCCCATCCCGGGCCCTCAGACCCCAGGCCCCCATCCCGGGCCCTCAGACCCCAGGTCTCCATCCCGGGCCCTCAGACTCCATGTCTCCATCCCAGGCCCTCTGACCCCAGCCCCAGGCCCCCATCCCGGGCCCTCAGACCCCAGGCCCCCATCCCGGGCCCTCAGACCCCAGGTCTCCATCCCGGGCCCTCAGACTCAATGTCTCCATCCCGGGCCCTCTGACCCCAGCCCCAGGCCCCCATCCCGGGCCCTTTGACCCCAGCCCCAGGCCCCCATCCCGGGCCCTCAGACCCCAGGCCCCCATCCCTGGCCCTCAGACTCCAGGTCTCCATCCTGGGCCCTCAGACTCAAGGTCTCCATCCCGGGCCCTCAAACTCCAGGTCTTCATCCCGGGCCCTCAGACCCCAGGCCCCCATCCCGGGCCCTCAGACCCCAGGTCTCTAACCTGGGCCCTCAGACCCCAGGTCTTCATCCTGGGCCCTCAGACCCCAGGCCCCCATCCCGGGCCCTCAGACTCCAGGTCTCCACCCTGGGCCCTCAGACTCCAGGTCTCCGTCCCGGGCCCTGAGTCTCCAGGTCTCCATCCCGGGCCCTCAGTCTCCAGGTCTCCATCTCGGGCCCTCAGACCCCAGGCCCCCATCCCGGGCCCTCAGACCCCAGGTCTCCATCCCGGGCCCTCAGACTCCAGGTCTCCGTCCCGGGCCCTCAGACCCCAGGTCTCCATCCCGGGCCCTCAGACTCCAGGTCTCCATCCTGGGCCCTCAGACTCCAGGTCTCCATCAAGGGCCCTCAGACTCCAGGTCTCCGTCCCGGGCCCTCAGACTCCAGGTCTCCGTCCCGGGTCCTCAGTCTCCAGGTCTCCATCCTGGGCCCTCAGACCCCAGGTCTCCATCTGGGGCCCTCAGACCCCAGGTCTCCATCCGGGGCCCTCAGACTCCAGGTCTCCGTCCCGGGCCCTCAGACTCCAGGTCTCCGTCCCGGGCCCTCAGACTCCAGGTCTCCGTCCCGGGCCCTCAGACTCCAGGTCTCCGTCCCGGGCCCTCAGACCCCAGGTCTCCATCCCGGGCCCTCAGACTCCATGTCTCCATCCCAGGCCCTCTGACCCCAGCCCCAGGCCCCCATCCCGGGCCCTCAGACCCCAGGCCCCCATCCCGGGCCCTCAGACCCCAGGTCTCCATCCCGGGCCCTCAGACTCAATGTCTCCATCCCGGGCCCTCTGACCCAGCCCCAGGCCCCCATCCCGGGCCCTTTGACCCCAGCCCCAGGCCCCCATCCCGGGCCCTCAGACCCCAGGCCCCCATCCCTGGCCCTCAGACTCCAGGTCTCCATCCTGGGCCCTCAGACTCAAGGTCTCCATCCCGGGCCCTCAAACTCCAGGTCTTCATCCCGGGCCCTCAGACCCCAGGCCCCCATCCCGGGCCCTCAGACCCCAGGTCTCCAACCTGGGCCCTCAGACCCCAGGTCTTCATCCTGGGCCCTCAGACCCCAGGCCCCCATCCCGGGCCCTCAGACTCCAGGTCTCCACCCTGGGCCCTCAGACTCCAGGTCTCCGTCCCGGGCCCTGAGTCTCCAGGTCTCCATCCCGGGCCCTCAGTCTCCAGGTCTCCATCTCGGGCCCTCAGACCCCAGGCCCCCATCCCGGGCCCTCAGACCCCAGGTCTCCATCCCGGGCCCTCAGACTCCAGGTCTCCGTCCCGGGCCCTCAGACCCCAGGTCTCCATCCCGGGCCCTCAGACTCCAGGTCTCCATCCTGGGCCCTCAGACTCCAGGTCTCCATCAAGGGCCCTCAGACTCCAGGTCTCCGTCCCGGGCCCTCAGACTCCAGGTCTCCGTCCCGGGCCCTCAGACTCCAGGTCTCCATCCCGGGCCCTCAGACCCCAGGTCTCCATCCCGGGCCCTCAGACCCCAGGTCTCCATCCCGGGCCCTCAGACTCCAGGTCTCCATCCCGGGCCCTCAGACTCCACGTCTCCGTCCCGGGCCCTCAGACTCCAGGTCTCCACCAAGGGCCCTCAGACTCCAGGTCTCCACCAAGGGCCCTCAGTCTCCAGGTCTCCATCCCGGGCCCTCAGTCTCCAGGTCTCCATCCCGGGCCCTCAGTCTCCAGGTCTCCATCCCGGGCCCTCAGACCCAGGACCCCATCTCGGGCCCTCAGACTCCATGTCTCCACCCCAGGCCCTCAGACCTCAGGCCCCCATCCTGGGCCCTCAGACTCCATCCCGGGCCCTCAGACTCCAGGTCTCCATCCCTGGCCCTCAGACTCCAGGTCTCCATTCCGGGCCCTCAGACCCCAGTTCTCCATCCCAGGCCCTTAGACTCCAGGTCTCCATCCCGGGCCCTCAGTCTCCAGGCCCCCATCCCGGGCCCTCAGACCCCAGATCACTGTCCCGGGCCCTCAGACCCCAGGTCTCCATCCCGGGCCCTCAGACTCCAGGTCTCCATCCCGGACCCTCAGACTCCAGGTCTCCGTCCCGGGCCCTCAGACTCCAGGTCTCCGTCCCGGGCCCTCAGTCTCCAGGTCTCCATCCCGGGCCCTCAGACCCCAGGTCTCCATCCGGGGCCCTCAGACCCCAGGCCTCCATCCGGGGCCCTCAGACTCCAGGTCTCCGTCCCGGGCCCTCAGACTCCAGGTCTCCATCCCGGGCCCTCAGACCCCAGGTCTCCACCCTGGGCCCTCAGACTCCAGGTCTCCATCCCGGGCCCTCAGACCCCAGGTCTCCATCCCGGGCCCTCAGACTCCAGGTCTCCACCAAGGGCCCTCAGACTCCAGGTCTCCACCAAGGGCCCTCAGACCCCAGGTCTCCACCAAGGGCCCTCAGACCCCAGGCCCCCATCCCGGGCCCTCAGACCCCAGATCTCCACCCTGGGCCCTCAGACTCCAGGTCTCCACCAAGGGCCCTCAGACTCCAGGTCTCCATCCCGGGCCGTCAGACTCCAGGTCTCCACCAAGGGCCCTCAGACTCCTGGTCCCCATCCCGGGCCCTCAGACTCTAGGCCCCCATCCCGGGCCCTCAGACTCCAGGTCTCCATCCCGGGCCCTCAGACTCCAGGTCTCCACCAAGGGCCCTCAGACTCCTGGTCCCCATCCCAGGCCCTCAGACTCCAGGTCTCCATCCCGGGCCCTCAGACTCCAGGTCTCCATCCTGGGCCCTCAGACTCCAGGTCTCCACCAAGGGCCCTCAGACCCCAGGTCTCCATCCCTGGCCCTCCAAGTCTCCACCCCGGGCCCTCAGACCTCAGGTCTCCATCCCGGGCCCTCAGACCCAAGGCCCCCATCCCGGGCCCTCAGACTCCAGGTCTCCACCCTGGGCCCTCAGACCCCAGGCCCCCATCCCGGGCCCTCAGACTCCAGGTCTCCATCCCGGGCCCTCAAACTCCAGGTCTCCATTTCGGGCCCTCAGACCCCAGGTCACCGTCCCTGGCCCTCAGACCCCAGGCCCCCATCCCTGGCCCTTAGACTCCAGGTCCCCATCCCGGGTCCTCAGACTCCAGGTTTTCATCCCTGGCCCTCAAACTCCAGGTCTCCACCCTGGGCCCTCAGACTCTAGGCCCCCATCCCGGGCCCTCAGACCCCAGGCCCCCATCCCGGGCCCTCAGATTCCAGGTTTTCATCCCTGGCCCTCAAACTCCAGGTCTCCATCCCGGGCCCTCAGACTCCAGGTTTTCATCCCTGGCCCTCAAACTCCAGGTCTCCATCCCGGGCCCTCAGACTCCAGGTCTCCATCCCGGGCCCTCAGACCCCAGGTCTCCATCCCGGGCCCTCAGACCCCAGGTCTCCATCCCGGGCCCTCAGACTCCTGGTCCCCATCCCGGTCCCTCAGACTCTAGGCCCCCATCCCGGGCCCTCAGACTCCATGTCTCCATCCCGGGCCCTCAGACCCCAGGCCCCCATCCCGGGCCCTCAGACCCCAGGCCCCCATCCCGGGCCCTCAGACCCCAGGTCTCCATCCCGGGCCCTCAGACTCCATGTCTCCATCCCGGGCCCTCTGACCCCAGCCCCAGGCCCCCATCCCGGGCCCTCAGACCCCAGGCCCCCATCCCGGGCCCTCAGACCCCAGGTCTCCATCCCGGGCCCTCAGACTCCATGTCTCCAACCCGGGCCCTCAGACCCCAGGTCTCCATCTTGGGCCCTCAGACCCCAGGCCCCCATCCCGGGCCCTCAGACTCCAGGTCTCCAACCTGGGCCCTCAGACCCCAGGTCCCCATCCCGGGCCCTCAGACTCCATGTCTCCATCCCGGGCCCTCAGACCCCAGGCCCCCATCCCGGGCCCTCAGACCCCAGGTCTCCATCCCGGGCCCTCAGACTCCATGTCTCCATCCCAGGCCCTCTGACCCCAGCCCCAGGCCCCCATCCCGGGCCCTCAGACCCCAGGCCCCCATCCCGGGCCCTCAGACCCCAGGTCTCCATCCTGGGCCCTCAGACTCAATGTCTCCATCCCGGGCCCTCTGACCCCAGCCCCAGGCCCCCATCCCGGGCCCTTTGACCCCAGCCCCAGGCCCCCATCCCGGGCCCTCAGACCCCAGGCCCCCATCCCTGGCCCTCAGACTCCAGGTCTCCATCCTGGGCCCTCAGACTCAAGGTCTCCATCCTGGGCCCTCAAACTCCAGGTCTTCATCCCGGGCCCTCAGACCCCAGGCCCCCATCCCGGGCCCTCAGACCCCAGGTCTCCAACCTGGGCCCTCAGACCCCAGGTCTTCATCCTGGGCCCTCAGACCCCAGGCCCCCATCCCGGGCCCTCAGACTCCAGGTCTCCACCCTGGGCCCTCAGACTCCAGGTCTCCATCTCGGGCCCTCAGACCCCAGGCCCCCATCCCGGGCCCTCAGACCCCAGGTCTCCATCCCGGGCCCTCAGACTCCAGGTCTCCGTCCCGGGCCCTCAGACCCCAGGTCTCCATCCCGGGCCCTCAGACTCCAGGTCTCCATCCTGGGCCCTCAGACTCCAGGTCTCCATCAAGGGCCCTCAGACTCCAGGTCTCCGTCCCGGGCCCTCAGACTCCAGGTCTCCGTCCCGGGTCCTCAGTCTCCAAGTCTCCATCCTGGGCCCTCAGACCCCAGGTCTCCATCTGGGGCCCTCAGACCACAGGTCTCCATCCGGGGCCCTCAGACTCCAGGTCTCCGTCCCGGGCCCTCAGACTCCAGGTCTCCGTCCCGGGCCCTCAGACTCCAGGTCTCTATCCCGGGCCCTCAGACCCCAGGTCTCCATCCCGGGCCCTCAGACCCCAGGACTCCATCCCGGGCCCTCAGACTCCAGGTCTCCATCCCGGGCCCTCAGACTCCACGTCTCCGTCCCGGGCCCTCAGACTCCAGGTCTCCACCAAGGGCCCTCAGACTCCAGGTCTCCACCAAGGGCCCTCAGTCTCCAGGTCTCCATCCCGGGCCCTCAGTCTCCAGGTCTCCATCCCGGGCCCTCAGTCTCCAGGTCTCCATCCCGGGCCCTCAGACCCAGGACCCCATCTCGGGCCCTCAGACTCCATGTCTCCACCCCAGGCCCTCAGACCTCAGGCCCCCATCCTAGGCCCTCAGACTCCAGGCCCCCATCCCGGGCCCTCAGACTCCAGGTCTCCACCCCAGGCCCTCAGACCTCAGGCCCCCATCCTGGGCCCTCAGACTCCATCCCGGGCACTCAGACTCCAGGTCTCCATCCCTGGCCCTCAGACTCCAGGTCTCCATTCCGGGCCCTCAGACCCCAGTTCTCCATCCCAGGCCCTTAGACTCCAGGTCTCCATCCCGGGCCCTCAGTCTCTAGGCCCCCATCCCGGGCCCTCAGACCCCAGATCACTGTCCCGGGCCCTCAGACCCCAGGTCTCCATCCCGGGCCCTCAGACTCCAGGTCTCCATCCCGGACCCTCAGACTCCAGGTCTCCGTCCCGGGCCCTCAGACTCCAGGTCTCCGTCCCAGGCCCTCAGTCTCCAGGTCTCCATCCCGGGCCCTCAGACCCCAGGTCTCCATCCGGGGCCCTCAGACCCCAGGCCTCCATCCGGGGCCCTCAGACTCCAGGTCTCCGTCCCGGGCCCTCAGACTCCAGGTCTCCATCCCGGGCCCTCAGACCCCAGGTCTCCACCCTGGGCCCTCAGACTCCAGGTCTCCATCCCGGGCCCTCAGACCCCAGGTCTCCATCCCGGGCCCTCAGACTCCAGGTCTCCATCCCGGGCCCTCAGACTCCAGGTCTCCACCAAGGGCCCTCAGACTCCAGGTCTCCATCAAGGGCCCTCAGACTCCAGGTCTCCACCAAGGGCCCTCAGTCTCCAGGTCTCCATCCCGGGCCCTCAGTCTCCAGGTCTCCATCCCGGGCCCTCAGTCTCCAGGTCTACATCCCGGGCCCTCAGTCTCCAGGTCTCCATCCCGGGCCCTCAGTCTCCAGGTCTCCATCCCGGGCCCCCAGACCCAGGTCTCCATCTCGGGCCCTCAGACCCCAGATCTCCACCCTGGGCCCTCAGACTCCAGGTCTCCATCCCGGGCCCTCAGACCCCAGGTCTCCATCCCGGGCCCTCAAACTCCAGGTCTCCATCCCGGGCCCTCAGACTCCAGGCCCCCATCTCGGGCCCTCAGACTCCATGTCTCCACCCCAGGCCCTCAGACCTCAGGCCCCCATCCTAGGCCCTCAGACTCCAGGCCCCCATCCCGGGCCCTCAGACTCCAGGTCTCCACCCCAGGCCCTCAGACCCCCATCCTGGGCCCTCAGACTCCATCCCGGGCCCTCAGACTCCAGGTCTCCATCCCTGGCCCTCAGACTCCAGGTCTCCATCCCGGGCCCTCAGACCCCAGTTCTCCATCCCAGGCCCTTAGACTCCAGGTCTCCATCCCGGGCCCTCAGTCTCCAGGCCCCCATCCCGGGCCCTCAGACCCCAGGTCACCGTCCCGGGCCCTCAGACTCCAGGTCTCCATCCCGGGCCCTCAGACTCCAGGCCTCCATCCCGGGCCCTCAGTCTCCAGGCCCCCATCCTGGGCCCTCAGGCTCCAGGCCCCCATCCCGGGCCCTCAGACCCCAGGTCACCGTCCCGGGCCCTCAGACTCCAGGTCTCCATCCCGGGCCCTCAGACTGCAGGTCTCCATCCCAGGCCCTCAGACTCCGGGTCTTCACCAAGGGCCCTCAGACTCCAGGCCTCCATCCCGGGCCCTCAGTCTCCAGGCCCCCATCCTGGGCCCTCAGACTCCAGGCCCCCATCCCGGGCCCTCAGACCCCAGGTCACTGTCCCGGGCCCTCAGACCCCAGGTCACCATCCCGGGCCCTCAGAGTTAAGGTCTCCATCCCGGGCCCTCAGACTCCAGGTCTCCATCCCGGGCCCTCAGACTCCAGGCCCCCATCCCGGGCCCTCAGACTCCAGGTCTCCATCCCGGGCCCTCAGACCCCAGCTCACCGTCCAGGGCCCTCAAACTCTAGGTCTCCACCCTGGGCCCTCAGACTCCAGGTCTCCACCCCAGGCCCTCAGACCTCAGGCCCCCATCCTGGGCCCTCAGACTCCATCCCGGGCCCTCAGACTCCAGGTCTCCATCCCGGGCCCTCAGGCTCCAGGCCCCCATCCTGGGCCCTCAGACTCCAGGCCCCCATCCCGGGCCCTCAGACCCCAGGTCACCGTCCCGGGCCGTCAGACTCCAGGTATCCATCCCGGGCCCTCAGACTCCAGGCCTCCATCCCGGGCCCTCAGACTCCTGGTCTCCACCCTGGGCCCTCAGACTCTAGGTCTCCATCCCGGGCCCTCATCCCGGGCCCTCAGACTCCAGGTCTCCATCCCGGGCCCTCATCCCGGGCCCTCAGACTCCAGGTCTCCATCCCGGGCCCTCAGACTCCAGGTCTCCATCCCGGGCCCTCAGACTCCAGGTCTCCATCCCGGGCCCTCAGTCTCCAGGCCCCCATCCCGGGCCCTCAGACCCCAGGTCACCGTCCCGGGCCCTCAGACTCCAGGTATCCATCCCGGGCCCTCAGACTCCAGGCCTCCATCCCGGGCCCTCAGACTCCTGGTCTTCACCCTGGGCCCTCAGACTCTAGGTCTCCATCCCGGGCCCTCATCCCGGGCCCTCAGACTCCAGGTCTCCATCCCGGGCCCTCATCCCGGGCCCTCAAACTCCAGGTCTCCATCCCGGGCCCTCAGACTCCAGGTTTTCATCCCTGGCCCTCAAACTCCAGGTCTCCATCCCGGGCCCTCAGACTCCAGGTCTCCATCCCGGGCCCTCAGACTCCAGGTCTCCATCCTGGGCCCTCAGACTCAAGGTCTCCATCCCGGGCCCTCAAACTCCAGGTCTTCATCCCGGGCCCTCAGACCCCAGGCCCCCATCCCGGGCCCTCAGACCCCAGGTCTCCAACCTGGGCCCTCAGACCCCAGGTCTTCATCCTGGGCCCTCAGACCCCAGGCCCCCATCCCGGGCCCTCAGACTCCAGGTCTCCACCCTGGGCCCTCAGACTCCAGGTCTCCGTCCCGGGCCCTGAGTCTCCAGGTCTCCATCCCGGGCCCTCAGTCTCCAGGTCTCCATCTCGGGCCCTCAGACCCCAGGCCCCCATCCCAGGCCCTCAGACCCCAGGTCTCCATCCCGGGCCCTCAGACTCCAGGTCTCCGTCCCGGGCCCTCAGACCCCAGGTCTCCATCCCGGGCCCTCAGACTCCAGGTCTCCATCCTGGGCCCTCAGACTCCAGGTCTCCATCAAGGGCCCTCAGACTCCAGGTCTCCGTCCCGGGCCCTCAGACTCCAGGTCGCCGTCCCGGGTCCTCAGTCTCCAGGTCTCCATCCTGGGCCCTCAGACCCCAGGTCTCCATCTGGGGCCCTCAGACCCCAGGTCTCCATCCGGGGCCCTCAGACTCCAGGTCTCCGTCCCGGGCCCTCAGACTCCAGGTCTCCGTCCCGGGCCCTCAGACTCCAGGTCTCCATCCCGGGCCCTCAGACCCCAGGTCTCCATCCCGGGCCCTCAGACCCCAGGTCTCCATCCCGGGCCCTCAGACTCCAGGTCTCCATCCCGGGCCCTCAGACTCCACGTCTCCGTCCCGGGCCCTCAGACTCCAGGTCTCCACCAAGGGCCCTCAGACTCCAGGTCTCCACCAAGGGCCCTCAGTCTCCAGGTCTCCATCCCGGGCCCTCAGTCTCCAGGTCTCCATCCCGGGCCCTCAGTCTCCAGGTCTCCATCCCGGGCCCTCAGACCCAGGACCCCATCTCGGGCCCTCAGACTCCATGTCTCCACCCCAGGCCCTCAGACCTCAGGCCCCCATCCTGGGCCCTCAGACTCCATCCCGGGCCCTCAGACTCCAGGTCTCCATCCCTGGCCCTCAGACTCCAGGTCTCCATTCCGGGCCCTCAGACCCCAGTTCTCCATCCCAGGCCCTTAGACTCCAGGTCTCCATCCCGGGCCCTCAGTCTCCAGGCCCCCATCCCGGGCCCTCAGACCCCAGATCACTGTCCCGGGCCCTCAGACCCCAGGTCTCCATCCCGGGCCCTCAGACTCCAGGTCTCCATCCCGGACCCTCAGACTCCAGGTCTCCGTCCCGGGCCCTCAGACTCCAGGTCTCCGTCCCGGGCCCTCAGTCTCCAGGTCTCCATCCCGGGCCCTCAGACCCCAGGTCTCCATCCGGGGCCCTCAGACCCCAGGCCTCCATCCGGGGCCCTCAGACTCCAGGTCTCCGTCCCGGGCCCTCAGACTCCAGGTCTCCATCCCGGGCCCTCAGACCCCAGGTCTCCACCCTGGGCCCTCAGACTCCAGGTCTCCATCCCGGGCCCTCAGACCCCAGGTCTCCATCCCGGGCCCTCAGACTCCAGGTCTCCACCAAGGGCCCTCAGACTCCAGGTCTCCACCAAGGGCCCTCAGACCCCAGGTCTCCACCAAGGGCCCTCAGACCCCAGGCCCCCATCCCGGGCCCTCAGACCCCAGATCTCCACCCTGGGCCCTCAGACTCCAGGTCTCCACCAAGGGCCCTCAGACTCCAGGTCTCCATCCCGGGCCGTCAGACTCCAGGTCTCCACCAAGGGCCCTCAGACTCCTGGTCCCCATCCCGGGCCCTCAGACTCTAGGCCCCCATCCCGGGCCCTCAGACTCCAGGTCTCCATCCCGGGCCCTCAGACTCCAGGTCTCCACCAAGGGCCCTCAGACTCCTGGTCCCCATCCCAGGCCCTCAGACTCCAGGTCTCCATCCCGGGCCCTCAGACTCCAGGTCTCCATCCTGGGCCCTCAGACTCCAGGTCTCCACCAAGGGCCCTCAGACCCCAGGTCTCCATCCCTGACCCTCCAAGTCTCCACCCCGGGCCCTCAGACCTCAGGTCTCCATCCCGGGCCCTCAGACCCAAGGCCCCCATCCCGGGCCCTCAGACTCCAGGTCTCCACCCTGGGCCCTCAGACCCCAGGCCCCCATCCCGGGCCCTCAGACTCCAGGTCTCCATCCCGGGCCCTCAAACTCCAGGTCTCCATTTCGGGCCCTCAGACCCCAGGTCACCGTCCCTGGCCCTCAGACCCCAGGCCCCCATCCCTGGCCCTTAGACTCCAGGTCCCCATCCCGGGTCCTCAGACTCCAGGTTTTCATCCCTGGCCCTCAAACTCCAGGTCTCCACCCTGGGCCCTCAGACTCTAGGCCCCCATCCCGGGCCCTCAGACCCCAGGCCCCCATCCCGGGCCCTCAGATTCCAGGTTTTCATCCCTGGCCCTCAAACTCCAGGTCTCCATCCCGGGCCCTCAGACTCCAGGTTTTCATCCCTGGCCCTCAAACTCCAGGTCTCCATCCCGGGCCCTCAGACTCCAGGTCTCCATCCCGGGCCCTCAGACCCCAGGTCTCCATCCCGGGCCCTCAGACCCCAGGTCTCCATCCCGGGCCCTCAGACTCCTGGTCCCCATCCCGGTCCCTCAGACTCTAGGCCCCCATCCCGGGCCCTCAGACTCCATGTCTCCATCCCGGGCCCTCAGACCCCAGGCCCCCATCCCGGGCCCTCAGACCCCAGGCCCCCATCCCGGGCCCTCAGACCCCAGGTCTCCATCCCGGGCCCTCAGACTCCATGTCTCCATCCCGGGCCCTCTGACCCCAGCCCCAGGCCCCCATCCCGGGCCCTCAGACCCCAGGCCCCCATCCCGGGCCCTCAGACCCCAGGTCTCCATCCCGGGCCCTCAGACTCCATGTCTCCAACCCGGGCCCTCAGACCCCAGGTCTCCATCTTGGGCCCTCAGACCCCAGGCCCCCATCCCGGGCCCTCAGACTCCAGGTCTCCAACCTGGGCCCTCAGACCCCAGGTCCCCATCCCGGGCCCTCAGACTCCAGGTCTCCATCCTGGGCCCTCAGACTCAAGGTCTCCATCCCGGGCCCTCAAACTCCAGGTCTTCATCCCGGGCCCTCAGACTCCATGTCTCCAACCCGGGCCCTCAGACCCCAGGTCTCCATCTTGGGCCCTCAGACCCCAGGCCCCCATCCCGGGCCCTCAGACTCCATGTCTCCAACCCGGGCCCTCAGACCCCAGGTCTCCATCTTGGGCCCTCAGACCCCAGGCCCCCATCCCGGGCCCTCAGACTCCAGGTCTCCAACCTGGGCCCTCAGACTCCATGTCTCCATCCCGGGCCCTCAGACCCCAGGCCCCCATCCCGGGCCCTCAGACCCCAGGTCTCCATCCCGGGCCCTCAGACTCCATGTCTCCATCCCAGGCCCTCTGACCCCAGCCCCAGGCCCCCATCCCGGGCCCTCAGACCCCAGGCCCCCATCCCGGGCCCTCAGACCCCAGGTCTCCATCCTGGGCCCTCAGACTCAATGTCTCCATCCCGGGCCCTCTGACCCCAGCCCCAGGCCCCCATCCCGGGCCCTTTGACCCCAGCCCCAGGCCCCCATCCCGGGCCCTCAGACCCCAGGCCCCCATCCCTGGCCCTCAGACTCCAGGTCTCCATCCTGGGCCCTCAGACTCAAGGTCTCCATCCCGGGCCCTCAAACTCCAGGTCTTCATCCCGGGCCCTCAGACCCCAGGCCCCCATCCCGGGCCCTCAGACCCCAGGTCTCCAACCTGGGCCCTCAGACCCCAGGTCTTCATCCTGGGCCCTCAGACCCCAGGCCCCCATCCCGGGCCCTCAGACTCCAGGTCTCCACCCTGGGCCCTCAGACTCCAGGTCTCCATCTCGGGCCCTCAGACCCCAGGCCCCCATCCCGGGCCCTCAGACCCCAGGTCTCCATCCCGGGCCCTCAGACTCCAGGTCTCCGTCCCGGGCCCTCAGACCCCAGGTCTCCATCCCGGGCCCTCAGACTCCAGGTCTCCATCCTGGGCCCTCAGACTCCAGGTCTCCATCAAGGGCCCTCAGACTCCAGGTCTCCGTCCCGGGCCCTCAGACTCCAGGTCTCCGTCCCGGGTCCTCAGTCTCCAAGTCTCCATCCTGGGCCCTCAGACCCCAGGTCTCCATCTGGGGCCCTCAGACCACAGGTCTCCATCCGGGGCCCTCAGACTCCAGGTCTCCGTCCCGGGCCCTCAGACTCCAGGTCTCCGTCCCGGGCCCTCAGACTCCAGGTCTCTATCCCGGGCCCTCAGACCCCAGGTCTCCATCCCGGGCCCTCAGACCCCAGGTCTCCATCCCGGGCCCTCAGACTCCAGGTCTCCATCCCGGGCCCTCAGACTCCACGTCTCCGTCCCGGGCCCTCAGACTCCAGGTCTCCACCAAGGGCCCTCAGACTCCAGGTCTCCACCAAGGGCCCTCAGTCTCCAGGTCTCCATCCCGGGCCCTCAGTCTCCAGGTCTCCATCCCGGGCCCTCAGTCTCCAGGTCTCCATCCCGGGCCCTCAGACCCAGGACCCCATCTCGGGCCCTCAGACTCCATGTCTCCACCCCAGGCCCTCAGACCTCAGGCCCCCATCCTAGGCCCTCAGACTCCAGGCCCCCATCCCGGGCCCTCAGACTCCAGGTCTCCACCCCAGGCCCTCAGACCTCAGGCCCCCATCCTGGGCCCTCAGACTCCATCCCGGGCACTCAGACTCCAGGTCTCCATCCCTGGCCCTCAGACTCCAGGTCTCCATTCCGGGCCCTCAGACCCCAGTTCTCCATCCCAGGCCCTTAGACTCCAGGTCTCCATCCCGGGCCCTCAGTCTCTAGGCCCCCATCCCGGGCCCTCAGACCCCAGATCACTGTCCCGGGCCCTCAGACCCCAGGTCTCCATCCCGGGCCCTCAGACTCCAGGTCTCCATCCCGGACCCTCAGACTCCAGGTCTCCGTCCCGGGCCCTCAGACTCCAGGTCTCCGTCCCAGGCCCTCAGTCTCCAGGTCTCCATCCCGGGCCCTCAGACCCCAGGTCTCCATCCGGGGCCCTCAGACCCCAGGCCTCCATCCGGGGCCCTCAGACTCCAGGTCTCCGTCCCGGGCCCTCAGACTCCAGGTCTCCATCCCGGGCCCTCAGACCCCAGGTCTCCACCCTGGGCCCTCAGACTCCAGGTCTCCATCCCGGGCCCTCAGACCCCAGGTCTCCATCCCGGGCCCTCAGACTCCAGGTCTCCATCCCGGGCCCTCAGACTCCAGGTCTCCACCAAGGGCCCTCAGACTCCAGGTCTCCATCAAGGGCCCTCAGACTCCAGGTCTCCACCAAGGGCCCTCAGTCTCCAGGTCTCCATCCCGGGCCCTCAGTCTCCAGGTCTCCATCCCGGGCCCTCAGTCTCCAGGTCTACATCCCGGGCCCTCAGTCTCCAGGTCTCCATCCCGGGCCCTCAGTCTCCAGGTCTCCATCCCGGGCCCCCAGACCCAGGTCTCCATCTCGGGCCCTCAGACCCCAGATCTCCACCCTGGGCCCTCAGACTCCAGGTCTCCATCCCGGGCCCTCAGACCCCAGGTCTCCATCCCGGGCCCTCAAACTCCAGGTCTCCATCCCGGGCCCTCAGACTCCAGGCCCCCATCTCGGGCCCTCAGACTCCATGTCTCCACCCCAGGCCCTCAGACCTCAGGCCCCCATCCTAGGCCCTCAGACTCCAGGCCCCCATCCCGGGCCCTCAGACTCCAGGTCTCCACCCCAGGCCCTCAGACCCCCATCCTGGGCCCTCAGACTCCATCCCGGGCCCTCAGACTCCAGGTCTCCATCCCTGGCCCTCAGACTCCAGGTCTCCATCCCGGGCCCTCAGACCCCAGTTCTCCATCCCAGGCCCTTAGACTCCAGGTCTCCATCCCGGGCCCTCAGTCTCCAGGCCCCCATCCCGGGCCCTCAGACCCCAGGTCACCGTCCCGGGCCCTCAGACTCCAGGTCTCCATCCCGGGCCCTCAGACTCCAGGCCTCCATCCCGGGCCCTCAGTCTCCAGGCCCCCATCCTGGGCCCTCAGGCTCCAGGCCCCCATCCCGGGCCCTCAGACCCCAGGTCACCGTCCCGGGCCCTCAGACTCCAGGTCTCCATCCCGGGCCCTCAGACTGCAGGTCTTCACCCTGGGCCCTCAGACTCTAGGTCTCCATCCCGGGCCCTCATCCCGGGCCCTCAGACTCCAGGTCTCCATCCCGGGCCCTCATCCCGGGCCCTCAAACTCCAGGTCTCCATCCCGGGCCCTCAGACTCCAGGTTTTCATCCCTGGCCCTCAAACTCCAGGTCTCCATCCCGGGCCCTCAGACTCCAGGTCTCCATCCCGGGCCCTCAGACTCCAGGTCTCCATCCTGGGCCCTCAGACTCAAGGTCTCCATCCCGGGCCCTCAAACTCCAGGTCTTCATCCCGGGCCCTCAGACCCCAGGCCCCCATCCCGGGCCCTCAGACCCCAGGTCTCCAACCTGGGCCCTCAGACCCCAGGTCTTCATCCTGGGCCCTCAGACCCTAGGCCCCCATCCCGGGCCCTCAGACTCCAGGTCTCCACCCTGGGCCCTCAGACTCCAGGTCTCCGTCCCGGGCCCTGAGTCTCCAGGTCTCCATCCCGGGCCCTCAGTCTCCAGGTCTCCATCTCGGGCCCTCAGACCCCAGGCCCCCATCCCAGGCCCTCAGACCCCAGGTCTCCATCCCGGGCCCTCAGACTCCAGGTCTCCGTCCCGGGCCCTCAGACCCCAGGTCTCCATCCCGGGCCCTCAGACTCCAGGTCTCCATCCTGGGCCCTCAGACTCCAGGTCTCCATCAAGGGCCCTCAGACTCCAGGTCTCCGTCCCGGGCCCTCAGACTCCAGGTCGCCGTCCCGGGTCCTCAGTCTCCAGGTCTCCATCCTGGGCCCTCAGACCCCAGGTCTCCATCTGGGGCCCTCAGACCCCAGGTCTCCATCCTGGGCCCTCAGACTCCAGGCCCCCATCCCGGGCCCTCAGACTCCAGGTCTCCATCCCGGGCCCTCAGACTCCAGGTCTCCATCCCGGGCCCTCAGTCTCCAGGTCTCCATCCCGGGCCCTCAGACTCCAGGTCTCCATCCCGGGCCCTCAGTCTCCAGGACCCCATCCCGGGCCCTCAGACTTTTTTCGAACGCGTTTCTTAAGACTACCGGTAAGCGCAAACTAGTTTAAAAATCGGCAACATCTCGCCTTAGCGTTTTCTCTAAGACCCGGTACTTAATATGGGTTTTACATTGCTTTGCAGATACGCGGTTCAGAATCACGAAAAGCAGGTAACATTCGGTTTATTTTAACCGCTATTAACCAGATCACCACTACATCACAGAGTCCCTTATGGATGTTGCTTTCTGTTCATTACAGAATAGAAATTCGGTTCAGCCCCATCATCTAGAAACTGAGGTTAACATAGACGATTGCAAACATACACGTGAGTGAGTTTTTTTCACCATATGAGAAACCAATGGACAATGAACGTTTATGCAGTGAATTTTAATATACAGCAGGAAATGAACAAGTATGAGTTTTGTCATCACTGTATTTAATTAACCCCAGACAACAACAACAGGATTTGACATATCATGTATTTTGCTGACATTGTTTGTTATAATGTATTTAGAGTTATGAATTGATTATAACAAAGGAGAGTGGTACTTAAGCGTTAGTAGTGGCATATTTTAGGATAGAAAGCAGAAAGTAACTTACATAATATTTCTTTCACAGAGGCCCCCGAAGAAGGGACGCTGGTCCCGAAATGCATCGGGCCCACAAATTCAGCAATCGTCATTTATTTGTTATAAATGTACTATAAATTTTTTTTTGATTTTGAGTTTAATGCATTGGAAAATATTGTGCCAAGTTAGCAATAAGAATAGAATGTCACATTAGTTGAAGTAATTCATGTGAAACTAAATCTCAGAATAAATATGAGAATTAAGAACAAAAACTGAATTAGAAGAATTATTGAAGAGGGGGAAAAAACGTAAACATTAGCTGTGCGCTTGGTATGGTTGTGATATTGTTACCACTAACCAATCCCCAACAGTCTTGTTAAATCTCAGGGACAGGCAGCCCAGAGCTACCAAGCAGCACGCAAAAGAAGGACAATAAATTTGATGAAGGATACCAGTCAAATTATTAAACAAAAACTAACAGGAGTGCTTAAGACCTATCCACAATTTTGAATGAGATGCATCAACATTGCCTTTTGCTATTCCTAAATAGCAATTTTAATGGAATCGCTATTTAGGAGTAGCAAAAGTCTATGCATGTAGGAATCGCTATTAAAATAGCGATTGCTAAACATTCCTTAATCTGCCCATTTCCGACCTGTATTTACTTTGATGCATATGCCTGTAAATTGTGTGTAAACGTAATTTTTTTTGTCTATATGTAGAATTCATTTAAATTATTTATATATATTTTAACACGTTTAAAATAGTAATTTAATTTGAAAACAATTAAGTAATTTATTTAATACCAATAAATGTTTTATTTTAAGCACTGTCACTCTTTTTAGGTCTCGCGCTTAGCGTTGCAGTGCGCAGCATTGCTCGCGCAACGAGAGACTTCTTGTAGGGGGTTTCAAAACTCACCTAGGAATCGCACACGCTTGTGCGTGTGCTTTTTCTTTTGTCCTACGCTATTGGCCTTTGCATGCGTCTTTTAACAAA